>NC_057800.1:562116224-562434551 GCF_018294505.1 Triticum aestivum
TTCGCCGCGCCGCCGCAGCTCCACTCCGGTGCCCTGCTCGTTGCCGGTGCCCCGTGCGTCGCCCCATGCCGCGGTCGTCGCCCCGCGCCTCCTCCACGCCGGCGCCCTCCCCGGCGAGAAGCCCGGCCACCGACGCCCCGTCCTCGAGCTCGAACTCTGGCCGACGATCCTCGGGAACCGTGCCGCTACAGTAACTCCGGCGAGATCCGATCTGGATCTGGAAACCCTGGGGGTTGACCTTTTTTCCCTAAGTCCCAGATTATATTGCCATGTTCACAGCATCGTAACTCTCTCTCCATAGCTCTGTTAAAGACGTATAGCATATCAAAATGTTCGTCTTAGAGAGCACATCATTTCATCTCATTGCATCATTTTCATTTGAGTTCATCTTGATGCCCGAAATGCTGTTGGAAGAGTGCAGTTTGAGTTAATTGTCAGATCTGCTGCTCCAAATAGCTATTTGTCATTTTTGCCATGATTATTGTGTGCATGATATGCCCCTGAGCTCTACATGTGTTTTGTCATATGCTTTGCCATATTTCCAGAGGTGCTATCCATGTATTTTTGTGATGTGTGTGGTGACTAGCACAAGCTTGCAAAGTGGTGCATTTGTTAATGCTGATTTCAGGGACTTAGCAATTCCATCAAGTCCTTGGACTGTTTTTATCAATATGCCATATGTTCATGTTGTTTCCTAGTGATCCGTGCCTCTTTTGAGGATGATCAGTAAGGATGATTTGTTAATAATGTAGTGCTCTATCCATCCATGTCTTTGTTTGCAATTGTGTAGCACCATAGCTTGAGTCAATCGAGCTCTACTTTTGCTATTTCGTGAATCTGGGCAGATTGTCTACTTTTTAGCGATTTTGCCGAGGATGTTGTAGTTGATCCGTGCATGCTATGTTATTGTTCTTGCCATGTATAGCTTGCATAATGTGTATTCTTAACGGATGTATGCTTATATTGTCATGCCTTGCTCTGTAGTGAGTGCATCGAGCTCGTAAACATGCCTACTTGATATCTAATTGGCGTGCTCCAGTTTTACACCAAGTCTGTGATCTGATTATGTTTTTGCCATGTTCACATGCTTGCAATTGTATTTTTTGATCCCTTTTGGCTCAAGGTCACTAAGGGACTTTTGGTAAGATCTTTGAGTAGCTCCATGCCATGCCTTGCTTTGCCATGTTAAGTTCCTGTAGCATATAGTTTTCTTGCTCCAAAGTGTGCTACCTGATCTGAAATTCCAGACAAGTGTTAATTTCACTAAGTCTGAAATCTGTTTACCAATTGCACTCTTGCCATGCTTGTTTGAACATGTTAATGGATGAATTGGCCGTAGCTTAGTGTTAATCTTTTGTTAAGCATCATGAATGGATCCCTGCCATGTATTTTGTTGTCATGTTTGAGTGCTGTAGCATGTTTGTCTTGTTGCATTTAGATGGCTACTTGCTGTATATCGCAGACCATTGTCATATTTGAATCGCTTGCCATTTCCAAACCGTGTCTCCGATTCCGGTGTTCTTTATATCGATTTCAACCGAAATCACCTCACCTTTCCAGTGGCACACTTGGATTTCCAAGTTGAGGCCAGGTTCATTCACTCCTTGTCAAATCTTGCATATGCATCACATATCGCATCCCGCATAGCATACCATATTTGCATCATGTTGTTTGAGTTTGTACGTGGTTGATTGTGTTCTGTTTGCTTGTTTGTCTTGTTTGGGTAGAGCCGGGAGACGAGTTCGCTAACGAGGAGCCCGTTGAGTTTGCTTTCGAGGATCCAGTCAAGACGATCATACCCTCGAAATCACTTCTATCTTTGCTTTGCTAGATGCTCGCTCTTTTGCTATGCCTATGCTATGATGCCTACCACTTGCTTATCATGCCTCCCAAATTGCCATGTCAAACCTCTAAACCACCTTGTCCTAGCAAACCGTTGATTGGCTATGTTACCGTTTTGCTCAGCCCCTCTTATAGCGTTGCTAGTTGCAGGTGAAGATTGGAGACCGTTCCTTGTTGGAACATTATTTACTTGTTGGGATATCATTATTTTACCTTGTTATCTTAATGCATCTATATACTTGGTAAAGGGTGGAAGGCTCGGCCTCTCGCCTAGTGTTTTGTTCCACTCTTGCCGCCCTAGTTTCCGTTATATCGGTGTTATGTTCCCGGATTTTGCATTCCTTACGCGGTTGGGTGATAATGGGAACCCCTTGACAGTCCGCCTTGAATAAAACCCCTCCAGCAATGCCCAACCTTGGTTTTACCATTTGCCACCTAGCCTTTTTCCCTTGGGTTTCGCAGACTCAAGGGTCATCTTTATTTTAAACCCCCGGGCCAGTGCTTCTCTAAGAGCTGGTCCAACCTAGAGCACCGTGCGGGGCCATCCCTTGGCAACTAGGGTTACGTTGGCTCCCGTATGCTTAGTGAAAGTGCGTTATATCGACTAGAAGGGGGGGGGGTGAATAGGTGATTTTTATGGAAGTCTTCAAAACATGGAAGTTTCGAAGACAAACGATAGAAATAAACCTATTACCACGCAGCGGAAGGTAGACTACACTAGGCAAACCATAGTCAAGTATTCAATGAAGTGAAAGCACAATGACTAATAGCAGCTAGGTAGTAAGGATCGGGTAGGAAGATATTATGAAGCCAATCAGAACAAGCAGTCACTCAGTGAAGACCAAAGATAGTGCAATCATACGATGACTTCACAAGGACCAACAGTAAGTAAAGGGAAGGGAAGGATGAAACCAGTGACTCGTTGAAGACAATGATTTGTTGGACCAGTTCCAGTTGCTATGACAATTGTACGTCTGGTTAGGGCGGCTAGGTATTTAAACCTTTTGACACACAGTCCCGGACACCAGTCCTGAACACGCAGCTCAGGACACCCAGTCCTCACCGTATTCCCCTTGAGCTAAGGTCACACATACCTTGCCCAATCACTCTGGTAAGTCTTTAAGGTAGACTCCCAAACCTTCACAGACTTCGTTCACCGGCGATCCACAATGACTCTTGGATGCTCAGAACGCGATGCCTGACCGGCTGGAGGATTCATAGTCCTCAAGTGTAATAAGTCTTCAGATCACACAGACAGGAAGACTTAAGTGATGCCTAACACTCTTTGGCTCTGGGTGGTTAGGGCTTTATCCTCGCAAGGAATTCTCTCTCAAAGGCTTCGAGGTGGGTTGCTCTCAAATGACAAAAGCCATACTTTAACTCTGAGCAGCCAACCGTTTATGGTTGTAGGGGGTGGGCTATTTATAGCCACTAGGCAACCCGACCTGATTTGTCCGAAATGACCCTGGTCACTAAGGAACTGACACGTGTTCCAACGGTTAGATTTCAAACACACACGGCAACTTTACTTGGGCTACAAGCAAAGCTGACTTGTCCGACTCTGGACAAGATTTGCTCTCATAGTTCACTGGAAGACATAGGTTTTGGTTAAGCATCACTTTAGTCATTCTGACTGGTTCTCTTGGACCCCACTTAACAGTACGGTGGTTCCTATGACTCAATAAAGAAGAAAAAGAACTATGAAAGATCTGAGTCTTCGAGCTCCATAGGCTTCATGCGATGTCTTCTCTTGTCATAGTCTTCAATGTGAATATCTTCACATACCACCTTTGACATTAATGTCTTCATACATTTTTAGGGGTCATCTCTGGTAGGAAAACCGAATCAATGAGGGACTTCTACCTATGTTATCATGCAATTCTCACAAACACATTAGTCCCTCAACTAGGTTTGTCGTCAATACTCCAAAACCAACTAGGGGTGGCACTAGATGCACTTACAATCTCCCCCTTTTTGGTGATTGATGACAAACTAGTTGAAGTTTTCAACGGGGAATATAATATGTGAAATTGTAAAGGATAAGGAATTGTCTTCATAAGTTGCAAGGGCTCCCCCTGAAAATGTGCATATAAGTAATTTGCTTTTGGAATGCAAATGCACATGGCAGGTTGTACTCGTGGAGATCCTCTTCAACTTATGATGACAATTCATTATGCATGTGAAGGTATGTGAAGATAATGACATGCATAATGGAAAATGGACGTCTGCAAAATGATCTAAGTGCGGAATTTATCATCGCACATGCGGAATTTATCATCGCATCACAAAGTAGCAAATAAGTAGCAGATGACCATCGAGTTTAGGTGTTACAACTCAAAGAACCAAATGTATCAAAACGAGAGTTGTAAACACTAGGCAAAATATAAAGCAACCGCCCATGTGGACCTGCTTGAAGACTATCAAACTCATATTCTTCTCCCCCTTTTGTCAGTAAGGACCAAAAAGGTTTGAAGACATAGAGCATCTACTCGTTCCCATGAAGAGTAGGTGAAGCAGCAGGGTCGTCGGTGGTGTTCAGAGGCGCAGAAGAACTTGGAGCAGTGTCGAAGCGTGCTGAAGGAGGGGGCGGTGAAGTAGCATCGTCTTTGTCCTCGATCACTCTGGCATTCACAGTTGCCGCAGAGAAATAGAACTCAGAGTCTTCAAGAGATAGAGTTCGTCGCAGCACTGCCCTTCGAGGAGGTGTGGAGTCAAACTTGAAGCGTTCAGAGAAGCCAGCCTCTTGAAGATCATCTTTAGAGCACATAAGCGTCAGCCCTTTCCATGTGCGTCAAGAGGTTTCATGGGCAACAAAGGCATTCTTGGTGGCAAGATTGCGAATGCGGTTAACATCCACCAAGAGGCTTTGCATTTGTCGCTTCAGCCAGTCATGATGCCTATCCTGTTTCTGATAAAGAGCCACCAAAAGCTCTCGGTCATTGAGAACACAAGATCGCTTCTTGGGTCGTTGGGCAATAGTGCTTTCGGTGGCTTCAGTGAGGGCACGATGAGGTGCACGTGTAGTTCCAGCCAGAGGATAAACACGAGTGACTGCTTCAACTCCTTCAATGTTCTGAGAGAAACTTTGATGCTCCGCATTCTAAAGACTAAGAGGCTCCTTGGCAGGCTCAGGATAAATGGCTTCAACGGACATATCCACATCAGGCAGAAAGATCCGATGATCGCGAGCAGATGGCTGATATGAGATAGCAGAATGGAGTTTAATCAGCCGCATTATCCATGGAGCGTAGAACTTCAAGCCAAAAAGATCAGAGCCTGATGCAGCAAGTTGGCAGATGAAGAAGTCTTGTGCATTGAAGCATTTGCCATGAAGAATATAGAAGACCAAAGTCTTCATTGCACCTTCCAGCTTGGCATGTGGAGAATGTCCTTTGATGGGCCAGAGAGTTCGCCTTATGATGTGATAGATAGTCCTTGGCAGATACTCAAGGTCGTCAACAAAGAACTCCTTAGGATATGCAACATCTTGTGGCAAGGGATTCATCATACTGAGCATCTGACTCATGTTTGGTTCAGGCTTCTGAAAGATGCTCTCCATAGCTTCACTGTGAAGCTGACAGCCAGGTTCGTAGAGATCGCCAGGAGTGGGCAGACCAGTGAGCTCAATGATATCAAAGGCTTTGGCTTCGTGATGAACATTTCCTATCATCCACTCCAGGACCCAAGTCTTCGGATCTCTGTTGTACCCACGGATGTGAAGTGTGGCATAGAATTGGAGCAGCAACTCTTCATTCCAGTGCTCTTGGTCGGTGACAAACGGCAACAATCCAACCTCTTTGGAGCAATCCAGAGCTTCTTCCAGACAGGGCAGACCAGCTATTGCTTCGGTGTCAAGACGCTTATGTGGGAAGATGCGACCTTGATTGTACAGAATGCAGGAGTAATAGCTTCGCTGCGGATAGCTCCAGAACCGATCAGAAGATATTCTTTCCCTTGAGTAGGGGTTCTTGGAGCTATTGAAGAAAGTGTTGTCTGCTTTGAAGCCGTTGACATTGAAGGATCCAGGTGCTGATGCAGGACCTGGAAACCTGGGCAACCTTGGAATTGGCTTCTGTACCTGAGGCCTATGCTCAACATGATAGTCAAATTGAGGACCAGCAGCAGGCGCAGGAACAGAAGCAGTAGCATCATTGGCTTCACTGACTTCTGGTTCTTGGGTTGGTGTAGGCTCCACATTTGCTTCAGCCATGACAGTGTCAGTGGCTTCATTGGTGTTGGTGGTGGAAGCCTCAAGATTTTCTACCTCTACTTGATGAGCTGGAGGGTCGGGCACAGACACGTTCTCCGCGAGAACAGTTTTGTTAGTAGTTGGGGGAGTGGGGACATGTTCTTCTTCTTAGGTGTCATCGGCTGATGCAGCCGGAATGTCTTCAGCAGCTTTAGCTTCAGACTCGGAGACTGGAGGCCTTGGTCCTTTGCGAAGCCTGCGTAACGCTAGCGACGCTTGTGGAGATGGAGTTGGCTGGGCCTCAAAGTCATCTTCTTCTTGTGCTTGTGGGTGATCAGCCCATGTTGTATCCTGAGAAATTGGCGTCAGAGGACGACCAATGCTGATGAGTTCGCTGTGCGTAAGCACAGGCGATGATACCTGTTGGTGCTTGATCTGAGAAAGAAGTGCATCATCTTCAACATGGTCATGGTGACCAATGTCTTCAACAGCGGTGGGATCAGCTGCTGGAAAGTCTTCAGCTTCATGAGCCTCTGTGGAAGCAGGCTCATGGACAGTCAGTTGGCGCTCTTGATGTTCATTGTCAGGGCGAACCATGGAGATGGGTTCAAGAATTAAGGGCTCTATGGGAGCAGCCCGTTCCTTCTTGGTCTTCCTCTTCTTCTTGGAGGGAGCAACATCAGAGGCTTCAGAATGTATCCTCTTTCTGGCTTCAGCCTCAGCAGTCCTTGTCTTCTTCAGTTCTGAAGCGGTAGATCTGGCTTTTGGCCTTGAGCCAGTCATGCTGGTTGGGAAGACAATGGGATCTGCTTCCTGCCTTGGTGCGTCGGGTTCGGCCATAGCGGGCTTCTTCTTCTTCTGCTTTGCAGCCATCCTGGGGTCGATGCCAGGATGACCAAGGGCCTTGCGCTTCTCAGCCTTGTTGTAGCCTTGCACACACTTGTCAGCCAGGCTCTTCATGCGCTCACGAGAACCCTGAGCTTCTGCATGTTTCTTGAGAAAGGCTTCTTTGAGCTCGTGCAACATAATCTTGAAGTTCTTCACTTCTTGCACGCTGAGCGTGGCCATATGCTTCTTGAACTGAGCTTTCTCAAAGTCAATCTTCTGCTTCAGTTCAACAATGCGCTGGGCGATAGCTAACTCTGAAGCAATAGCGCCATGGAAGGCGACACTGAGGCCAATTGGAAGTTGCTGATCTTCGAAGCTGAGGTTGGGCGTGTCAAACCACTCATCAATGAAGTTGTGGATGATTGCCACGTCAAAGAGGGGCAGATCATTGAAGATTTCTGCTTCTTCTTTGCTCTTGATCAGTTGCTCAAGAGCGTCATCTGCAAGATCTTCATCACTGGACAGATCGATGGCATCATTGCGCAGAATAGCAGCAGCTGTCAGTTCTTGGCCGGTGTGTGGCAGAGGCATCTTAACTTTCTGGGGCTTGGAGATGCGTGACAAATCTTCAGACTGCACACTGTCTTCAAGAGGTGCAGTAGCCAGTGGCTTCGCCCGTGAGATTCTTGGTGCAGAGGCAGGCTTTGAAGCTTTAGGCTGCTTCAACTTCTTTGGCTTCGGCGCTGCAGGCGCTTCATCTGATTCAGCGTCATCTGCAGGCTCATTCATGGCTGTCCCTTGAACCACGATATGAGTGATGAGACCTTCCAAGTTGTAGAAGGGCCCAAGAAGATTGGGTTCAGCTTCGTGAGTTCCATCAGCACGGGGAGCAGAGGGACCAGGGTTGAAGTCTAATCCCAAAGTCTTCTTGTTCTGCTTCGCTGAGTTCTTGGCAAACTGGAAGTTGCGCTTGAACAGATTGTCGTCACGACACCATAGTAGTGATGATGGTTGTGCATCTGCAGGCTGTGGCCCACGGACCATGCAGGGATAGAAGCCTTGTTCAATGGCTTCTTCTCTGGACCTGGGTTGAAGATTTTTGTATAGGATGTCTCCCCACAGTCGCTTGATGGCATTTTTCTCAGCATATTCCTGGGTCACAAACCGGTATTTGAACCATTGTTCTACCGAGTATCTTCGAATCCATTGGATTCGGGTCTTGCGCTGATTGTAATCCTCTTCAAGATCTGTCTTGTAAAGCTCTGAGAGGTCATCAGGCAAATCTCTTGATGTTCCCCCACGATGCTGTCTGCCACCCTTCCTTACTGATTTCTCTGCAGCCATGAACTTCAAACTGAATGGCTTCAACACGTTCAAAGGCTTTCGCTTGCTGGACAAACAGGAACTGGCTTCGGGAGAATTTATGTGATGCTGTAAGAATTCTGCAAATGAATGCAGACTATGAGAACCAAGGGATTCTCCCACAGACATGTACCTGTGACAGCATTAAGGTGCGAGTGAAGGGGAAGAGGTCATATGCATTCTCAGAAGATTTTGAAGATAAATCGGTTTAGAAGACATTGACCTCATCGTGCAAAGACATTCACTCATAGATAAGGAGTTGGTTCTAGATTTGTACGAATCCACGAATCAGTACAAGTGAGGAATCTAACTACTTTGTGAAGCATAAGTGAATATACTAGGCATATTATGAGATGCAGTATGAAGTGGATCCAACATGTGTGAACAAAAACCACTTGTGGTAGAAACTGGCGAATCCGTAGGATCAAAGGGGCCGTAAAAAGGAGGTTTTTATTTACCACACAAGGAACTGCTAGACGGAGTGGAAGAGGAGGCCGAGCAGTTCGATCGTCCGTGCCCTAACTTGGCGACGGATGACACCTATGGCGACGGCGGAGAAGACGATGTCCACGGTCGGCGTGAAGACGGCGTCGGAGAGGTTGCGGCAGCTAAGCGCTTCGTCGCCGACGTCGTCGAGGGCTAGCGATGGCACTAGGGTTCGTGCGAGTGTGGAAGAAGAGATAATGACTGTGGTGTGGCGTGTATTTATAGGGACAGGGGCGGCTCAGTGTTATTACACAGGTGCCCCTGGCGATTCACATCTGAGGAACACGTGGCCATCATGCAGCATATCGGAGGTTGTTCCACGTCCCACGCATGCCTGGATTGTCGGGTGGTCGTTCCCACTTCTCTGGGTTTCAGGTGAAGGAATTAGCATTGAAAGCGGACTTAATGTTTGTCTCTGTATCTTCTGCTGACAAGGATGCAGAGAAGACATTTGACAGTTTCAAGAGAATGCATATGATTTGGAGAGATAGAGTTTGAGATAGAAAGCATAGAGAGGTTAGGGTCCGATCACATTCACTTAGTTCAAAAGATTCAACAAGAAGACATAGCTATAAGTGAATGCTGTAGAGGACAGAACACTAGTATATATATAATCATCATAGTGAAGATAATCATGAAGACATGTTGAGATTGAAGCCAGACCAAATGTGAAGACATAGCAAATGTAACGCCATGAGTGAAACACTTCAAACAGAACATTTGGTGGTGGCATTACCCACCGTATAGGAAGTATTAGACCCAGATACGGCGCACAATTATCATGGCGCTCCGAAGTCAAATTCCTCATTAATGTATTCACACTTAGAATGCATGTCTTCATTGATTGAAGATATACTTTACTTTGTGTGTTGCACATCTAAGTCATCAATATGCATAAGTGTTAGGATGTGTGCCTAATCACAGGACATTTGAGGATTCCAAGATATTTAGCTCACACCGTAACTTGCAAAATCTCTTCTCATCCAAGGGCTTGGTGAAGATATCTGCCAATTTCTCTTCAGTGTTGACGTGTATGATATCAATATCTTCCTTCACAACATGATCTCTGAGAAAGTGATGACGAATCTCAATGTGCTTTGTCTTCGAGTGCTGAACTGGGTTGTTGGCAATCTTGATGGCGCTTTCGTTGTCGCAGTAGAGTGGCACTTGCTTCAGATGAATGCCATAGTCTTTGAGTGTTTGCTTCATCTACAGAAGCTGAGCGCAGCAAGATCCAGCAACAATGTATTCAGATTCAGCAGTGGAGAGAGATACACAGTTCTGCTTCTTTGAAGACCAACATACAAGTGATCGTCCCAGAAAATGACATGTGCCTGATGTAGACTTGCGATCCACCTTGTCACCAGCATAATCAGCATCTGAGAATCCAACTAGATCAAACTCTGAGCCCTTTGAATACCATAATCCTAGAGTTGGGGTGTAAGCCAAATATCGAAGAATTCGCTTCACAGCTAAGTGATGCGATTCCTTTGGTGCCGCTTGGAATCGAGCACACATGCAAACACTAAGCATAATATCTGGCCTAGATGCACATAGATAGAGTAAAGAACCAATCATGGAGCGGTATACCTTTTGATCGAACTCTTTACCATTACCGTCGGGACCCAGATGATGTTTGGCTGGCATTGGCGTCGTGAAGCCTTTGCAGTCTCGCATACCGAACTTCTTCAGGCAATCTTTGAGATACTTCTCTTGAGATATAAAGATGCCGTTGTGTTGCTGTCGTATTTGAAGACCAAGGAAGAACTTCAGCTCTCCCATCATGGACATCTGGTATTGCTCTTGCATCATATATCCAAATTCTTCACTGTATTTCTGACTGGTGCAGCCAAAGATAATGTCATCCACATATATTTGGCACACAAACAGTTCACCATCATATGTCTTCGTGAAGAGAGTGGGGTCGAGGGAACCAGGTGTGAAGCCTTTGCTCTTCAGGAAGTGTTTGAGTGTGTCATACCAAGCCCGAGGGGCTTGTTTGAGGCCATACAGTGCCTTGTTGAGCTTGTATACCATGTCAGGATGTTTTGGATCTTCAAAGCCAGGCGGTTGTGCAACATACACTTCTTCTTCAATCTTGCCATTGAGAAATGCGCTCTTCACATCCATTTGATATAGAAGTATGTTATGATGATTTGCATAGGCCAGCAGTATGCGTATGGCTTCAAGTCGAGCCACGGGAGCAAATGTTTCATCAAAGTCAATCCATTCCACTTGAGTATATCCTTGAGCAACGAGACAAGCTTTGTTTCTGACAACTTGACCATGCTCATCTTGCTTGTTGTGGTATATCCATTTGGTGCCTATTATATTGTGCTTCTGAGGATCAGAACGCTTAACCAGTTCCCATACATTATTCAGCTCAAACTGTTGAAGCTCTTCTTGCATAGCTTGAATCCATTCACGTTCCATGAAGGCTTCTTCAACTTTCTTGGGTTCTATTATTGAGACGAATGCAAAGTGCCCATAGAAATTTGCTAGCTGTGTTGCCCTTGAACGAGTGAGCGGACCGGGTGCATTGATGCTATCAATTATTCTCTCAATCTGCACTTCATTTGCAACACGAGGATGTACAGGGCGAAGATTTTGTTCTTGCTGATCATTGTCATTGTTAGAGGGATTGTCTTCAGGCTGAGCATTGTCTTCAGGTTGATCAGGTGCGGAGATGATAAGTTCCTCTTCAGGTTGAGCTTCAGAGGGTATGATTTCTCCAGTTCCCATAAGTTTGATTGATTCACTGGATGGAACTTCATCTAGCACATTTGGCAGGTGCTCTCTTTGTGAACCGTTAGTCTCATCGAACCGCACATCCACCGTTTCAACCACTTTATAATGAAAGAGATTGAAGACTCTGTAGGAGTGCGAATCCTTTCCATATCCAAGCATAAAACCCTCATGTGCTTTTGGTGCAAATTTTGAAGTGTGATGTGGATCCTTGATCCAGCACCTGGCGCCAAATACTCTGAAGTAACTGACATTTGGCTTCTTGCCAGTAAGGAGCTCATAAGATGTCTTGTTCAGAAGCTTGTGAAGATAAACACGATTGATTGTATGGCATGTAGTATCAATGGCTTCACGCCAGAATTTTCTTGGAGTCTTGTATTCATCAAGCATCGTTCGGGCCATCTCAATGAGTGTTCTGTTCTTGCGTTCGATGATGCCATTCTGTTGTGGCGTGTACGGAGCTGAGAATTCATGTGTGATGCCCAACATATCAAGATATGTATCAAGGCTAGTGTTCTTGAATTCAGTGCCATTGTCACTTCTGGTGTGCTTTATCTTGGCGCCATAGTTGTTCATTGCTCGATTGGCGAAGCGTCTGAAGACATCCTGCACTTCAGTCTTGTAGAGGATTATGTGCACCCAAGTATATCTAGAATAATCATCAACAATGACAAAGCCATAAAGACAAGCAGTAGTAGTAAGAGTTGAGTAATGAGTGGGACCGAAAAGATCCATGTGGAGCAGTTCGAAGGGTCGAGTTGTTGTCATGATTGTCTTCGAGGGATGCTTTGCCCTCGTCATCTTTCCTGCTTCACAGGCACCGCATAAGTGATCTTTCTTGAACTTGACGCCCTCGATGCCTATGACATGCTTCTTCTTTGCAAGGGTGTGGAGGTTCCTCATGCCAGCATGCCCTAGCCTCCGATGCCAGAGCCAGCATTCTGAAGCTTTTGCTAGAAGACATACGGCAAGTTATGGTCCTGCTGAGAAATCTACCACGTACAAATCATCTTTCCTATACCCTTCAAACACTAGAGACTTGTCAGATTCCATTAGAACAAGGCAACGATATTTTCCAAACATCACAATCATGTTTAAATCGCAAAGCATTGAGACAGACATTAAGTTGAAACCAAGGGATTCAACAAGCATGACTTTATCCATGTGTTGATCCTTTGAGATTGCAACTCTACCTAGACCCAATACCTTACTTTTACCAGTGTCAGCAAATGTGATGCGACTCTTGTCGGATGGACGTAATGTTGAGTCCATAAGAAGGCTTCTCTTGCCAGTCATGTGATTGGTACACCCACTATCAATAATCCATTCTGAAGCTGCTGGTGTTGTACCCTACAGTCCAGTTAGGGGGATAGGCTTCACGAAGAGAATTGTGAAGCAAAAACATTTGACGAACCAGTGGGTTATGAAAGCTTAGATCGAGATTTGGACTGATAGGGCGAGTAGCAAGCGATTCAAGAACGAAGTACATAATAAGACCATTTGGGCATTTGATCTTGCGCCCTACAAGATGTTTAAGGTCCCCAGCAATAGCGTAAGACGATTTTGGTTTTCTGCTGGAGATCCTTCCCTGCAAAAGAGAGTTAAGCTTCCTTAGCCACCCACATCTTCAAGGGTGGCTTCGAAGCAATGAGTCTAAGTGCAGCATCTGAGAACTTTGGCTTTGCAGCCCTAGCGAAAAGTCTTGCAGGAGGACAATATTATTCATAAGAATAAGTAGAATAGTTCTTGGTCTTATGAACATGGCGGTTTGATGAACCGCGCTCATATTCATAGGCCTGAGTATGGCTTCCCTACAAAACATTTGCGTTAGTTTGACTCCGGTGAGTCCTCTGCCTGTATGAAGCCTTTGGACCGTATGAAGCCTGTGGTCTGGGGTTTGTCTTCTTCACCTGTGGTGTCATGATGACATTCACAGGAAGATTCTCCAAAAACTTTTTGGGCACCCAGATCTTCTTCATAGACGGTCCATTCCTGCAGTTAGTACCAATATACCTGGCAAACACTTTACCATTCTGATCCTTAAACAGTTTATAGTTTGCATCAAAGGATTCATCAATGACAATGGGGTTAGCACAAGTGAAGCCAGATAGAGTGGATGGATCTGCTAAAGGTTCCTTTGCAGCAACCCATGTGGTTTTGGGGTACTACTCAGGTTTCCAGTAAGATCCATCAGCATTCATTTTCCTTACGAACCCAACACCCTCTTTCCTAGGGTTTCGGTTCAGGATCTGCCTTTTGAGGACATCACATAGTGTCTGATGCCCTTTGAGACTTTTGTACATCCCTGTTTCAAGCAATGTCTTCAACCTAGCATTCTCATCAGCAATAGCAGTGGTATCATCAGCAGAGGGGTTAGTTCCCACATCAACAGTTGAAGATATTGCAACAGTAGCAATAGTAGAACATTCAGCAACAGAAGTAGCATTATCACGCTCAATGCATTTAAGACATGGTGGTTCAAATCCTTCCTGAGCTGAACTGATTTGTTCGGCGCGAAGCGACTCATTTTCTTTTTGAAGATCTTCATGAGCCGCTCTCAATTTCTCAAGATCTTGCTTCCTTTGAAGATAATCATAGGAAAGCCTTTCATGAGCTGTTGAGAGCATTTCATGATGACTTTCAAGTTCCTCATACTTAACATGAAGATTTTTTATGTCTTCAATTAAGGACTGAGATTGAGTCATTTCAGCGTCTAACAGATCATCACTTTTGTCTAACAGTCTTTGAATGTGTTCCATGGTTTTTTGTTGTTCAGTTGCAATTTTAGCGAGTGTTTTCTAGCTGGGTTTGGAACCACAATCAGAGTCATCGTCACTAGATGTTTGATAGTGAGTAGTGCATGTGTTTACCTTGGCACCGCGTGCCATGAAGCACTAGGTAGGAGCGGAGTAGTCCTTGTCATTTGCATCGGTGTCGGTGATGGAGTCATTGTCTTCAGTGTTGAAGATGGACTTGGCAACATATGCTGTAGCCAGACTCGCAACGCCAGAATCGGACTCCTCCTCGGACTCCACCTCCGCCTCCTCAAAAGTGGACTCCTCCTCTGAATCCATTTCCTTGCCAACAAACGCACGTGCCTTGCCAGATGAGCTCTTCTTGTGTGATGAAGACTTTGAGAAGAATTTGGAAGAAGACTTTGAGTATTTCTTCTTCTTCTTGTCATCAGAATCATACTCCTTGCTCTTCTTTTTCTTCTTGTTCTCAATGTCCCACTGCGGACACTCAGAAATGCAGTGGCCAGGTTTCTTGCACTTGTGGCATGTTTTCTTCTTGTAGTCATGAGCAGAAGCTTCATCATTCCTTGAGCTTGATCGTGAAGACTTTCTGAAGCCTTTCTTCTTGGTGAATTTTTGGAACTTCTTCACAAGCATAGCAAGCTCCTTTCCAATGTCTTCAGGATCATCAGAACCGCTGTCAGATTCTTCTTCAGATGAGGAGACAACTTTTGCCTTCAAGGCACGAGTTCGCCCATAGTTGGGACCGTAGATATCTCTTTTCTCAGAAAGCTGAAACTCATGTGTGTTGAGCCTCTCAAGTATGTCAGATGGATCGAGTGTCTTGAAATCAGGATGTTCTTGAATCATCAGGGCTAGGGTGTCAAACGAACTGTCAAGTGATCTCAGGAGTGTCTTGACGACTTCATGCTTGGTGATCTCAGTAGCGCCGAGGGCTTGAAGCTCATTTGTGATGTCAGTGAGTCGATCAAACGTGAGCTGGACATTCTCATTGTCATTTCTCTTGAAGCGGTTGAAGAGGTTGTGAAGGACACTGATTCTCTGATCTCTCTGGGTTGAGACGCCTTCGTTAACCTTGGAGAGCCAGTCCCAGACTAGCTTAGATGTTTCCAAAGCACTCACGCGGCCATACTGTCCTTTGGTCAGATGACCACAGATGATATTCTTGGCAGTAGAGTCCAGTTGAACCAACTTCTTGACGTCAGCATCAGTGACACCTTCTCCAGCCTTGGGAACACCGTTCTTGACGACATACCATAGGTCGATGTCAATGGCTTCAAGATGCATGCGCATCTTATTCTTCCAGTAAGGATATTCAGTTCCATCAAAGACGAGGCACGCAACGGAGACTTTAATTATCCCTACAGTCGACATAGCTAAAACTCCAGGTGGTTAAACCGAATCACATAGAACAAGGGAGTACCTTGCTCTGATACCAATTGAAAGTGCGGTATATCGACTAGAGGGGGGGGGGTGAATAGGCGAATTTTATGAAAGTCTTCAAAACATGGAAGTTTCGAAGACAAACGATAGAAATAAACCTATTACCATGCAGCGGAAGGTAGACTACACTAGGCAAACCATAGTCAAGTATTCAATGAAGTGAAAGCACAATGACTAATAGCAGCTGGGTAGTAAGGATCAGGTAGGAAGATATTATGAAGCCAATCAGAACAAGCAGTCACTCAGTGAAGAAAAAAGATAGTGCAATCATATGATGACTTCACAAGGACCAACAGTAAGTAAAGGGAAGGGAAGGATGAAACCAGTGACTCGTTGAAGACAATGATTTGTTGGACCAGTTCCAGTTGCTGTGACAACTGTACGTTTGGTTAGGGCGGCTAGGTATTTAAACCCTTGGACACACAGTCCTGGACACCCAGTCCTGAACACGCAGCTCAGGACACCCAGTCCTCACCGTATTCCCCTTGAGCTAAGGTCACACAGACCTCGCCCAATCACTTTGGTAAGTCTTCAAGGTAGACTCCCAAACCTTCACAGACTTCATTCACCGGCGACCCATAATGACTCTTGGATGCTCAGAACGCGACGCCTAACCGGCTGGAGGATTCACAGTCCTCAAGTGTAATAAGTCTTCAGATCACACAGACAGGAAGACTTAAGTGATGCCTAACACTCTTTGGCTCTGGGTGGTTAGGGCTTTATCCTTGCAAGGAATAATCTCTCAAAGGCTTCGAGGTGGGTTGCTCTCAAACGACAAAAGCCGTACTTTAACTCTGAGCAGCCAACCATTTATGGTTGTAGGGAGTGGGCTATTTATAGCCACTAGGCAACCCGACCTGATTTGTCCGAAATGACCCTGGGTCACTAAGGAACTGACACGTGTTCCAATGGTCAGATTTCAAACACACATGGCAACTTTACTTGGGCTACAAGCAAAGATGACTTGTCTGACTCTGGACAAGATTTTCTCTCATAGTCTTCACTCGAAGACATAGGTTTTGGTTAAGCATCACTTCAGTCATTCTGACTGGTTCTCTTGGACCCCACTTAACAGTACGGTGGTTCCTATGACTCAATAAAGAAGAAAAAGAACTATGAAAGATCTTAGTCTTCAAGCTCCATAGGCTTCATGCGATGTCTTCTCTTGTCATAGTCTTCAATGTGAATATCTTCACATACCACCTTTGAGATCAATGTCTTCATACATTTTTAGGGGTCATCTCTGGTAGGAAAACCGAATCAATGAGGGACTTCTACCTGTGTTATCTGCAATTCTCACAAACACATTAGTCCCTCAACTAGGTTTGTCATCAATACTCCAAAACCAACTAGGGGTGGCACTAGATGCACTTACACTTGTCGGCACAGCGGGTGGTGTTGCTGGACTTGTTTTACCATTGTCGGAGTTGTCTTTTAGAACTGGGATGCCGAGTCTGGTCGGAATGTCTCAGGAGAAGGTATATCCTTCGTTGACCGTGAGAGCTTGTCATGGGCTAAGTTGGGACTCCCATGCAGGGATTTGAACTTTCAAAAGCCGTGCCCGCGGTTATGGGCAGATGGGAATTTGTTAATGTCCGGTTGTAGATAACTTGAACCTTAACTTAATTAAAATGAATCAACTGGTGTGAGTTACCGTGATGGTCTCTTCTCGGCGGAGTCCGGGAAGTGAACACGGTGTTGGTGTAATGCTTTCCGCAGGTTGTTCTCTAGTTATTCATTCGCGCTTTACCTTCTCTTCTCGCTCTCTTTTGCGAACAGGTTAGCCACCATACATGCTAGTCGCTTGCTGCAGCTCCTCATATTACCTTGCCTTACCTATAAGCTTAAATAGTCTTGATCGCGAGGGTGCGAGATTGCTGAGTCCCTGTGGCTCACAGATTACTTCCAAACCAGATGCAGGGCCTGATGAATCCGTTCCAGATGATGCGCTTGAGATCAAGTGGGAGTTCGACGAGGACTCACACCGTTACTACGTGTCTTTCCCTGATGATCAGTAGTGGTGCCCAGTTGGGGCGATCGGGACCGTGTCGCATGTTGGGTTGATCTTTTATTTTGGCACCGTAGTCAGGCCATGAGTGATTGGATGATGTAATGCTATTTATGTACTTTGTTTGACGTGGCGAGTGTAAGCCAACTATGTACCTTCCCCTTTTATTATTTATATTACTTGGGATGTTGTGAAGATTGCCTTACTTGCGACATTGCTTTCAATGCGGTTATGCCTCTAAGTCGTGCTTCGACACGTAGGAGAGATATCCGCATTGAGGGCGTTACAGATGAAGTGCCTTCTCTTCGGGGGGAGGGGAACTAGCGAGGAGGAGATAAGAGCGTAGTAACCGCAGGGCCTCGTCCCTTCCAATTGTAGATCGTTCCTCAGCGAAGGGGTGAGGCTATTATTTACTACTAGTACTCCCTCCGATTCTTTTTACTCTGCGCATAAGAGCAGACCCGGATACCAAGGCAGGGGCTCCCTGCATGCTTTCTGGACCGAAATACCCCTGGCGCATGGATGGGAGGAGTTAGCAGCTATAAATGCCCCATGCAGCCCATTGGCTGTTCGCCCGCGTTCTCCTCTCTCTACATGTTGCATGGATGTCTCCCTCTCTCTCACATGACTGCATGCGGTGGCGCTGGCCTATGAGAAGCTCGCGTGGAGATAGCAATCTTCTCTCCAGAAGAGATTTTTTTGAAAGAAAGGGATTATGGAACATTATGGGATTGCATTATACTGTAAATAATAGCACTAGTAAGTAATTTTTGGCACTAGGTAGTAGTTTTTGGCGTGGATTAAGAAATTTTGGGTATGTTTTTGCCATTTTTTATACACGCCAACTAGTGTCAAAAAATGTCTTACATTATGTGACGGAGGAGTACGTACTCGTACTGTAGCAGTACTAGTACTACTTTTCTCAACTAGTAGTGCGATCTAGTGTACTTCTAGTCTAGTCTATTATAGTGCACCAGTTTTGAACTCTTGAATCTCAGGGCCAAGGAGCTACAGTTGGAAGTGGAGGGTACTACAATTACTAGAACCATCGTTGTACTATCAATGCAGGGGAAGTACACCTGCATAGTGGCCTAGTGGGTACTCTCGGTGCTCTATTCAGCCGCTCCTCTCACGTAGCTGGCCTACTCAGCTGCTCCTCTCACGCACACACTAGCAGCCTATTTATCAGCGACGGTTACTGCTGGGGCAGAACATTTGAGTTATTTGATACAATGAGACTAGGCTTTTCGCTTCCATTTGTGGAGGTGTAATGGATCTCATCGAACTTTGTTAGTAGTTCCTTCTTTATGAATGAGATGAAGCAAAGCTTTTGCATCCGTTTCAAAAAAACACGGCAAGAGGAATTTCTTTTATAGTAGAGTCGATAATGGAGTGAAGTCCATGCATGCAACGCCACAAGCTATAGAGTAGTAGTAGAGTACTTTACGTACAGAGCCATATTGCACAGTTCCCAATGCCCCGCCAGGCTTTTCCGGCTCCTCGGGCTTAATTGGGAGGCGCTAGTTTAAATATGCTACTAGCTGGAAGTTGTAAGCGAGGTGCGGCTAGGGCGAGCACGCGAGCCATGGGATGCTGGGAAGGAAAACCCGTTCACGTGGCTAGGCTGTCCAGTGCACCCAGATTGTGGGGCCGCATGTCCGTTTGACTTCAAAACTCAAACTACCCGTGTAAAATATTGGCTCGCAGTGAAGTGTAGTAGTACTATTTTTTTTAAAAAGGCCGTTGTGCGTTCGGCCGGGATCGAACCCACAAAACGAGGTATACACTCCCGTGACCACTATTAGTACTCGTTGGAGTACAACGCAACCTAGAATCGCCTTTTGTCGCCAGTAGTACGTACATTGTTCCTTACAAGAAACCCCTAAGAGCATGGTTAATAGTATAGCCAGCTGCTGGCTATAAGCCAGTGCCATGTCATCTAAAGCCCATCTTATAGCCAACATGTAGTAGTAGTTTATTTCTTATAGCCCGCTGACTCAGCTCTATTGTACTTGCTCTAATAATGCAAGAAACCACTAAAATGCCAAGAAACTACTACCACTTGCATACGTGGCAGACTTAAGATAATACTACCTTATCAACCATTGTACATGCTCTTACCAACGAAAATCCTCGAGTGACCTCCTACCTCTGGCCCGTCCACCTAGTCATCCTTGGCCATGGGATGCAGCTACCGTCGCCGGCAGAAGGCGAGGTCAAAACTGTCGGCGGTGCGGAGCCCATGTTGCGGCAGCCCGGATGCCAGCTCCGTCCGGCGCTCGCGGCCGCTAGCTAGCCAAGATAGCTCCGTCCAGCTGCTTGTCTGCAAGGTTTGCTAGCTATATTGGCAAGGCAGCGTGGCGGCTTGCTCGCGCGCGCCGCGCTAAGGCCAGCCATCTGGCTCGAGTGAAGGCCAGCGCGGCGGCTTGCTCGCTCGTGAGTCGCGCTCGGGCCAGCCTGCCAACCCGTGCGAAGGCCAGCGTGGCGTCTGGCCCGTTCGGCGGAGCGGCGGCCAACTCGCTCATCACCGGCGCCACCGACGAACATGCATCAGTACTGTTTGAAGTAATGTTCAGGAGAAATAATGATTTTGAGAGGGAATAACATGATAGAAGGTCAGATGTGGGTCCCTCGTGTCGACGGTCAAACAAAATGTGTTGGTTTAAGCTGCCTCGTTAGCACGGACATGTGGGCTAACCCTATCATAAATGGGTTTAAACAAACCTAATCGGTAGGAGTACTAGGTAGTTTTTGGCGTGGATTAAGAAATTTTGGGTATGTTTTTGCTATTTTTTGTACAATAGATTCCTCCTAGGGCTGGTTGAAAGTGGCAGTTTTTTGTTAAATACTCTACATATTGTAAGTAGGAGTGAAAGTTAAGCTTTGGAAGCCAATAAGCAAGGCTAGTTACATAGTGCATATGTGTACATGATTGAAAGTAAATATCAACCATGAGTGACTAATATCTTGATGGAAAACTCGTAACTATGGAATATTAGGAAAAGAAATGCATGGTTGGAAATACTAGCAATGTTCATGTCCGTTGCAACGAATCATAATTAGAATAATACTTATTCACAAACTTGGTACAAAACACTCTAATTTTGATATACATATGTGTCTAGGGATATATTATGTTTCAATTAGAATATATTCCTTGGGCTATTTTGGTGAGGTCGGGGAGGGATGTGGTTGGTTTTAAGATACTAATTATGGGTTTTTCTACAAATTGGTAGACAAGTGGGATGTTGGTGAGAAAAGGCAACAACTTACCTCAAAATCGTTAGATGTAAATCTAATGGTCAGAAACGACAGATGGCAGACACACCAGCATCACCAACTTAGTCTTGTGTAGGAGTACTAGCAAGATTCGTGCATTGCACGGAACATCAAGATGCATTTTTTTATAAAACACTTGTTATGATTGACCCTTGCAGGAGTAATCCCATGTGTAAAAACTAATGATATCTCGAGAAATATGAGATAAGGTGAAGAGGAGTGGGGTGTGGTGGTGGTTGGTGGTCGAACTAAGCGGAGGCATGGGGATTGACGACACCGGCAGCGGCCACCAGGCCATTTTGTTCCAGAGGCCTCCTTTCTTAATTGCTCAACAATGAGGTTTGTTGGAGATAAGGATGAATGAGGGAAGGCCTTGTATGCAAATGTGGAGAGGGGTGCGGGTATCTTTTAGTTTAATTTCCATCTGCCAGATATAGATCGGACGGTCTATATTGCAAGATGGCACACGTACCATCATCACCAACTTGGTTTTTTATAAGAGAAGAAATATAAGTATGGAGATACAAACGTATTATCGACACTTGCTTCCGTAAACTAGCATCTACATTCTATTCAACGCCTCGGCATGTGGGGCCTTAGCACAATGACTTCTCGACTATGTAAAATGAAGATTTTTCCATCGTCGACAAGGAGGGGGTGACGGCGGCGCGCTTTTTGGCTTGCTCTAGTCCTAGTAGTCATACTAGGTGGTCTAAGCACGTGTAGATTTATTCTTTTTCACGTCTCGTGTTCGCCGTACTGCCATGACTATTCATGAATAGACGGTAAGTTATTCATGGGGAAACCCTTGTTGAGCGTGTTTGCGAGAGAGAGAGAGAGAGAGAGAGAGAGAGCGTGTGTGATATGTTAGAGACTGAGGCAATGATAACAGATTCTTTGTGTCTATGTGTGTGGAGGATAGAGAGACACATGTACATGGGGCTTTGTGTTGTGTAACGTGGAGACACATATACATAATTAGAGAGTGAGTGTGTGAGATACACATGCAGACATGAGGAGAGCTGAGGATCCAGGTAAATGGGTGTTTGTGCGTGTCTGTGTGTGTTTGTGCACGCGTTTGTGTGTGAGAGGGAGAGAGTGTATGTGGAGTAGAGAGACCACTGATGATGTAAACCTAGTATAAGGGAAGGGGGAATGGTGTGACATGTGTAGTAGCGAGATAGCACGGGTGCGGGCAGGGGGAGCAGACTATTTGGAAGAGACATCGAGTGTGTGTGTGTGGGAGAGGGGTGTGAGAGCGAGAGAAAGAGAGAGCTAGCAACGGAGAGAGAGAGGCAGGGGAAGACAGGGGGCGAGAGGGGTCGTTTGTGTCCATAAATGGCATATAGATAGGGAGACAATGTTGATGTTGTCCGAAATTGGCCTATGAATGGAGACGCAAGGGAAGCGAGTCATTGCGTGTGTGATAGGGACTTCATGAGAGAGCTAGAATAGATGGTGTAGAGAACAATGTGCGAAATCGAGAACGATTATACATTAGGGAGCTATGCAAAGAGTCACGACATATATGTATACAGGGAAGGAGCTGGGGCGGGTCCGCATGTGGGAGAGATAGAAAGAGGAGAGTGGTGCACAAGGAGACAAAGTGTGCTAGTTTGCAGTGGGGGTGGTGTGTGAGGTGAGTGCGTGAGAACAACATAACTAGGGAGATAGACGTTTGGGGCGACGTTTTGTGTGTATGGGAAATATACACTCTACATAGTGCGTGTGCTTGGGTAAGAGAGATAGCAGGAGACCTAGAGAGTGAGGGAGGAGATGTGTGCATGCCCGAGAGACAAAGTGATAGAGACCTATGTTGGGGTCTGGACTTTACAAGAGAGAGGGGTGTTAATGTGCTCGTGTGTTGGTGTTTGGGGGAGAGAACGACTTCTCTCTCTCTGTGTGTGTGTGTGTGTGGTGGGGTGGGGGGGGGTTGACTTCAGATAAAGAGTGAGGTGTCTATATTTGAGGGACTTTAGCGTAATTGAGATATTGTGCACTCATGGTTGATCAATTTGTTTCACAGTTTGTACTATGAGATAACAATACTTTTGAACATGCGTGATATACCTTGATGTACCAGAATTACAAACCTAAGATTGGAATTTTGGAATTCGACTCCATCATTAGCTTTTGTAATTCATTTAAACGGAGGTACATTTTTTAAGCCAGGATTTCATGATTTCAGATCATATATCAAACCTAGAAATATACACATACGGGCATGTTCAAACTTTATAATCATCCACTTTATTCATACACATACACATTTTTTATTTTGTCATCATATTTAGGATAAACACATTTGGAATTTCATTTGAATTGGACCGTATGATGGTATTTGCTTGTAGTAGCTCAATGATCCATATTTGAATTGAATGGACAATCTAAGTTTCGAGTTGGAGACATTGATTTTCAAAACTTGCACATTTTTTTGCGTACAAAACAAACAAATTGTTGGCCATGATATCATAGTCGGCCGTACGAGAGCAGAATACTTATAATTTAGGCGCCAAAAGCTTTCAAACTTCCCGCTCACATCGAAATATCACGTGCCCGAAAGTTTAGCCCTGCGATATTCCTGTTTTACCCCTGCCACATGAACGGAAAAGGGCTGCTTTGGTAACTCCATTGTTTTCCCCTCTTTACCCCCAACATTCTTCCCCAGATCCCCTCCCCTTCCCCTCCCCGACCCCCCCAACCACGACAAGCCGCTGAATCTAGTCCTCCGCCGCAACGGTGGACCTCACACCCCGCCGGATCTACCTTCCGCACCTTGGAACCCCCAACTGCCAACTCACCACTTCACCGGAGCTGCTTCGCTGCCCCTTCGTTGGCCCTTCATACAAGCCCTCGTCCGCCGCAACAGATCCGCCTCACCGAAAGCACCGTACAACGCGCCCACCAAAGCCTTCGTCCACTGCACCGGACCCGCTCCATGGATGCCATATTCAACTCCACCGGCCCTGCTTTACCGACGCCGCAGGATCATTAAGTTATTTCGATTTGTACTCCTTTGGTTTTTCTCTTTATCGTGCAACTGTTCACTTACCACAGATGAGCTATCTTGTATGTCGACAGGCGTCGCAACCGTAGCACCGAAGCCGCTTCAGCGACGGCGACAGCCGGCCCAAACTCAACCGCAACACGAGCACCATCGACGATCCTTAGCTATCAAGTATGACAACGATACCCATACGCCACCGAGAATCAGGTACTATTATCCAACGGCCAGCACCTACGTTCACTTTCCTAGCATAAACACCGCACCTTTGAATTTCTTCAGGGCATCATTCAGTTTTTCATGAGACACGTTATTCTGCTTGCACCTGTAGGGCCGTACTTCTGGCCGTGAACATGTTATATGTGCTAAATTACATACCAGTGCACATATAGTTAATATGCTTTAGTTTTGTTCTAATGCCACCTGTTGGTTCCATCAGACTGCTTAATGTTCTCTATGCTTAATTACACATCAGCAAACTAGCATGTGGTTCCGCTGCTTTTTGTTGGTTTTACCCTAGATTTTCTGATGCTAGCTATTACATCACTGCTCCGAGCCTCTGCTCATCTCTTGTTGGTGTGTTCTTGATCTTCCCAAGTTGCATGACTAATTTGATGCTTTTATTAATTATGGAGCTGCCAACCCCATCAAGCAAAATATTTGTTCTTTTGGGGCTGGCACCTCGAACAAGCATAAAAATAGAGGGAAGCAGATATACTCCCTGCGATTCTATTTACTCTGCGCATAACTCTTGACTCGCATACCAAGGAGGGCACTGGTTTAATTTTTCTGGACTAATTTGCCAATTAATTAGGGCAGAGGTGGATGGGGCGGGGCACAAAAGGAAACCAGCGCTAGGAATCGGCAACGCGCAGACTAATACAAGAAAACTGAGAAAAAGTTATACGCAAAGTAAAAAGAATCGGAGGGAGTATTGTCGTGTATGCACACACCCTTCTTTCATTAGTTTAGATGAACCATTGATGATCAATTCGGACCAGTGCATGCGATTAAAATTAATTTGACCTAAATAGATGGTGCATAATAAACTACAACAACTAGATTTGCAACCATGGGATGCGGACGATATCTTCAAAGAACATTGCAACAGCAGCTAGGCTTCACAGCAACATATGGTAAGCCAGTGTGTTTTAGTACATGTGAAATGTAATGCGAGTGGGCTGCTTTCTTGGCTTGTGCCCTCAACATGTAATCCTACCGAATTACAAATAGTCTAGTTGTCTGCATTGCTGTATTGCTTGATTCGAATGCTTATTTGTTGTTACGCTATACCTGAGTTGGCCAATATGTTAGCAGTGCCTGCTGTACTATCGTAAAGAAATGCATGCCTATTTCATTTGAGTCCTTAACTTTTCCTCTCAACTTCATCACAAGACTGTCTTCGTAGTTTATATGAGGCCACACTGTTAAGTGCTTTCTCAAATTATTTCAACTGCTTAGATGCCTTGGCAACTTAAATATAGCGTTTGTACACTCCCTTTCAACTAGGGATGTCAACTGGGTCCGGTTTAATCCCGATTAAAGTCCACTAGTGGTATGATAGTTCAAAAGAGTTTTTTGTTTTTTTGAGGAAAATGAACTAGGGAGGTAGCAAAAACTAACTAGATGGGACTGGCGGATTTCGTTTATTTGCCACTTACATCCCTAGTTTCATCTTACCATTTTAATTTCTTTTCGGCTGATGCTGCTTTGAACCATTTAAATATAGTTTGCCATGCTCGGCAATAATTCGTCCGTCGTTTACCATGTAAGCTTACTGCCTGGATCATACGATAACTATCTCTTACTGATGTCCAGCAAAAACCTTTCAGGATGCCGTTCACACTAGGACACAATGTACAACCCCAGAATCTATTTGTGGAAGCAGCGCGCCATCCATGTTACCAGATGGTAGCAGTTCAGAGGCAACACCGCCAGAGAGCAGTCTGAGCACAGATATTATAGTGCTTGAGGCTCTACTAGAGGCAGAAAGAGATGGTGTGGCTGCCATGAATGAGCTAATATTTATCTTGAGGCTGGAAATTACGGAATTAGCGGCACGCATTATGCAAGCAACCCAAGAATTGGAGGAATTAAGAATGTTGCATTTGAAGACGGAGGAGGTCCTACTGTTTCTACTATCTGAAGCCCAAGATAATCCCGGTTCTTCTTTAGATACCAGTTGAAATTTTCATTAGATTATTGTACTTGCATGTAGTGTCATGTCTTTGAATGGATTGTGTTGCAAGACCCCCTATGTTGTCCATGTGTTGTAATGATCCGAATTTTTTAGGCGAGGTGATCCTCAGAACTTGTATGATTGACATAAGGTGAACTGTTTGTCGTGTGAGCATATTGTATTGGATGAAATAACTGTTTGACTCATAGTGTATCCAACCTACTGAATTCGAAGATCACGGCATTTCTAAATCATAATCATATATAAAGGTGGAATAAATATTTGTTGTGGTTTTGAAGAAATAAATAACAAAACGTATAATTATCTGTGGATATTCATAATCGAATACAAATTGGATTTGAATTTAGTTTGCCAAGTCCTAGGGCAAACTTGAATGCTAATTCTCCCAAGTTTTGAATGAAGCGGCTAAACACCCACTATAATTTGTGGGCTGCTCGAAGCAAGTGTTTGCGAGATGGAAATTACTGTCTACCCCTGACACTTGACATCCTTATTGACACGATTTACACTGCTGTCGATAGGGGTAGACTAGTAACTTCAATCAGACGTGACACGACGGCCTCTGAGCCCATTCAGACACGGTGGGCGCCAAACGTGGGCGGCAAAACACATTTGATTCAAGCTCGTCCGAAAGACATGTGTCTCTTCCTCCATTTCCCCATTCATACACAGTGGGCGGAAAAACAAACTCTCCTCGTCCGAAATCGATGTAGGCTTATATTTTAAATAGGGGCAGATGTGTAACTTCCATCAGACGTGACACAACCGCCCTACCTGCCAGCCCCGTTCATACACCATGGGTGCCAACCATGGGCGGCAAAACACCCTCTCCTCATCTGAAATCAATGTAGGCTAATATTTTAAATAGGGGCAGATGTGTAACTTCTATCAGACATGACACAACCGCCCTACCTGTCAGCCCCGTTCATACACCGGGGCGCCAACCGTGGGCAGCAAAACACCCTCTCCTCGCCCGAAATAGTTACCGGCAAATATTTGGGAGATGTGAGATTACCGTCCTATCCCCAACCGACACGATGTCCAAAATTTTAAATGAGGGATAAGTTCGTAACTTTCCCCCATTTTAGAGAAGCGCGTCCCAAAGTTTGAGATCCCCCCTCCCCTCTATTTCCCCATTCATACACCGTCGGCGGCATGACAACCTCCGCACTGTGGCCAGCCTCCTCCGTCCGCCACCCCATCCTCCACCTTGCCGGAGCCGCTACCCCTACCCCGTCGTCCACTGCAAGAGATGGACGTCTCTCATCCACGGCGCTGGACTAGGATCCTTTCATCGCCTCCTCTTGCTTCATCAGCGCCGTCGTCCACCTTGCCGTTGCCGCTCCTACGACCGCCTCATTCACGGCAACATGGTATATCCCCCGACCCGGCCGTCTGCCGTCTAAAGTCTTCTTCCCCGCTGCCGACAGCCATCGCACCCGCAGCACCCTCAACGTATCAGCATAGGCCTACACGGCGTCGCAAGAGAGGTGGTACTCTTCCATATGTGCTTAAGTTATTGATCTCACCCGGAAAATAGATCGTAATTTGTTTACTGTACTTTTCTTGTCCGTACCAAATCGTAGTGGCTAGTTGAAAGCAAACATTGGTTGCGAAGTAGCTTTGTCCGGTTTGCACCTTTAGATCCGCCATGGCACGGGCACTATACTCGTAAAGCTTATGGTTTCCCCCCTTTATATTCACTACCATCATCGTAGGTGCTTCGTGTCGTGCTAGCACTGCTCCTCAAGACCTCAACCCAAAGCTTATGTGTTGAAATACGAATCTGATATGATGCTCATATCACTAAAACAGAGAACGTTTAATTGGTCACCTAATGTTCCTATATTCGTTTCGAAAAGCATGTGCGCCACCCACTGGTCCAGCTAGTTCCACTTTCCTGATTTTTCTCTTGATGCTTAGGGTTTTCCCCTTTTATCTACTCTACTATGATCTGCGTAGGTGCTTTCTGTCGTACTAGCATTACTCCACCCTTCAAGCTAAACAACACAACACTCAGAATTCGAAAGCTTAGTTGTTCAAATATGATTGTGATATGATACTGATATTAGTTAACCGACACATTTAATTGGTTAGCTAAAGGTCCCACTTGAGTTTCCAAATGCATGTCGCGACATATAGAGAGACAGCATAATTGCATTTCTTTGTCACTTGTTGACCGTACTTTCTTGTCCATACCAAATCTTAGTTGTTATTTCAAAGCAAACATCGGTTGCTAACTACCCTTTGCGCGGTTTGCAGCTTCAGATCTGCCATCCCACTGCCACGGTCAACACTGTACTCATCATGCTTATGTTTTCCCCATTTTATGATGACCACAATCAGCCTACGTGGTTCGTGTCGTAATAGCACTGCTCCACCCATCGAGCTAAACAAGCTTAGTTGTACAAATTCATATCTGATATTATTGCTGATATTAGTAAAACTGAGAGATGTTTAATTGGTTAGCTAAATGTTCCTACTTTAGTTTCGAAATGCATGTGAGCCACATATGGAGAGACCGGAAAGAATAGTATTTCTCTGTGCGCTCTGGTTCATCATGGGTGGCCAACCGACATTGTATTAAAAGACTTGTAATATCTTCAATCTGCTTGCTCTTCTGCTCTTCTTTAAGATGATACTCTTCTCTTGCGGTCGACTGGTCAGGTCGAGTTGTTCTCCCTTAGTATATTTTGAATCTGTCAGGTCAGGTCGACTTGTTCTTCTTTACTATATGTTGAAGCTATCATCTGCGAAGTGTCATCACTTCTGGAGCTCTCATATTTTGAGTAGTAGGCCACATTATATTAATGCACACAACAAATTACAGCATGCATGGCATCTTTTAAAAGAATTGCAGAGATAGCACAAAGGGGTTTACAGGGAGGCAGTATTGGATTAGAATCACTTCTGCATTACAAAGAAAATCTCACTTGTTTTTATGTTTTCATGCATGTCAGATATTGAACATTATCAAAATGAATATGAGAATGGGCGCACGAGAGGAATATTGCGGAATGATCCACTGCCTAACAAACTTGGCATGGTGGAGGATGGCCTATCTTATTCACCCATCAAGGTGCTTGCTCTAACTTTGCAAAGTTGTATTGGTCGCACATATTTTGCTTCTGACCTCTTGCATTACTTCTACTTTGTTACACCATCTGCTTAGTTTAAGCATCATATATGAGTATATGCCATACCTATCCATTTTCTGTACCTATTCCATGTGTCGTCACACTATGTTTTTCCAGTCAAATGTTGTTCTTTCGTAATAGGTGTCCAAAAGGAAGAGGGTGAGTGCAGGTCGTCAAGGAGTACAAACTAGGTATTTGGAAAAGGTAGTGATACCTGTTAAATCAGATAGATCAGCAGCCACAGAAAACACAGGCCCAACTGTACCACACTTTACCCCTACTCCAGTGGCCAAACCCCTATTAGAACTGCTGGGAGCCCAGCGTCAGGTACTGTCTATGATATCAATTCAAAATTTGAACTCCTAAATTTCTGCTTGTGCCTTACCTTCTCTCTTGTATGAAAACTAATTTCAGATGAATCTCCTTGCTCAAAGGATCATACGATCTCAAAACAATAATGGGCTCTGCATTGCTCTTGTCAGTACCTCTCTCCCTTTTGCCTTGTAACGCTGTACTTAATTAATTGCTATTTGATTATGTATCATCAGTCTGCACCTGAGCTTCATTATCCTCTGTTTCTTCCAATATTATTTGATCTATATTTACTCTTTGCAAAATGTAGAATAATGGCAACGCTTATAAAGAATTTTCTTTGGGGAATTTATTGAATTATCCTTCCATCAACATGGAGAAGGGCTTTGTCCAGCCCGTGTTAACATGTAATGTAAGTTCATCCTTCTCAAGCCTTCAAACTTTGTTCTAGTATAGATTTGGATAGGCATCATTTCCTCCACTGTTGTTTGCTTTGCTGTTTACATCTGATTGGATGTTTGCAACAACTACCAGTTTCAAATTGTAGTTGTAAAAACATGTTCCTTATGCAGAACAGATCCATTTATTTGCTTATATAATTGTGAAACCTGTTACGTGTCTCCTTGTTTCTCTTTCAGACTCGTATCTCTTACGCCAGGCAGAACTTTAGGGAAGATAGTGAGCCAAACCATCTTGAGGACAGCGAGATGACCCCAAGGTCCTGTCTTGATGAAGACAGTGAGTTGAAGCTACTCACCAGCAGGTGTGAGACAACCTCTGTGCAGTCGCTGCCTCAATCAGTTCGACTTCTTCAGTCTCAACTTAAAGCGGAAAGGCTTGCTTCAGCTCAGCTCCGACTTGAAGTCAAAGATGCAATGAAGATGTCAGAGGACTGCCGTGCGCACCATCATGCCTTAAATCTAGTGTTGATGCATCTATCGTTGACACAACTGAGGTCTACTCAGCTTCTTCAGCTGTTTGGGGGGGGGCGACCTGGCCAGGCCTAGTGCCTTCTGAAGTGCTCTCAGTTTTGTATATTCTTTTGTCGGCGCGTTTATTTGCACTGGTGGCGAACTTTGATGCCCAGTGGATGTAATATGTGTGATAGCCGTGATAGCCTAGCATAAGTTGCTTGCTTATTTATTTCCTTGTTGTCTTGTTTATTTGTTTGCTTCTAGTCATTGCAGTTCTTTTTCCGTGGTTTGCTAGTGGTTGCAATAACCTATTTTTAAAAACTAGGCCATAATAACCATGGGCTAATATTTACTGTAGTGACACTGGGCCTGCTACGGGCCATAGAAACAGTGGGCTTCTACGGGGCGTAGAAACAATGGGCCTTCTACGGGCCGTAGAAACAATGGGCCTTCTACGAGTCGTATCATCAATGGGCCTTATATGGGCAGTATGATCGATGGCCAAACATGGGCCAATAACAGGCCATATTATGGCCGTAAATGGGCTAGAGTTGGAATCGTCCGTTCATGGGCCGACCATAACAGGCCATCGTTAATAGGCCGTATTTGATGACGCTATAAAAACGGCCCAACGTATCAACGGACCACAAACGGGCCGACTGTAACCATGGGCTGAATTTGGCCCATAAGCAGAAAATGATAGTAACGGGCCGTAAGTAAACGAATGCTGGAAATGAGCCCAAGAATAAATGGGCTCTAAGAAGGCCGAAATATAACATGGGTTGGAAACAGCCCAACGGAATAACGGGCCGTTAATGGGTATAAAGTGATACACTGTTCATTATGGGCCAGTTTCACCACGGGCCTTTAATGGGTGTAAAGTGATATACTGTTCATTACGGGCCAGTTTCACCACGGGCCGTTAATAGGCCAAGAGTTACATAGGGCCTCATATGGGCCAAAAGACGTCATGGGCCATACATGGGCCAGAAGTGAAAACGGGCTGGAGTCATATTAGGTGGCCCAGATGACGCTACTGGGCCTAATTCGGACAGGGTGTAACGGGCTTGGGTTAGCGGGCTGTAAATGGGCTATATGCGAACAGGCCGTTAACAGGCTTTACATGGGCCAGCCCACCACCTTTTGACCAAGTCAAACGGGCCGGCCTTTTCACAGGAATGGGCCTCTGTTGGGCCGTGCCACGTGTCAACGTATCATAGGCGCCTATCTGACCCACTGACGAGCTGACACGTGTTTCGTCCGGCCAATAAGAATTTTACACGTGGAAATTTCCCATTGGTCGGGCTGTTAACGGGTTATCGGATGCAAAACCCGACCCGATAGCTTAACGGTGTTCCGTTATGGTGGATGCCACGTGTCGGTCACCCTTGACGAAAGCACTTCTGTGATGCGCGATTTATCGTCATGCAAGTGGACACTTCCGTGATGATAATTTTGGTAATGTCATGGAACGCTTCTACGACAGCATAGGTATGACTATCTTGATTCTGTCATAAATTTTTCATGGATGTACATGCATGACAAAAAACGCGACCTACTATGACAAACACGTATCATCACGGAAGTGTATTTTTTTGTAGTGTGAGTAAGGGCTTGTTTGAATTTGAGGATTCTAACAATGCAGGGATAGGAAATAGACAGGAATAGGATAGGAATGCACGTGCAAAACAGAGAATTTAAAAACACAGGATTTCTGCCAATCTGGGTGTTTGATTCACAACAACTGGAAGATCACTGATACGTCTCCAACGTATCTATAATTTTTGATTGCTCCATGCTATATTACCTACTGTTTTGGACTATATTGGGCTTTATTTTCCACTTTTATATTATTTTTGGGACTAACCTATTAACCGGAGGCACAGCCCAGAATTGCTGGTTTTTTGCCTATTTCGGTGTTTCAAAGAAATAGAATATCAAATGGAGTCCAAACGGATGGAACCTTCGGGAACGCGATTTTCTCATTAGATAAGACCCAGGAGACTTGGACCCTCCGTCAAGAAAGCCACGAGGCGGTCACGAGGGTGGAGGGTGCCCCCCCTAGGGCGTGCCCCTTGCCTCGTGGGCCCCTCGAAGCTCCACCGACGTACTCCTTCCTCCTATATATACCTACGTACCCCCAAACGATCAGATACGGAGCCAAAAACCTAATTCCACCGCCGCAACTTTCTGTATCCATGAGATCCCATCTTGGGGCCTGTTCCGGAGCTCCACCGGAGGGGGCATCGATCATGGAGGGCTTCTACATCATCATCCAAGCCCCTCCGATGAAGTGTGAGTAGTTTACTTCAGACCTACGGGTCCATAGTTAGTAGCTAGATGGCTTCTTCTCTCTTTTTGGATCTCAATACAATGTTCTCCCCCTCTCTCATGGAGATCTATTCGATGCAATCTTCTTTTTGCGGTGTGTTTGTTGAGACCGATGAATTGTGGGTTTATGATCCAGTCTATCTATGAATAATATTTGAATCTTCTCTGAATTCTTTTATGTATGATTGGTTATCTTTGCAAGTCTCTTCGAATTATCAGTTTGGTTTGGCCTACTAGATTGGTTTTTCTTGCCATGGGAGAAGTGCTTAGCTTTGGGTTCGATCTTGCGGTGTCCTTTCCCAGTGACAGAAGGGGAAGCAAGGCACGTATTGTATTGTTGCCATCGAGGATAACAAGATGGTTTTTTTTATCATATTGCATGAAACTATCCCTCTACATCATGTCATCTTGCTTAAGGTGTTACTCTATTTTTAACTTAATACTCTAGATGCATGCTAGATAGAGGTCGATGAGTGGAGTAATAGTAGTAGATGCAGGCAGGAGTCAGTCTACTTGTCTCGGACGTGATGCCTATATACATGATCATACCTAGATATTCTCATAACTATGCTCAATTCTGTCAATTGCTCAACAGTAATTTGTTCACCCACCATAGAATACTTATGCTCTCGAGAGAAGCCACTAGTGAAACCTATGGCCCCCGGGTCTCTTTCTCATCATATCAATCTCCATCACTTTATTATTGCTTTGCTTTTTTACTTGGCCCTTTTACTTTTTACTTTGCATCTCTATACCAAAAAATACCAAAAATATTATCTATCATCTCTATCAGATCTCACTTTCGTAAGTGACCGTGAAGGGATTGACAACCCCTAAGCGCGTTGGTTGCATTGAGCTATTGTTTTTGTGTAGGTACGAGGGACTCGCGCGTAGCCTCCTACTGGATTGATACCTTGGTTCTCAAAAACTGAGGGAAATACTAACGCTACTTTGCTGCATCATCCTCTCCTCTTCGGGGAAATCCAACGCAGTGCTCAAGAGGTAGCAAGAAGAATTTCTAGCGTCGTTGCTGGGGAGTCTACGCAAAAGTCAACATACCAAGTACCCATCACAATCCCTATCTCCCGCATTACATTATTTGCCATTTGCCTCTCGTTTTCGTCTCCCCCACTTCACCCTTGTCGTTTTATTCGCCCTCTCTCTCTCTCTCTCTCTCTCTCTATCCTCCCTCTCTTTCTCTATTTGCCTCTTTTTGCCTGTTTCTTATTTGCTCGTATGGTTGGGATAGTAGTTTATTTATTACTAAATAGAGAACCTACGATCTATGGATCCTCATCCGCTTGCTAATCTTTTTAAGAGATCCAATTATGATGAACCAATTGCTAGTGAGTTTTGTGCACTAGATTATCTTTATGAGGTTTTGCTTGAAATTCGTGAATCTGAAAAGTGTGATGAATTACCTTATGAAGCGATTCATGATAAATCTTTGAATAAAAAGCATGACTGCAATGATTTTATTATAAAATCTATTTATGTAAATTGTGCTAATAATATGCAACACCCTAAGCTTGGGGATGCTAGTTTTGCTATGTCCTCTACTTGTTGCAATGATCATGATTGGGGTGATTCTTCTTATGATCTTGAAAATTTATTTAAGCCCCATGATGAATATGAGATTGATAATAGTGTTTGCAATATTATTGAAAGTGGGTTTGGAAGAGTGTCAACCTTAGATCCCGCATATTTGGAGAATGTTCGATCTTATGAAAATCTTGATAAAAGTGGGTTCGGAGAAGTCATGACTTTAGTTAATGTTAATCCCACTATTTTGGAAGAATGTCAACTTTGCATGCATATGGTTCGTGTTGAAAATATTTTATGTGATAGCTATTTAGTTGAATTTGCTTATGATTCCACATGCAATTATTATGAGAGAGGAAAATATGGTGGTAGAAATTTTTATGTTACTAAATTACCTCTCGTTATGTTAAGATTACTATTGTTTCTTTCCTCTTCCATGCATATGCTAGTTTTTGCTTGCCATGATAATTTGGTTGCCTATAAGATGCCTATGCATAGGAAGTATGTTAGACTTAAATGTGTTTGTCACATGTTTTATGATGCTCTCTTTGTGCTTCAATTCTTGTCTTTTATGTGAGCTTCATTGAAATTATCAATGCCTAGTTAAAAGGGCTTTAAAGAAAAGCCCTTGTTGGGAGTCAACCCAATATTTTTCCTTGCTTTTATTTGATAAATAATTTATTTATCCTCTGTTTTGGTTGTGTTTTTTGTGTTTAATTAGTGTTTGTGCCAAGTAGAACCGTTGGGAAGACTTGGGGAAAGTCTTGTTGAACTTGCTGTAAAAAACAGAAACTTTAGCGCTCACGAGAACTGCTGTCATTTTTATTTGGAGAGTGATATTTAGTTCATTATTTTTTCAGATGACTAATAGATAAATTCCTCAAGTCAAGAAATTTATTTTAGAATTTTTGGGGTTCCAGATCTTGCGCTAGCTACAGATTACTACAGACTGTTCTGTTTTTGACAGATTCTGTTTTCCGTGTGTTGTTTGCTTATTTTGATGAATCTATGGCTAGTAAAATAGTTTATAAACCATATAGAAGTTGGAATACAGTAGGTTTAACACCAATATAAATAAATAATTAGTTCATTACAGTACCTTGAAGTGGTGTTTTTTTTTATTTCGCTAATGGAGCTCACGAGATTTTCTATTTTAAGTTTTGTGTTGTGAAGTTTTCAAGTTTTGGGTAAAGATTTGATGGATTATGGAACAAGGAGTGGCAAGAGCCTAAGGTTGGGTATGCCCATGTAACCCCCAAGATAATCTAAGGACACCTAAAAGCCAAAGCTTGGGGATGCCCGGAAGGCATCCCCTCTTTCGTCTACTTCTATCGGTAACTTTACTTGGAGCTATATTTTTATTCACCACATGATATGTGTTTTGCTTGGAGCGTCTTTTATGATTTGAGTCTTTGCTTGTTAGTCTAACACAATCATCCTTGCTGTACACACCTTTTGAGAGAGCCATACATAATTTGTAATTTGATAGAATACTCTATGTGCTTCACTTATATCTTTTGAGCTCTATAGTTTTACTCTAGTGCTTCACTTATATTTTTGAGTTTTATAGTTTTTCTCTAGAGCTTCACTTATATCTTTTAGAGCACGGTGGTGGATTTGTTTTATAGAAACTATTGATCTCTCATGCTTCACTTAGATTATTTTGAGAGTCTTAATAGCATGGTAATTTGCTTAATAATATGCTTGGTATTCAAGATTTGTAAAACTTTCTTTTGAGTGCGTTGAATACTAAGAAAAGAATTGATGCTTGATAATTGTTTTGAGATATGAGGATGGTGATATTAGAGTCATGCTAGTTGAGTAGTTGTGAATTTGAGAAATGCTTGTGTTAAAATTTGTGATTCCCGTAGCATGCACGTATGGTGAACCGTTATGTGATGAAGTCGGAGCATGATTTATTTATTGATTGTCTTCCTTATGAGTGACGGTCGGGGACGAGCGATGGTCTTTTCCTACCAATCTATCCCCCTAGGAGCATGCGCATAATACTTTTCTTTGATAACTTCTAGATTTTTGCAATAAGTATATGAGTTCTTTTTGACTAATGTTGAGTCCATGGATTATACGCACTTCCCTTCCTTCCACCATTGCTAGCCTCTCTAATACCGCGCACTTTTCGCCGGTATCATAAACCCACCAAATACCTTCCTCAAAACAACCACCATACCTACCTATCATGGCATTTCCATAGACATTCCGAGATATATTGCCATGCAACTTTCCACCGTTCCATTCATTATGACATGCTCCATCATTGTCATGTTGCTAGCATGATCATGTAGTTGACATCGTATTTGTGGCAAAGCCACCATTCATAATTCTTTCATACATGTCACTCTTGATTCATTGCATATCCCAGTACACTGCCGGAGGCATTCATATAGAGTCATATTTTGTTCTAAGTATTGAGTTGTAATTGTTGAGTTGTAAGAAAAATAAAAGGTGTGATGATCATCATTTTTAGAGCATTGTCCCAAGTGAGGAAAGGATGATGGAGACTATGATTCCCCCACAAGTCGGGATGAGACTCCAGACGAAAAAAAAGAGGCCATAAAAAAGAGAGAAGGCCCAAACAAAAAATGAGAGAAAAAGAGAGAAGGGACAATGTTACTATCCTTTTACCACACTTGTGCTTCAAAGTAGCACCATGATCTTCATGATAGAGAGTCTCTCATTCCGTCACTTTCATATACTAGTGGGAATTTTTCATTATAGAACTTGGCTTGTACATTCCAATGATGGGCTTCCTCAAAATGCCCTAGGTCTTCATGAGCAAGCGAGTTGGATGCACACCCACTTAGTTTCTTTTGTTAAGCTTTCATATACTTATAGCTCTAGTGCATCCGTTGCATGGCAATCCCTACTCACTCACATTGATATCTATTGATGGGCATCTCCATAGCTCGTTGATACGCCTAGTTGATGTGAGACTATCTTCCCCTCTTTTTGTCTTCTCCACAACCACCATACTATTCCACATATAGTGCTATATCCATGGCTCACGCTCATGTATTGCGTGAAGATCGAAAAAGTCTTGAAAATGTCAAAAGTATGAAACAATTGCTTGGCTTGTCATCGGGGTTGTGCATGATTTAAATACTTTGTGTGGTGAAGATAGAGCATAGCCAAACTATATGATTTTGTAGGGATAGCTTGTTGGAAATATGCCCTAGAGGCAATAATAAATTGGTTATTATTATATTTCCTTGTTCATGATAATCATTTATTATCCATGCTAGAATTGTATTGATAGGAAACACAGATACATGTGTGGATACAAAGACAACACCATGTCCCTAGTAAGCCTCTAGTTGACTAGCTCGCTGATCAATAGATGGTTACGGTTTCCTGACCATGGACATGGGATGTCGTTGATAACGGGATCACATCATTAGGAGAATGATGTGATGGACAAGACCCAATCCTAAGCCCAACACAAAGATCGTGTAGTTCGTATGCTAAAGCTTTTCTAATGTCAAGTATCATTTCCTTAGACCATGAGATTGTGCAACTCCCGGATACCGTAGGAGTGCTTTGGGTGTGCCAAACGTCACAACGTAACTGGGTGGCTATAAAGGTACACTACAGGTATCTCCGAAAGTGTCTGTTGGGTTGGCACGAATCGAGACTGGGATTTGTCACTCCGTGTAAACGGAGAGGTATCTCTGGGCCCACTCGGTAGGACATCATCATAATGTGCACAATGTGACCAAGGAGTTGATCACGGGATGATGTGTTATGGAACGAGTAAAGAGACTTGCCAATAATGAGATTGAACAAGGTATTGGGATACCGACGATCGAATCTCGGGAAAGTACTATACCGCTAGACAAAGGGAATTGTATACGGGATTGATTGAATCCTTGACATCATGGTTCATCCGATGAGATCATGGTGGAAAATGTAGGAGCCAACATGGGTATCTAGATCCCGCTGTTGGTTATTGACCAGAGAGTTGTCTCGGCCATGTCTGCATGACTCCCGAGCCCGTAGGGTCTACACACTTAAGGTTCGATGATGGTAGGGTTATAGGGAAAGTATGTACGCGGTTACCGAATGTTGTTCGGAGTCCCGGATGAGAGCCTGGACGTCACTAGGAGTTCCGGAATGGTCCGGAGGTAAAGATTAATATATAGGAAGTATGGTTTTGGCCACCGGAAGTGTTCCGGGCATCACCGGTAGTGTATCGGAACCACCGGAGGGGTCCGGGGGTCCACCAGGTGGGGCCACCAGCCCCGGAGGCCTACATGGGCCAATAGTGGGAAGGGACCAGCCCCTAGGTGGGCTGGGGCGCCTCCCACCAAGGCCCAAGGCGCAAGGGAGAGTGGGGGGGGGGCAAACCCTAGGTCCAGATGGGCCTTAAGGCCCACCCTAGGTGCGCCCCCCTCTCTTCCCCCTTGGCCGCAACCCTAGATGGGTTTTGGGGCTGCCGCCACCCCTAGGGAGGGAACCCTAGATGGGGGAGGGGCCCCTCCCCTTCCCCTATATATACTTGAGGTATTGGGGGCTGCAACACACGATTCGATCTCCTTGTTGGCGCAGCCCTACCACTCTCCCTCCTCGTCTCTCGTAGTGCTTGGCGAAGCCCTGCTAGAGTCCCGCGCTCCACCACCACCACGCCGTCGTGCTGCTGCTGGACGGAGTCTTCCCCAACCTCTCCTTCTCCCCTTGCTGGATCAAGGCATAGGAGACGTCACCGGGCTGCACGTGTGTTGAACGCGGAGGCGCCGTGGTTCGGCGCTTAGATCGGAACCAACCGCGATCTGAATTGCTACGAGTACGACTCCTTCATCCGCGTTCTTGCAACGCTTCCGCTTAGCGATCTACAAGGGTATGTAGATGCACTCTCCTTCCCCTTGTTGCTAGATTACTCCATAGATTGATCTTGGTGATGCGTAGAAAATTTTAAATTTCTGCTACGATCCCCAATAGTGGCATCATGAGCTAGGTCTATGCGTAGTTTCTATGCACGAGTAGAACACAAAGCAGTTGTGGGCGTCGATTTTGTCAATTTACTTGCCGTTACTAGTCTTATCTTGATTCGGCGGCATCGTGGGATGAAGCGGCCCGGACCGACCTTACACGTACTCGTACGTGAGACTGGTTCCACCGACTGACATGCACTAGTTGCATAAGGTGGCTAGCGGGTGTCTGTCTCTCCCACTTTAGTCGGATCAGATTCGATGAAAAGGGTCCTTATGAAGGGTAAATAGAAATTGGCATATCACGTTGTGGTTTTCGCGTAGGTAAGAAACGTTCTTGCTAGAAATCTATAGCAGCCACGTAAAAACTTGCAACAACAATTAGAGGACGTCTAACTTGTTTTTGCAGCATATGACATGTGATGTGATATGGCCAAAAGGATGTGATGAATGATATATGTGATGTATGAGATTGATCATGTTCTTGTAATAGGAATCACGACTTGCATGTCGATGAGTATGACAACCGGCAGGAGCCATAGGAGTTGTCTTAATTTATTTATGACCTGCATGTCAACATAAATGTCATGTAATTACTTTACTTTATTGCTAAAGCGTTAGCCATAGTAGTAGAAGTAATAGATGACGAGACAACTTCAAGAAGACACGATGATGGAGATCATGATGATGGAGATCATGGTGTCATGCCGGTGACAATGATGATCATGGAGCCCCAAAGATGGAGATCAAAAGGAGCAAAATGATATTGGCCATATCATGTCACTATTTGATTGCATGTGATGTTTATCATGTTTTACATCTTATTTGCTTAGAATGACGGTAGCTTAAATAAGATGATCCCTCGTAATAATTTCAAGAAAGTGTTCCCCCTAACTGTGCACCGTTGTGAAGGTTCGTCGTTTCGAAGCACCACGTGATGATCGGGTGTGATAGATTCTAACGTTCGAATACAACGGGTGTAAGCCAGATTTACACACGCAATACACTTAGGTTGACTTGACAAGCCTAGCATGTAAAGACATGGCCTCGGAACACGGAAGACCGAAAGGTCGAACATGAGTCGTATAGAAGATACGATCAACATGAGATGTTCACCGTTGATGACTAGTCCGTCTCACGTGATGATCGGACACGGCCTAGTCGATTCGGATCATGTTTCACTTAGATGACTAGAGGGATGTCTATCTAAGTGGGAGTTCATTAAATAATTTGATTAGATGAACTCAATTATCATGAACATAGTCTAAATTGTCTTTGCAAATATGTTGTAGATAAATAGCTCACGTTGTAGCTCCCTGTTTCAATACGTTCCTAGAGAAAAATCAAGTTGAAAGATATTGTAAGCAATGATGCGGACTGGGTCCGTAGTCCGAGGAGTGTCCTCACTGCTACACAGAAGGCTTACGTCTTTGATGCACCGCTCGATGTGCAAACCCCTACAACGTCGTCTGTGGATGTTGTGAACACCTGACAGACACATCCTGATGACTACTTGATAGTTTAGTGCACCATACTTTACGGCTTAGAATCGGGATTCCAATGACGTTTTGAACGCCATAGAACATATGAGATGTTCCAAGAGCTGAAATTGGGATTTCAGGCTCATGCCCGTGTTGAGAGGTGTGAGACCTCTGACAAGTTCTTTTGCCAACAAGATGGAGGAGAATAGCTCAGCTAGTGAGCATGTGCTCAGAATGTCTGGGTGCTACAATCACTTAAATCAAGTGGGAGTTAAACTTCCAGATAAGATAGTGATTGATAGAGTTCTCTAGCCACTATCACTAAGCTACTAGATCTTCGTGATGAACTATGACATGCAAGGGATGGAGTTGATCCCGGAGCTGTTCGCGGTGCTTAAGACCGCAAAAGGTAGAAATCAAGAAGGAGCATCAAGTGTTGATGGTTTAACAAGACCACTGGTTTCAAGAAGGGCAAGGGCTAGAAGGGAAACTTCATGGATGGCAAACCAGTTGCCGCTCCAGTGAAGGAACCCAAGGTTGAACCCAAACCCGAGACTAAGTGCTTCTATTGTAAGGGGAACGGTCACTGGTAGCGGAATTACCCCAAATGCATGGTAGATAAGAAGGCTGGCAACTTCAACAAAGTATATACGTGTTATTAATGTGTACCTCACTAGTACTCCTGGTAGCACCTGGGTATTGGATACCGGTTCAGTTACTATTATTGGTGACTTGAAGCAAAAGCTACGGACTAAACGGAGACTGGCTAAGGGCGAGGTGACGATGTGTGTTGGAAGTGTTTCCAAAGTTGATGAGATCACCATCGCACGCTCCATCTGCCTTCGGGATTAGTATTGAACCTAGATAAATGTTATCAGGTGTCTACGTTGAGCATGAATATGATTAGATCATGTTCATTGCAATACGGTTATTCATTTAAGTTAGAGAATAATGGTTATTCTGTTTACATGAATGATACCTTTCATGGTCATGCACCCTATGTGAATGGTTCATTGAATCTCGGTCGTGGTAATACACATGTTCACGCCAAAAGATGTAGAGTTAATAATGATAGTACCACTTTCTTGTGGCACTGCCGCTTAGGTCATATTGGCGTAAGATGCATGAAGAAACTCCATGTCGATGGATGTTTGGAGTCACTTGATTTTGAATCGCTTGACACATGCGAGCCATGCCTCATGGGCAGGATGACTAAGACCCCGTTTTCAGGTACAATGAAACGGGCAAGTGACTTGTTGGAAATCATACATGCAGATGCGTGTGATCCAATGAGAATTGAAGCGTGCGGTGGATATCGCTATTTTCTCATCTTCACTGACGATTTGAGTAGATATAGGTATATTTACTTAATGAAGCACAAGTCTGAAATGTTTGAAAAGTTCAAGCGATTTCAGAGTGAAGTTAAGAATCATCATAACAATAAGATCATGTTCCTACGATCTGATCAAAAGGGGATTTTCTGAGTTATGAGTTTGGCAATCACTTAAGACATTGTGGAATTGTTTCACAGTTGAAGCCACCTGGAACACCACAAGGTAATGGTGTGTCCGGACGTCGTAATCGAACCCTATGAGATATGGTGCGATCTATGATGTCTCTTACCAATCTACCGTTTTCATTTTGAGGTTATGCGTTAGAGACAGCTGCATTCACTTTAGATAGGACACCATCTAAGTCCGTTGAGACGACGTCGTTTGAACATTGGTTTGGCAAGAAACCAAAGTTGTCGTTTCTTAATGTTTGGGGCTGCGATGCTTAAGGCTTCAGCCGGAGAAGCTCGAACCCAAAGCGGACAAACACATCTTCATAGGATACCCAAAGGTGACAGTTGGGTATACCTTCTATCTCAGATCCGAGGGCAAATTGTTTGTCGCTAAGAACGGGTCCTTTCTCGAGAAGGAGTTTCTCTCGAAAGAATTGAGTGGGAGGAAGATAGAACTTGATGAGGTTGTCGAACCTTTACTTCAACCAGAGAGTGATGCAACACAGAAAGATGTTTTCTGTGGCGCCTATGTCTGTTGAAGAGGAAGTTAATGATAGTGATCATGAAGCTTCGATCAAGTTGCTATCGAACCTCGTAGGTCGACAAGGATATGTACTACTCCTGAGTGGTACGGTAATCCTGTCTTAGATATCATGTTGTTAGACAACAATGAACCTACGAGCTATGGAGAAGCGATGGTGGGCCCGTATTCCGACAAATGGTTAGAAGCCATGAAATCCGAGATAGGATCCATGTATCAGAACAAAGTATGGACTTTGGTGGACTTGCCCGATGATCGGCAAGCCATTGAGATAAATGGATCTTTAAGAAGAAGACGGACGTGGGCGGTAATGTTACCGTCTATGAAGCTCGACTTGTGGGAAAGAGTCTTTTCACAAGTTCAAGGAGTTGACTACGATGAGAATTTCTCACCCGTAGCGATGCTTAAGTCCGTCGGAATCATGTTAGCATTAGCTGTATTTTTCGATTATGAAATCTGACAGATGGATGTCAAAACAAGTTTTCTTACCAGTTTTCGTAAGAAAAGTTGTATGTGATACAATAAAAGGTTTTGTCGATCCTAAGGATGCTAAAAGGTATGCTGGCTCCAGCAATCCTTCTATGGACTAGAGCAAGCATCTCGGAGTCGGAATATATGCTTTGATGGAGTGATCAAAGCTTTTAGGTTTATACAATGTTTGCTAGAAACTTGTATTTACAAGAAAGTGAGTGGGAGCACTACAACATTTCTGATAAGTATATGTGGATGACATATTGTTGATTCGAAATGATGTAGAATTTCTGGAAAGCATAAACGGTTGTTTGAAGAGTGATTTTCAAAGGAAGACCTGGATAAAGCTGCTTACATATTGGGCATCAAGATCTATAGAGATAGATCAAGACGCCTGATGATACTTTCAAAGAACGCACACCTTGACATGTTTTTGAAGGAGTTCAAAATAGATCAGTCAAAGAAGGGGTTCTTACCTGAGTTGTAAGGTGTGAAGTTGAGTAAGACTCAAAGCTTGACCACGGCAGAAGAAAGAGGAAGGACGAAGGTCGTCCCCTATGCTTTGTCATAGGCTCTATACGGTATGCCATGCTGAGTACCGCACCTGATGTGTGCCTTGCCACATGTCTGGCAAGAGGGTACAAAGGTGATCTAGGAGTGGATCACCAGATAGCGGTCAAAATTATCCTTAGAGGAATAAGGAAATGTTTCTCGGTTATGGAGGTGATAAAGAGTTCGACGTAAAGAGTTACGTCGATGCAAGCTTAACACCTATCCGGATAGCTCTGAGTAGAGATACCGGATACGTATAATGGAGCAACAATTTGGAATAGCTCCAAGTGGAACATGGTAGCAGCATCTATGATATAAAGTTTTGCGAAATACATAGGGATCTGAATATGGCAAGACCCGTTGACTACAACCTCTCTCACAAGCATAACATGATCAAACCCAGAACTCTTTGAGTGTTTATCACATAGTGATGTGAACTAGATCATTGAGTCTAGTAAACTCTTTGGATGTTGGTCACATGGCGATGTGACCTGTGAGTGTTAATCACATGGCGATGTGAACTAGATTATTGACTCTAGTGCAAGTGGGAGACTGTTGGAAATATGCCCTAGAGGCAATAATAAATTAGTTATTATTATATTTCCTTGTTCATGATAATCGTTTATTATCCATGCTAGAATTGTATTGATAGGAAACTCAGATACATGTGTGGATACATAGACAACACCATGTCCCTAGTAAGCCTCTAGTTGACTAGCTCGTTGATCAATAGATGGTTACGGTTTCCTGACCATGGACATTGGATGTCGTTGATAACGGGATCACATCATTAGGAGAATGATGTGATGGACAAGACCCAATCCTAAGCCTAGCACAAAGATCGTGTAGTTCGTATGCTAAAGCTTTTCTAATGTCAAGTATCATTTCCTTAGACCATGAGATTGTGCAACTCCCGGATACCGTAGGAGTGCTTTGGGTGTGCCAAACGTCACAACGTAACTGGGTGGCTATAAAGGTACACTACAGGTATCTCCGAAAGTGTCTGTTGGGTTGGCACGAATCGAGACTGGGATTTGTCACTCCGTGTAAACGGAGAGGTATCTCTAGGCCCACTCGGTAGGACATCATCATAATGTGCACAATGTGACCAAGGAGTTGATTACGGGATGATGTGTTACAGAACGAGTAAATAGACTTGCCGATAACGAGATTGAACAAGGTATCGGGATACCGACGATCGAATCTCGGGCAAGTACTATACCGCTAGACAAAGGGAATTGTATACGGGATTGATTGAATCCTTGACATCGTGGTTCATCCGATGAGATCATCGTGGAACATGTAGGAGCCAACATGGGTATCCAGATCCCGTTGTTGGTTATTGACCGGAGAGTTGTCTCGGCCATGTCTGCATGACTCCCGAGCCCGTAGGGTCTACACACTTAAGGTTCGATGACGCTAGGGTTATAGGGAATGTATGTACGTGGTTACTGAATATTGTTCGGAGTCCCGGATGAGATCCCGGACGTCACAAGGAGTTCCGGAATGGTCCGGAGGTAAAGATTAATATATAGGAAGTATGGTTTTGGCCACCGGAAGTGTCCTGGGCATCACCGGTAGTGTACAGGGACCACCGGAGGGGTCCGGGGTTCCACCAGATGGGGCCACCAGCCCCGGAGGCCTACATGGGACAATAGTGGGAAGGGACCAGCCCCTAGGTGGGCTGGGGCACCTCCCACCAAGGCCCAAGGCGCAAGGGAGAGTGGGAGGGGGCAAACCCTAGGTCCAGATGGGCCTTAAGGCCCACCCTAGGTGCGCCCCCCTCTCTCCCCCCTTGGCTGCAACCCTAGATGGGTTTTGGGGCTGCCGCCACCCCTAGGGAGGGAACCCTAGATGGGGGCGAAGCCCCTCCCCTTCCCCTATATATACTTGAGGTATTGGGGGCTGCAACACATGATTCGATCTCCCTGTTGGCGCAGCCCTACCACTCTCCCTCCTCGTCTCTCGTAGTGCTTGGCGAAGCCCTGCTGGAGTCCCGCGCTCCTCCACCACCACCACGCCATCGTGCTACTGCTGGACGGAGTCTTCCCCAACCTCTCCTTCTCCCCTTGCTGGATCAAGGCGTAGGAGACGTCACCGGGCTGCACGTGTGTTGAACGCGGAGGCGCCGTGGTTCGGCGCTTAGATCGGAACCAACCGCGATCTGAATCGCTACGAGTACGACTCCTTCATCTGTGTTCTTGCAATGCTTCCGCTTAGCGATCTACAAGGGTATGTACATGCACTATCCTTCCCCTTGTTGCTAGATTACTCCATAGATTGATCTTGGTGATGCGCAGAAAATTTTAAATTTCTGCTTCGATCCCCAACATAGCATTCTTTGGCCATGTTATTTTGAGAAGACATAATTGCTTTGTTAGTATGCTTGAAGTATTATTATTTTTATGTCAACATGAAATTTTGTCTTGAATCTTTTGAATCTGAATATTCATACCACAATTAAGAAGATTTACATTGAAATTATGCCAAGTAGCACTTCGCATCAAAAATTTTGTTTTTATCATTTACCTACTCGAGGACGAGCAGGAATTAAGCTTGGGGATGCTTGATACGTCTCCAACGTATCTATAATTTTTGATTGCTCCATGCTATATTACCTACTATTTTGGACTATATTGGGCTTTATTTTCCACTTTTATATTATCTTTGGGACTAACCTATTAACCGGAGGCCCAGCCCAGAATTGTTCTTTTTTGCCTATTTCAGTGTTTCAGAGAAACAGAATATCAAACGGAGTCCAAACAGAATGAAACCTTCGGGAATGCGATTTTCTCATCAAATGAGACCCAGAAGACTTGGACCCTCCGTCAAGAAAGCCACGAGGCGGTCACGAGGGTGGAGGGCGCCCCCCCTAGGGCACGCCCCCTGCCTCGTGGGCCCCTCGAAGCTCCACTGACGTACTCCTTCCTCCTATATATACCTACTATAACACCCTCGATGCGACTATATCTCCCACGTGTAGAGGCACGACTTAGAGGCATAATCGCATTGAAGGCATATGTCGCAAGTTAGGCAATCTTCACAACATCCCATGTAATAAGAATAATAAAGGGGAGATAACATAGTTGGCTTACACTCGCCACGTCAATCAAGTACATAAATAACACTACATCATCCAAACACTCATGGCCCGACTACAGCGCCAAAATAAAAGAGAACCCAACATGCGACAACGGTCTCGTTCACCCCCAACTGGGCGCCACTGCTGATCATCGGGAAAGGAAACATAGTAACATTGAGAGTCTTCGTCGAACTCCCACTTGAGCTCAAACGCGTCTCCTGGAGCAGAATCATCAGGCCCTGCATCTGGTGTAATAGTAATCTGTGAGCCACAGGGACTCAGCAATCTCGCACCCTCGCGATCAAGACTATTTAAGCTTATAGGTATGGCAAGGTAAATATATGTGGAGCTGCAGCAAGCGACTAGCAAGTATGGTGGCTAGCTTATTCGCAAAAGAGAGCGAGAATAGGAGGCAAAGCGCGAGCGAGAAACTAGAGAGCAACCTGCGCAAACATTACTCCAACACCGTGTCCGCTTCCCGGACTCCGCCGAGAAGAGGCCATCACGGTAACACACTCAGTTGATTCATTTTAATTAATTAAGGTTCAAGTTATCTACAACCAGACATTAACAAATTCCCATCTTCCCATAACCGCGAGCACGGCTTTCGAAATTTCAAATCCCTGTAGGGGAGTCCCAACTTAGCCCATGACAAGCTCTCACGGTCAACGAAGGAATAGACCTCCTCCCAAGACGTTCCGATCAGACTCGGTATCTTGGTAATTCAAGACACTTCGACAGGTTAAAACAAGACCAACAACACCGCCCGAATGTGCCGACAAATCCCGATAGGAGCTGCACATATCTCTTTCTCAGGGCACACTCAGATTGTCTAAACTTCCAGTAGGCCAGCCCAGAGTTGCCCCTGGTAGCCACCGGCGGCTGACGGTTTGGACCAACACTCAGAGGAGCACTGGCCCGGGGGGGGGGGGGTTAAAATAATGATGACCCTTGAGTCTGCAGAACCTAAGGGAAAGAAAAGGCTAGGTGGCAAATGGTAAAACCAAGGTTAGGCATTGCTGGAAAAGCTTTAATCAAGGCGAACTATCAAGGGGTTCCCATTATAACCCAACCGCGTAAGGAACGCAAAAATCCGGGAACATAACACCGATATGACGGAAACTAGGGTGGCAAGAATGGAACAAAACACTAGGAGAGAGGCCGAGCCTTCCACCCTTTACCAAGTATATAGATGCATTAAGATAACAAGATAAAATAATGGTATCCCAACAAGTAAATAAAAGATGTTCCAACAAAGAACAATCTCCATGTTCCAACAAGGAACAAACTTCAATCTTCACCTGCAACTAACAATGCTATAAGAGGGGCTGAGCAAAGCGGTAACATAGCCAATCAACGGTTTGCTAGGACATGGTGGGTTAGAGGTTTGACATGGAAATTTGGGAGGCTTGAAAGCAAATGGTAGGCATCGTAGCATTGGCATAGCAAAAGAGCGAGCAAACTAGCATAGCAAAGATAGTAGTGATTTCGAGGGTATGATCATCTTGCCTGCACAGTTGTCAGAGTTGACTGGATCCTCGAAAGCAAACTCAACGGGCTCCTCGTTAGCCAACTCGTCTCCCGGCTCTACCCAAACAAGACAAACAAGCAACAAGGATACAATCAACCACAGGCAAGGACCAAACAAGATGATGCAAAGATGATATGCTATGCGGGACGCGATGCGGGATGCAAAATGCAAGATATGACAGGAAAAGCATGAACCTGGCCTCAACTTGGAAATCCAAGTGTGCCACTAAAAAGATGAGATGAAATCTCTTGAAAACGATATAAAGAACGCCGGAATCGGAGTTACGGTTTGGAAATGGCAAGCGATACAAAAATGACACCGGTCTGCGATTTACAGCAAGTAGCCATTTAAATGCAATGAGATGAACATGCTACAGCACCCAATCATGACAACAAAAAACATGGAAGGGATGTATTCAAGATGCTTAACAAAAGTCTAGCACTAAGCTACGGCCAATTCATCCATTAACAGGTTCAAACAAGCATGGCAAAAATGCATATGACGAACAGAACTCAGACTTAGTGAAATTAACACTTGTCTGGAATTCCAGATCAGGTAGCCCTCTTCGGAGCAACAAAACTACATGCTACAGGATCTGAACATGGAAAAGTAAAGCATGGCATGGAGCTACTCAAAGAGCTTAACAAAAGTCCCTTAGTGACCTTGAGCCAAAAGGGATCAGAAAGTACAATTGCAAGCATGTGAACATAGCAAAAACATAATCAGTTTTCAGACTTAGTGAAAACTGACAAATGCTGAAATATAACTCAAGTAGGCATGTTTTACGAGCTCGATGCACTCACTATGGTGAAAGTCATGGCAAGACAAGCATACATCCATTAAGAACACACAAAATGCAAGCTAGACATGGCAAGAACAATAGCATAGCATGCACGGATCAACTACAACATCATCGGCAAAATTGCAAACAAGTTGACAATCTGCCCAGATTCACAAAGTAGCAAAAGTAGAGCTCGATTGACTCAAGCTAGGCTGCTCCATAATTGCAAACAAAGACATGGATGGATAGAGCACTACAATATTAACAAAACATCTTTACTGATCATCCTCAAAAGAGGCACAGATCACTAGGAAACAACATGAACATATGGCATCATGAGATAAACAGATCAAGGACTTGGTGGAATTGCTAAGTCCCTGAAAACAGAATTAGCAAGTGCACCACTTTGCAAGCTTGCACAAGTCACCATACACATCACAAAAATACATGGGTTGCACCTCTGGAAATATGACAAAACCCTTAACAAAACACATGTAGAGCATCAGGGCATAGCATGCACACAATAATCATGGAAAAATGACAAAAAGCTAAATGGAGTAGCAGATCTGACAATAATCTCAAGTAGCCCTCTTCTAACGTGGAAGCACGCGACTGGGCGGTGGTGGCGGCGCGGACGCGTCCGGTCCGTCCGGACGTGTCCGGCGGCTGCGGAGGAGAAATTTAGGGTTTCGAGGAGAGGGGATCCGGGATATTTCGAGGGGGGCCTATTTATGGGCATAGAGGGACCTAGGAGAGTCCAAATGAGGTGCGGTTTTCGGCCACGCGATCGTGATCGAACGCTCTAGATGATGGACCAGAGTTAGGTGGGTTTTGGGCCAAATTGGAGGGGTGTTGGGCTGCAACACACAAAATGCCTTTTCGGTCCCTCGGTTAACCGTTGGAGTATCAAACGAAGTCCAAATGGTACAAAACTTGACAGGCGGCCTACCGGTAGTAAACCAAGGCCGCTTGGCAAGTCTCGGTCCAATCCGGAAATTTTTAATCCCCACACACAAAAGAAAGCTAGAAATGACCACCGGAGGAGAACGAAGCACCGAAATGCAAAACGGACAACGGGGAAAATGCTCGAATGCATGAGATGAACACGTATGCAAATGCAATGCACATGATGACATGATAAGAGATGCATGACAACGACAACAACACACGGAGACAAGGGCCCAAACCCGAGAAAATAAATATAACTTAACGCCGAAACGACAAGAGTTGGAGTACAAATTAGGAAAGTTACATCCGGGGTGTTACACCTACATACCCCCAAACGACCAGATATGGAGCCAAAAACCTAATTCCACCGCCGCAACTTTCTGTATCCACGAGATCCCATCTTGGGGCATGTTCCGGAGCTCCGCCGGAGGGGGCATCGATCATGGAGGGCTTCTACATCATCATCCAAGCCCCTCTGATAAAGTGTGAGTAGTTTACTTCAGACCTACGGGTCCATAGTTAGTAGCTAGATGGCTTCTTCTCTCTTTTTGGATCTCAATACAATGTTCCCCCCTCTCTCGTGGAGATCTATTCGATGTAATCTTCTTTTTGCGGTGTGTTTGTTGAGACCGATGAATTGTGGGTTTATGATCCAGTCTATCTATGAATAATATTTGAATCTTCTATGAATTCTTTTATGTATGATTGGTTATCTTTGCAAGTCTCTTCGAATTATCAGTGGTTTGGCCTACTAGATTGGTTTTTCTTGCCATGGGAGAAGTGCTTAGCTTTGGGTTCGATCTTGCGGTGTCCTTTCCTAGTGACAGAAGGGGCAGCAAGGCACGTATTGTATTGTTGCCATCGAGGATAACAAGATGGGGTTTTTATCATATTGCATGAAACTATCCCTCTACATCATGTCATCTTGCTTAAGGCGTTACTCTGTTTTTAACTTAATACTCTAGATGCATGCTGGATAGCGGTCGATGAGTGGAGTAATAGTAGTAGATGCAGGCAGGAGTCGGTCTACTTGTCTCGGACATGATGCCTATATACATGATCATACCTAGATATTCTCATAACTATGCTCAATTCTGTCAATTGCTCAATAGTAATTTGTTCACCCACCGTAGAATACTTATGCTCTTGAGAGAGGCCACTACTGAAACCTATGGCCCCCGGGTCTCTTTCTCATCATATCAATCTCCATCGCTTTATTATTGCTTTGCTTTTTTACTTTTCCCTTTTACTTTTTACTTTGCATCTCTATACCAAAAATATTATCTATCATCTCTATCAGATCTCACTTTCGTAAGTGACCGTGAAGGGATTGACAACCCCTAAGCGCATTGGTTGCGTTGAGATATTGTTTTGTGTAGGTACGAGGGACTCGCGCGTAGCCTCCTACTGGATTGATACCTTGGTTCTCAAAAACTGAGGGAAATACTTATGCTACTTTACTGCATCATCTCTCCTCTTCGGGGAAATCCAACACAGTGCTCAAGAGTTAGCAATCACAGGATGCAAAAAAGCACGGTGAGATTAAGTCAAACCACAAGAAAATGTACGGTTATAATGCTATTATGCTACTATCTCTTAGTCTTGTGCTTGATGAATAGGAATATGAAAAGGAGGAGAAGTGGAAATTAGAATTCCTACGGTTTTTCTTTCAAGGAGACACTAAAGGAACAAATCCTACAGTTTTCCTTTGCTCCATTCCTTTGCACCAAATTCATGAAAAGTAGTACCATAGGAAACTTTCCAATTCCGATGTTTTTCATTCACTTTTCCTTTCAAGCACTGGCGATTCTAGTAGGCAGGCTTGAGCAAGGAAAATCCTACACTAAAAAAATGTTTTTGTGCTACTTCTATTACTTTGGACCCAGGCCACTGCCATACTAGCTCAACTCCCAGGCCCATCGACAAATGCACAGCTCAAATGCGTAGAGATAAATAATGATGGCGTTCAAGAGAGTCCATCACGGATAGCTAAGTTGCCTGGTACCTCACTGCTTGTCATATAGTAGGATAAAATAATTGTATTTCCCATTACTACGAGTGCTCAGTGGACAATATATATAACATGTAGAGTAAAAAAGAGATGCAACAAGTGTACAACCTCTTTGGCGAAGCCATGTCGATCTCAGCGTGATTGGGTTGGCTGGTGAGGATGCTCCGGCTAACTTGGCTGTCGGAGGAGGGGAAGAAGATCTTAGGCGTCTGGAGATGGAGCCTGAGGTACTGCTCTGCTATGATGGAGGGTTTCGTCGTTGGATCAGCTCCGATGAGTTGTACGCTGTGGAGGCTGAAGCAGGACAAGAGAGACACCAAACAACGTTAACCTGAGTGGAATTCTAATAGCATCTCCAATACATGATGTAAAATACATAACCACAAAGTGCTAGATGTAAAATACATCAGCCGCTCATCTCTGAACTTAACTATCGAAACTGAATTTAACTGTCAAAACTGAACTTAACTGTCGAAACTGAACTTAACTGTCGAAACTGAATGCACTAGAAAGGTGAGGCTACACATCGGTCGGCTGACTTTTTCATCTCTGGTCAGTCGATTTTGCAGCCGTTGGATACGAAATCAAGGGCATGCAGTTCATCTTCAACCTCCACCCCCCTGAGCCGCCAGCCACCACCAGCCAAACAGCAGCCCCTCGTCGCCCGCGGCTGGCGGTGCGCCGCCCCGCCCGCCCCGAAAACACTCCCCACCGCCGGCCCGTCGCTGCCCAGGCCATCCCTCTATCCCCCCCCGTTCCAAGCTTTTTCTCTGGCGATCCCCACGCCACTGCCCCGCCAACGCCCCGCCACCGCCGGCGACCACCGCCCCCATCCTGAACCCAAAGATAGATAGTGGGGTACCTCTCTGGCGAGCCCCCCTCCCCGTTGCGGCTGGTTCTTCCTTCACCCCGACGAGCCCCCCCCCCCACCCCTTGAAAATCGACTGACCCAAAAAGTCGATTCAGTCGACTGAAGTGTAGCTAAATCAGAGCAGCATCGTGAGCAAGAGCAAGAGTGAGAGCAACAGGGAGAGCAAGAGCAATAGCAAGAGCAGACCAGGCAGGGGACCGAGAGCAAGAACAGAGCAGCAGCGCGAGCGAGAGCTAAAGCAGCAGCAGCTCCTACTGATGTGGACGTCGCCGCCGAGGGAGCAACGTCGTGGAGGAAGTGGCCGGCGACACCGCCGTGGATGGAGCCGCGCCATGTCGGCTCGGGACCAAGCGCCGGCAACATCGTGAGATTGAATCAAGAAGAACATGCGGCGATTAGTGTACAACCTCTTTGGTGCCGCCGATTAGGCCGCAGCTTCATCCGAGGAAACGGTGATGATGATGCTCTTCCGCTAGTGTAGGTGAAGACGGCAGTGTGGGAATGGACGTGGCGTGAAAGACGAGGGGAATGTCATGGCAGCTCCTTGGAGGTGGAGGACGGGGTGGCTGAACCGGCAGGACGATGAGATCAACGATGGATCCTCATCCGGTACGGTGGATGAGGGATGTCGAGGTGTTGCTGTGGACGGCATCATTGGGGAAGAGGCTCCGGCTGGGTGGCGGACGGAGCAGGGTGTGGGGTTTCGTCGTGGGTTTTCGCGGCCTCGGTGTACGAATGGGTTGGCGGATGGGATGGCAGTGGGGAACCATGGCTTAGAGACGCGCTTGTCCGAAATGTGGGGTAAGTTATGAAAGTACCCCCACCGATTTGAGGCGGTTCTTTCGATTCAGGGGTACCACGGGCATTTCGTGTGTCGGGATTTCACATGAGGTGGGAGTTTTCGCGCGCGTTGTAATTTCGGAATAGCAAGGCACGGGTTGAGATGGAGGGAGTTGTCGGAGCACAACGAGACAAAGATATATCTTAAATATTTTGGGCTAACAAGGCGCTGGTTGAAGAGGCGGGAGTTTCGCAGCATGATAGACAGAGACGCTAGCTAGAATTTTCGGCATAATAAGGCGCGGCTTGAAATTTCAGAAGAACAAGCTTAACGTGTACCCAAAAAAAACAATTTGCACCTCAACACGCACAACACACACACACAAACACCATTTAGACTAGAGTAAGGTACACGTGCATTGCACGCATGAGATTTGGCAACCAATTTATGAATAAATACCACATTATAGCATGCAAGCTTTGAGTCATATATGCATGATGTAGATGTTCGTTTAATTCTTATAGTTCATTTCATTCAAAATCATCTAGTTTTTATAAGAAAGCTAATCTATTTTAAGATTCATGGAATTGTGCGTTGTAAGACATAAAGTAAAAACAAATAATGGAAAATCATGTAGAAAAACATTTGGGCAATTCTGATATGGAAGATTCTAGAACAAATAAGAAGTGCTTGTGTTTTGATGTTTGTGCATTATGCTTAAGTTAAACCATGGAGTCTTCTAGATTATACATGTGGCGAAATCTGGTGGAATCTAGATGATATCCAACGGCCAGTAGTGCTCAAATTTGCCATCTTTGGACCATCGGATTCGCCTCATCCAACGACCATCTTTCAAAGTTAAAGTTATCCGCACACAATATAAAAAATATAAAATATAATATATATAGGGGTATAGATATAGATATGTGATGCGAAAGCCGCCCATCATCTCCAATTAGAATAGTGTGTCCATGCACGGATGCGACGTGGCCAAATGATGTCTGCCATCGGTATCTCTAATTCAAATCAGTCTGACCTTGTTCAATGTGTATACATTACAACATGCTCATTTCCAAACCACACCGCGCAGATCTCCGTTATATTCATGCATGCATGGATTTCAAACATCAGGATCTCTTATTCAAATATTTGAATTCAACTTTACATTGATTATGACCTCACCTATTCTTTTACACCCACACAGTAGTCTTCTCTATATAATTGTACCACTAACTTTCTCTCGTGCATGCATGCACACACACTACCAGTCGGCATTATCCATCGCACACATGCAATCTTTTTCTTCAGGTCGGTCTCCCATGAAGGCACACACCCACACACATCCCCCTCTCCATCATATCGGGCATTCTTTATCTCTCACGCGTGCATGCACAACGATCGATGTTCCTCTATGTATGTGTGTATATAGCTAGGTCTTTCATAGTTTTCCACACAAACCGATCAATCGTATATCCAGTGAGGTCTCACCCTCTTTCCCACGTCCACATCGATCAATCTATACCTCTCTATATAGGATTAACATATATAGCTAATACACCCACATTAATTATATATCCAACGTCCCCTCTCATCATCCATGCCTTCCGCTTCATCTCTCAGACGCGTGCACAATGGCGAAGACAGGGGGCAGTAAGGGCCCTGCCCCCCTTCACCCCTAACATCACTATATATCGAGGCTAATATGAATGTGATCATTAGACAATTGCTGCTAAAAATGGTTTAAGTTCATGAATTGACCCTCCTCATAAAGGATTAGCAATGCTTGGCCCCCTAGCTCATTTTATTTTCATGGCTCCGCCACTGTGCGCAACAGCGCACGTGTTCGCCCCCTCTCTCTAAATATCTATCACAGCCCCAGTTCAGCCCTTGCTTGATTTTGCTTGCATCCATGCATCATGTTAAATTTCATGAAACTTGAAATGGGGATGATCAAACCCCTAGCACCAAAGCAATGCAAATAGGCCCAACTTTAAATATTTTCAATGAACCCAATATGCCCTTAAAAATGTTCATCATTTTTGGTTCTGGCTAAAACCTTTGCCAAAAATGGGTTCATAAATTTTGGAGCCATTTTGGATTTTTGAATTAAGACATAACTATTTGCATTTGGGCATTTAAAATACTATAAATACTTTTAAATGCCCAAATACTTTTGAAAGTAATTTTAGGCTGTTGGGAGTAATTCCAAAGGTGCCTATGATTATTTTCAGAATTTTCTAAAATGGATTAGTATTTCTACTAATTCAAAACAAACAACAGAGAATTAAATAAATGAAAACAGAAAAAGAGAGAGAAAGAGATAGTACCAGGGCTTACCTGGTGGCCCAAGTGGCCGGCCCAGCCCACCACCGCAGCCTCCCTGTCGTCTTCCTCCCCGGCCAGTAGGCAGAGCGTGTGCTCGCCGCGCGCGCACACGCGCCCGAGCCACCTCCTGCCTGGCTGCCTGCGTCCCCGACGCCCTGGACGCCTCCATGCGTCGCCACGCACCCTCCCTCGACCCTCTACACCTCCTCCCTCCACGCAGCTCTCTCCCCTCCCCTCTCTCTCACCCACCGAGCGGAGCTCGTCGCCACCGCCGCCGTTTTCGTAGCCACCGCTGTCCTCGCGCCCCCTCTCCCTCTCTGGAAGCTCCGCCATGACCTTCTCGTCATCTTCGCCAAGCCAAACGACGCCAGAGCGCCCTGCAGCGCCGCCATCGTCGTTGTCTTCTCCCTCTGCCCCGAGCGCCGCCCCGTCCGATTCGTCGCCGTCCGGGCTTCCCCGACCTCACCGACGACGCCATCGAGTTCACTGTGAGCTCCTGCTCCTCCCCCCTTGCTCACCCCTCCTTACCCATTCGCTAGTCACCGTCACCGCGAACCCGAGCTCCGGCCGCCGCCATGGCCGGTGAGCTTCGTGCTCCCGAGCTCCTCCAGTTGTGCTCGTTGCCTCCGCGTGCTCCTGGCGATCCCAGAAACCCATAAAGACCATCGGCCGCGCCCGCCGTGCCCCGTAACGCCTAAACCATGGATGCCCGAACTCCGGCGGCCGCAACCGAGCTCGCCGCCGTCGACTCCGGCCACCCTGGCTCACCCCGTCTGCTCCATCAGCTGCGCGCGAGCAGCAGCTCTTCGTAGAGCCTCCCCACGCCAAAAACCATCGCCTGTGGGCGATTTCCGAAGCTCTCCGCCGTCTCTGGCCTCGCCGGCGACGAACCGCGGGTCAACTCTGTGGGGTTGACCCTGTTTGACTGGGGTTTGACTCCCCTGAGTCAGTGACATGTGGGGCCAGCCCCTGACTAACCCTAGATTATGTTTTTTAGTTAGCACTAATTAACACTGTTAATTAGTTAGGACGCTGACATGCGGGTCCCACTGGTCAGGTTTGACCTGACCAGCCACAGTTGACCTGATGACGTCACTCTTACGTCATGCTGATGCAGTAAAACCTTTTCTGGAATTTAAATAAATCTTAAATGATTTATTATTTTCAGAAAATGCCTAAAACTTCTAAAAATCATAGAAATTCAACCGTAACTCCAAATGAAATAAATTATATATGAAAAATTATCAGAAAAATTCAAGGAATCCATCTGTACCATTTTCATGCATGTTAGAACAATGTAAGGCCACTGTTTAGGACAAACAAATGATTGGTATTTAAATAACCACATGTGGAGCTTGAATTTGAACTTTGGGTTCAAACCAACTTCATTTAATTGTGTTGCTAGTTGCATTAGCTCAATCAATAGCATATGACATGTCATGATCATGCATCATATTGTGCATTGCATTGATTGTGTTTCTTTCTCTGTTGCCGGTATTTGTCCCCTCTCGATAGACGTGGTTTCGACGATGAGATCGATGACACCGATGAAGAACTATGTTATCTTCAGGAGTGCCAGGCAAGCAAAACCTCCTTGTTCATTCCGATACAATCCCACTCTCCCGCTCCTGCTCTCTTTTACTGCATTAGGACAACATGATTCCTCTGTTACTTGCTGCGGTAGTTGAACCCCTTATCCTCTGCATGACCTGTCATTGCCACAGTAAATAGATGAAACCCACTAGCATGAGTAGGATTTGTTTGAGCCCTGATGTGCCTACTCATTCATGCTTGTTTGTCATGCCTGCTACTACTTAGAGTTGAGTCAGGTCTGATTCATCAGGGATGAATCGGAGGTGTGTAAACATGTCCTACTGTTGAGAGCTAAGTGTGTGAACACGATTTGGTAAAGGTAGTGGTGAGAGGCCATGTAGGAGTACATGGTGGGTTGTCTCATTGAAACCGTCCTTAGGATCTGAGTTCTGTGTTTGTGAACCATGAAACAATTACTACCACGCATTGGGCCCGAAACCAATGGACCCTCTCGGCTTCTTGATCACCCTTGTCCTCTGTCCAGGAGTTGCAACTAGTTTCTAGTGTTTATAGGATATGTGTTGGCGGCCGTGCATAGCGCTGACCCTAGGGTGGGCTATGATGTGGTAGATACACCATGGCACGGTGTACCGGGCGCCCGTTTGGTGTCTCGGGAACCCTGTTCACATCGTTCGGGGCCGTATGTGGAAACCTCGGCGGACTCCCTGCGGATGGAACCTGGATAGGCGATAAACCTGGACTAGAGACTTGAGTGTTTAGGTAGGCCGTGGCCGACACCCTCGTTGGGATTCCGCTTGAAGGTTGCCGAGTACATGTCATGTAAACGGCGGTAAGTGGTGAGAGCGTGTGTGAAAAAGTACACCCCTGCAGGGTTAACATCATCTATTCGAATAGTCGTGTCCGCGGTAATGGACTTCTGGGTTGCCTATAATAGTTCATAGACAAGTGATAGTGGATACTCTAAAACTCGCAAGATAAGTGTGAGTGCTATGGATGGCCTTCTCGTAGGGAGACAGGAGCGGTTCCATAGTGGTGTATTGAATGGTGAATATGTGGACTCGTGTGCGCCACCTCAAAAGAGTTGCTTGCAGTCGTAGTTCAGGTTAGCCACTGAGTCAAAGCTGGCTCGTTGCAGTTAAACTCCACCACCCCCCCTTGTTGATACCGATGCTTATGTAGCTAGTTCTGATGTATGTCTTGCTGAGTATCTTTGTACTCATGGTTGCTTAATTTATGTTTTGCAGAGAGAGACTTCAGTCTCGCTAGTAGTTCCGCGCGGACTTCGATGTTAGCTTGATACCTCGGCTATGATCTTGTGCCCTCGGCAGGATCTGGTAGATAGTCAGGCTTCTTAGCTTTTTTTCCATTTGTAGATGTCTGTACTCAGACATGTTAAGCTTCCGCATGTGCTTGATTTGTATGCTGTGATTGTTGGGTCATGAGACCCATGTTTGTAATATCTTGCTCCTCAGAGCCTAAGGAATAAATACTTGAGTTGTAGAGTTATGTTGTGATGCCATGTTGTATTTACACATATCGAGCATATTGTGTGTATGATTGAAATGCTTGGTATGTGCGGGATCCGACAATCTAGTTGTTTATCCTTGGCAGCCTCTCTTATGGGGAAATGTAGTCTAGTGCTTCCATGAGCCATAGTAGTCCGCTACAGCCCGGTTCACCGGAGTCCTGCTAGCCCAGCACTACTGCTCAGGACACTTGACTGGCCGGCATGTGTTTCACTTCATTCCTATGTCTGTCCCTTCGGGGAAATGTCACGCGGTGACATCCGGAGTCCTGCCTAGCCTGCTACAGCCCGGGTTCCCGGAGTCCTGTTAGCCCAGTGCTACAGCCCGGATTCACACGCTGCTGACCGACATGCTCGATGTGATTCATGTATGCCTGTCCCCATAGGTTAGTGCTGCTTTGGGTTCACGACTAGCCATGTCGGCCCGGGTTCTCTGTCATATGGATGCTAGCGACACTATCATATACGTGAGCCAAAAGGCGCAAACGGTCCCGGGCCATGGTAAGGCGACACCCGTGGGAATACCGTGCGTGAGGCCGCAAAGTGATATGAGGTGTTACCGGCTAGATCGATATGACTTGGAATCGGGGTCCTGACAGCGTTGGTATCAGAGCCTGACTGCCTGTAGGATTACCAAGCCAAATTGGTCGAAGTCGAGTCTAGAAATGCTTTAGTTATGTAAGGGAATTAATTTTGGAAGGGAACGTAAGGTTCCTTTTACTCCTTATACCGCATGCCCTCTTATCTGAGTGATCCTCTTCTTTTCTACGGGAATTAAGAACTAGGCCTTCTCATCTATCTATCAGGATGACATGTTACTAATCCATAGACTTATAGGATTGTTGGATTCAAGTCTCAGTTTAGTTCCTTTTACCTCCGTATGCTCATAGCTGGCCTCAGAAATTTGATATTGTAATGTTGAGTGGTCATGCCACTATTTTGCAGGATGTCTCAAATATTTCGAGCATTCACAGCCGTTATGCTGTCTGAGTCATCCCAGGTTTCTAAATAGTCTGATGCATTTGCAAATCCCTTCCTCGTGTTCCTGATGTCTATTTGGGCCAGATTAATCACACTAATCGGTGAGTTGAGGTACTTTGTTGCCTCGACATATATGTTGGAGCTATTACTATGACCCTACGTGTTTTAGGGAGTCACCTAGTGATCTAGCCATGTTTTGTATCCCCAGTGTGTGATTCTGGCCATTATTCTCAAAAGCATCCCATGATGCCATGTAGTGGTAGGTATTCTATTCATGGGTTCTTGAACCCGAGATTCACCCTACTTACCTCATGTTGATAGTGTTGCTAGTTCCTTTAGGATATTAGTAACCTTTGCGATAGTCCTCGAGGTCCGTGGTATTTCCTTCTTCCAAATACTATGAACCACTTATGGCAGAAGTTTGTTGTATCAAAAGATCACAACCAGAGTGCTCTTAATGAGTTCTCTATTCTGCATAGTGAATCTGCCAGTCCTACCTATCTGCATGGGTTGTCCGGAAGAAATGTTGAGCTTTGCTCGACATACTAATCTATGCATCCACAACTCAGAAAATTAAATGTTCCTCGAGCTGTTCCTCTTCAGTTGTATTCCAACCATCTTCTATCAGTTGATGGCCAAGAGTATGTGTGCATTTGTGTTCATCAATGCCTATTATTCTTGTGGTCCGTCAAGCCATTCTATTGCAGAATGACTAGGAGAAACAAACTCCAGTACCTCATCCATATCTAGGATTGGGTCAAAGTAGTTGTATCCCGCAGATCAAAATGCCAATCCAACTTTTGCTCTGTTCTACCTTGGAGTTCTACCCTATTCATGCCAAGAATATCATAGGAATTGCACCATCTCTTGTGAATTTTTGATACCGTGATATTTCTCGCCATCATTATTCATTCCTCGGTTTCGTGTTGTTGTAACCGGAATGCCGACAAGTGAATTGTGATGTGTGAAATCAATACTCCGAGCAACTCGTTGCTTTGTAGTAAATGGACAATATTCTCATTCTTAGCGTGTTGGTTATTGAATCACCATCCTAGGACTGATCGTGCTACCTAGTCCTTATCTCTGGTGCACTCCTCGATCAATGAGTGAGGATTATTCCATTCCTCACTTATCTGATCATCTTGTCTTGCTCTGAAAAGCAAGATTGTTCTCGAGCTTAGTAACATATCGGTGGTTCGTGATTTTCGGGATATCTCCTCGGAAGTGTTACCAGGTTTTCACCTGACCGCTATGTTGAGTTCGTGATCAAGTTGGTTCTTGTAAACCACCCCTTCTCCAAGAATCTGTGTTGGATACCCCTGAGCTAGTTGGTTAAGCTAAACAACAACTTGGAGAGTTGGAAGATAAAAGACTTTGCCGAATTGGTTCTTTCTGAAGGGATATCTTTGTGTTGTGTGTGTACTGAAGAAAGATGATATCTTCACCAATTGGTCCTCGTGATCAGTTGTTGGATCTATTGCCTTGTCAAAACTTTGACTTGAGTATGGGCTATCGTCAAGTCAAATCAGAACCAACGATGTTCGTAATGTTGTCTTACCCGTGGTTGATCCCTCGAGCATACACCATTACATCTTTTGGTCTGACCAATACTATCATCGTGTTCACATGATGGTGGAAGTCCAGTGATATGGAAATTCCGGTGAGTTGTTGTTGAGCCCATCAACAGCATTTTGTCTCCCCCCATGATTCATGTTGAACATCAACCTAGTGTTGGAAACTTTATAAGCAATGCCTTCGTGTTCCGTTCATGAAGCTTATGCTTGGATGGAAGAAGTGACTTCCTCGAATTCATGTGCATTTGGTGCAAGTTGCCGCAGTGAGTTCGAGAAAGATTGTTTTTGTTTCCCCTGGCACCATCCCAAGTCAGTTATGCATGTGTGAATGTATTCTATGGTTTGGTAGATTAATTACCTCCACTCCATATGTATTCCCCAGCACACCAAGCCACTGATTGACTTGTTCAAGGCAAAGAAGTCTACGCTTGGGATCTAATCCATGGACTTGCGTAAAGACTTTGAAATCCTTGATGATGGTTCCCCACCTGAACTCGATAGTGTTTTACTATAAGACTACTATGTGGTCATGCTCGTCTTGGATAGCGTGTTCACAGGTTTGTAGCAGAACCAGCTCATGTTTTGGAGCTTGCTATCGTAGTTCATTCCCCGAGAATCTCGCAACGTCATCTCGTCAAATTGTGTTGCAAACCTTCATTTTCCTTTCTAGACTTGATGAGTCTGGAATATCATGACACCAACCAGATCTGAATCTCAGGCAGATATGATGGTTGGAGCATTTTCCAAGAACTATAATGTTGGTCTCTCTATAACCGGTAACGTGGATGTCGTGGCCAACACACCTAGCCGGAAGGCCTATTATTGTAGTATCTCGGTTGAAAAAGTTGGTCACCTTCCCATGAGGATTTCGTAGGATTTACCTCCATAGTTAATCCTTACAGATTCTTGAGCTTCCGAAGTCCGACCTTTTACTTGATGTTCTAGATATCAAACCATATCTATAAATGGATTATGCTAGCACATCAAGGAGAACATTAGAAGCAGAGTGCTAAATGTCTCTCGGTCGATCGTTCAGATTCTGTTCCCTTAGCCTCGCTAAGGGAAGATCTGAGAAGGTGTTATCTTCCTTTGTATCCGCATCATCCATCACTAGTCATCATGGTGGTATGTCGTGTTGCTAGGATCCTTGCCACGGATGTTGGTAGAACCTTGATGAATATGGAAATGCTCAAGTTCTTGAGAGCACGCGTAAGCAAAATTATCCCTTGCGTTGTCTTCAACAAGGTAGTCCACATCATCCATCCTAGTCCGAGTATGCCGTCTCTTCGAGCTGTCTCAAACGGTCAATTGTAAATTGCCTTAAGCTGGTATGAAGAGTTTCAATGTTTTATGGATCAAAAGTAATTCTTTTTGCCACTTAAGGGAACAGTTCAACGAGTCACCTTCTCCAAGGTGCCCTGTTATGGGTTCATGACAATTATCTCCTCGCAACCTTGAAACCTTGCACCACCTTACCCAAGTGTGGAATTACTACCTACCAACTTGAATCCTCGTCGTCTGATTTCCATCACCTTGATGTGAACTTTGTGTCTCAATTGGAGAGATGTTCCTATGTCTCACTCCATGAGTTGATCCTGAGTTGTTTGATCTTTGAGAAGATCGATCCTTCCAGAGTTTTCCCTTCCCTCTCATTGCCATGTTGGTTGGAGTTCTCAGAGCAAGACATCGAGACAAAGATGGTGATCGAACCAACGTTATTATGAAGTGCAACCTGGATCGTGAAGATTATGTTAGCTTGTGTTTTCCCCCTTCACCTTACCCTACGCTTGAATCTCGGGGCGAGATTCTTGTTTAGTGGGGGTGAGCTGTCATAGCCCCAGTTCAGCCCTTGCTTGATTTTGCTTGCATCCATGCATCATGTTAAATTTCATGAAACTTGAAATGGGGATGATCAAACCCCTAGCACCAAAGCAATGCAATAGGCCCAAGTTTAAATATTTTCAATGAACCCAATATGCCCTTAAAAAAATTTCATCATTTTTGGTTCTGGCTAAAACCTTTGCCAAAAATGGGTTCATAAATTTTGGAGCCATTTTGGATTTTTGAATTAAGACATAACTATTTGCATTTGGGCATTTAAAATACTATAAATACTTTTAAATGCCCAAATACTTTTGAAAGTAATTTTAGGCTGTTGGGAGTAATTCCAAAGGTGCCTATGATTATTTTTAGAATTTTCTAAAATGGATTAGTATTTCTACTAATTCAAAACAAACAACAGAGAATTAAATAAATGAAAACAGAAAAGAGAGAGAGAGAGAGAGAGAGATAGTACTTGGGCTTACCTGGCGGCCCAAGTGGCCGGCCCAGCCCACCACCGCAGCCTCCCTGTCGTCTTCCTCCCCGACCAGTAGGCAGAGCATGAGCTCGCCGCGCGCGCACATGCGCCCGAGCCACCTCCTGCCTGGCTGCCTGCGTCCCCGACGCCCTGGACACCTCCATGCGTCGCCACGCACCCTCCCTCGACCCTCTGCACCTCCTCCCTCCATGCAGCTCTCTCCCCTCCGCTCTCTCTCACCCACCGAGCAGAGCTCGTCGCCACCGCCGCCGTTTTCGTAGCCACCGCTGTCCTCGCGCCCCCTCTCCCTCTCTGGAAGCTCCGCCATGACCTTCTCATCATCTTCGCCAAGCCAAACGACGCCAGAGCGCCCTGCAGCGCCGCCATCATCGTTGTCTTCTCCCTCTGCCCCGAGCGCCGCCCCGTCCGATTCGTCGCCGTCCGGGCTTCCCCGACCTCACCAACGACGCCATCGAGTTCACTGTGAGCTCCTGCTCCTCCCCCCTTGCTCACCCCCTCCTTACCCATTCGCTAGTCACCGTCACCACGAACCCGAGCTCCGGCTGCCGCCATGGCCGGTGAGCTTCGTGCTCCCGAGCTCCTCCAGTTGTGCTCGTTGCCTCCGCGTGCTCCTGGCGATCCCAGAAACCCATAAAGACCATCGGCCGCGCCTGCCGTGCCCCGTAACGCCTAAACCATGGATGCCCGAACTCCGGCGGCCGCAACCGAGCTCACCGTTGTCGACTCCGGCCACCCCGGCTCACCCCGTCTGCTCCATCAGCTGCGCGCGAGCAGCAACTCTTCGTAGAGCCTCCCCACGCCAAAAACCATCGCCTGTGGGCGATTTCCGAAGCTCTCCGCCGTCTCTGGCCTCGCCGGCGACGAACCGCGGGTCAACTCCGGTGGGGTTGACCCTGTTTGACTGGGGTTTGACTCCCCTGAGTCAGTGACATGTGGGGCCAGCCCCTGACTAACCCTAGATTATGTTTTTTAGTTAGCACTAATTAACACTGTTAATTAGTTAGGACGCTGACATGCGGGTCCTACTGGTCAGGTTTGACCTGACCAGCCACAGTTGACCTGATGACGTCACTCTTACATCATGCTGACGCAGTAAAACCTTTTCTGGAATTTAAATAAATCTTAAATGATTTATTATTTTCAAAAAATGCCTAAAACTTCTAAAAATCATAGAAATTCAACCGTAACTCCAAATGAAATAAATCATATATGAAAAATTATCAGAAAAATTCAAGGAATCCATCTATACCATTTTCATGCATGTTAGAACAACTTAAGGCCACTGTTTAGGACAAATCAAATGATTGGTATTTAAATAACCACATGTGGAGCTTGAATTTGAACTTTGGGTTCAAACCAACTTCATTTAATTGTGTTGCTAGTTGCATTAGCTCAATCAACAGCATATGACATGTCATGATCATGCATCATATTGTGCATTGCATTGATTGTGTTTCTTTCTCTGTTGCCGGTATTTGTCCCCTCCCGATAGACGTGGTTTCGACGATGAGATCGATGACACCGATGAAGAACTATGTTATCTTCAGGAGTGCCAGGCAAGCAAAAACTCCTTGTTCATTCTAATACAATCCCACTCTCCTGCTCCTGCTCTCTTTTACTGCATTAGGACAACACGATTCCTCTGTTACTTGCCGCGGTAGTTGAACCCCTTATCCTCTGCATGACCTGTCATTGCCACAGTAAATAGATGAAACCCACTAGCATGAGTAGGATTTGTTTGAGCCCTGATGTGCCTACTCATTCATGCTTGTTTGTCATGCCTGCTACTGCTTAGAGTTGAGTCAGGTCTGATTCATCGGGGATGAATCGGAGGTGTGTAAACATGTCCTACTATTGAGAGCTAAGTGTGTGAACACGATTTGGTAATGGTAGCGGTGAGAGGCCATGTAGGAGTACATGGTGGGTTGTCTCATTGAAACCGTCCTTAGGATCTGAGTTCTTTGTTTGTGATCCAGGAAACAGTTACTACCACGCATTGGGCCCGAAACCAATGGACCCTCTCGGCTTCTTGATCACCCTTGTCCTCTGTCCAGGAGTTGCAACTAGTTTCTAGTGTTTATAGGATATGTGTTGGCGGCCGTGCATAGCGCTGACTCTAGGGGTGGGCTATGATGCGGTAGATACACCGTGGCACGGTGTACCGGGCGCCCGTTTGGTGTCTCGGGAACCCTATTCACATCATTCGGGGCCGTATGTGGAAACCTCGGTTGGACTCCCTGCGGATGGAACCTGGATAGGCGATAAACCTGGACCAGAAACTTGAGTGTTTAGGTAGGCCGTGGTCGACACCCTCGTTGGGCTTCCGCTTGAAGGTTGCCGAGTACATGTCGTGTAAATGGCGGTAAGTGGTGAGAGCGTGTGTGAAGAAGTACACCCCTGCAGGGTTAACATCATCTATTCGAATAGTTGTGTCCGTGGTAATGGACTTCTAGGTTGCCTATAATAGTTCATAGACAAGTGATAGTGGATACTCTAAAACTTGCAAGATAAGTGTGAGTGCTATGGATGGCCTTCTCGTAGGGAGACGGGAGCGGTTCCATAGTGGTGTATTGAATGGTGAATATGTGGACTCGTGTGCGCCACCTCAAAAGAGTTGCTTGCAGTCGTAGTTCAGGTTAGCCACTGAGTCAAAGTTGGCTTGCTGCAGTTAAACTCCACCACCCCCCCCCCTTGTTGATACCGATGCATATGTAGCTAGTTCTGATGTATGTCTTGCTGAGTACCTTTGTACTCATCGTTGCTTAATTTATGTTTTGCAGAGAGAGACTTCAGTCTCGCTAGTAGTTCCGTGTGGACTTCGAAGTTAGCTTGATACCTCGGCTATGATCTTGTGCCCTCGGTAGGATCTGGTAGATAGTGAGGCTTCTTAGCTTTTTTTCCATTTGTAGATGTCTGTACTCAGACATGTTAGGCTTCTGCATGTGCTTGATTTGTATGCTGTGATTGTTGGGTCATGAGACCCATGTTTGTAATATCTCACTCGTCGGAGCCTAAGGAATAAATACTTGAGTTGTAGAGTTATGTTGTGATGCCATGTTGTATTTACACATATCGAGCATATTGTGTGTATGATTGAAATGCTTGGTATGTGTGGGATCCGACAATCTAGTTGTTTATCCTTGGCAGCCTCTCTTATGGGGAAATGTAGTCTAGTGCTTCCATGAGCCATAGTAGTCCGCTACAGCCCGGTTCACCGGAGTCCTGCTAGCCCAGCACTACTGCTCAGGACACTTGACTGGCCGGCATGTGTTTCACTTCGTTCCTGTGTCTGTCCCTTCGGGGAAATGTCACGCGGTGACATCCGGCGTCCTGCCTAGCATGCTACAGCCCGGGTTCTCGGAGTACTGTTAGCCCAGTGCTACAGCCGGGATTCACATGCTGCTAACCGACATGCTCGATGTGATTCATGTATGCCTGTCCCCATAGGTTAGTGCCGCTTTGGGTTCACGACTAGCCATGTCGGCCCGGGTTCTCTGTCATATGGATGCTAGCGACACTATCATATACGTGAGCCAAAAGGCGCAAACGGTCCCGGGCCATGGTAAGGCGACACCCGTGGGAATACCGTGCGTGAGGCCGCAAAGCGATATGAGGTGTTACCGGCTAGATCGATGTGACTTGGAATTGGGGTCCTGACAATATCGATCTCGCACTTGTGCATTCCTTCATAGTCTCCCTCCAGTCGGCCCCTCGCACCATCTTCTAGCCCCCCACCGGATTTTTCCACATGTACAATCTAGCAGACTCCATGGTTGAACTTAAGCATAATGCACAAACCTCAAAACAAAAGTGGTTCTCTTTTGTTCTAGAATCTTCCGTATCATAACTGCCCAAACTTTTTTTCTAGTTGAATTGCCATTATTTGTTTTTACTTTATGCTTTACAACGCACAATTCCATGAATCATAAAATAGATTAAGGGCTTCTTTGATTCAAAGGTTCTCAAAGGAATTTTGGAGGATTCTAATCATTAGGAAAATTTCCTATCTTGGTTGTTTGATTCGTAGGATTGTAAACCATAGGAATTTTTCCATATGATTCATTTGAACTAGATTTCATAGGAAACATCACATCCACTCAAACCTCTTTGAAAGAATTCTGGGTTTTTTCTATGCGCAATCAAACACTCGTACAATCCTGTAGGATTCAAGACGACATTCCACTATAATACCATGTTTTTCTATTCCTGCATTCTTAGCTTTTTTATAAAAACTAATTGAATTTGAATGAGATGAACTATAAGAATTAAACGAAGGGCTACATCAGGCATATATGACTCAGAGCTTACATGCTATAGTGTGGTATTTATTCATAATTTGGTTGCAAAATCCGATGTGTGCAATGCACGTGTGCCTTACTAGTACTTCGAGTATGTGCAAAACACGTAAATTAGAATACCAATGGCACGCTACATAGTGTCTCTCTTACAGTTCATGAAGCCACGTTGCACATGTGGAGGCGTTGTCGCGACCTCCTCGCGTGGATTGATCACAGTGACGTGCTGCTGGTTCCAGAAGAATGTAGTCATCCTCCCTGAGCCATACTGGCGGTACATGCACGAAGCGAAGATGTGCACGCATGCCACGCACGCAATCATTCCCTCGCACGCACACGCGGGTACATGGGCGGACGCAATTTTGTACCAAGATCCACCCCATGTGATAATTTGACGTGTGTAAAGTCGTTCACTTCATTGATGGTCAATTAATACAGCGCATGCAAATTGAGTGGATGTGAGGGCGGAAGAAAGACATTATTACTCCACTGCACGCATGCGAGTAGTTAAATCATGGGTTGCTAGTAGTACTTCCATTGGTCTCCTTCGTATTTTGTGCCAATTTTTGACAATATTTACGCATTTGAGCAGTGTAGTACTTGAAATTTATGTTCCGCTAAACTCATCGGGAGCCGTTTCGGGCCTCGAAACCAAAACCATCAATTAATCTTTACCTTGTTCCCATCACATTTGAAAGCCTGCTCACACCTACTAATACGTACCAAACCTGAACGTGTTCCCACTATGCAGGTATTAGTACTAGTGCTAGTGCTTAGGTTATAAAAAGGGGAACTACCTAACCGAAAATTACTCTACCTTCCCTCCTCATAAGTGCTTCTTCTTCGTCCATCGTTGCCATGGCCGGTGAGCAGAGCTCTAGGTCGAGAACTACTCGTAACAAGGGAGCAGCAACCAAGGCTGCAGAAAAAAAAGAGGGCTCGCTGCCACGCAGAGACCTTGAAAGATCTCTCACGGGCAGGCGATGGCTCCCAGGAGTGCCCTAGCCGCGGAGGCGAACATGCCGAGCCGGCGGAGCTGGAGTCGTTATCCCTCGACGGCATGCCCGATCAGCTCAATAAGCACCTCAATAAGCAGAAGGAGTTCATCCAAGGCTTGATGGAGTTGCTGAAGGAGAGCCTCGATGACATGCCCGCTGAGCTCAATCAGCAGGGGGAGTTGACCGCCGGCTTGGTGATGCTGCTGAAGAAGAGCATTGCCTCAGAGAAGAAGGCGACCGGCGAAATCCTGCGACTTCAGGAGGACAAGGCGAAGCTCTGCCACGAGATCGACCTATTAAAGGAGAAGAGCGCTGGCTGGAAGAAGGTGCATGAGAGTAGTAGTTCCTCGATGAAGATGCCGCAGGCCCTCGTCATGGAACAGAATGAGGAGTTGGCGAAGCTCCGCATCAAGCACCCGGCTGCTATCAAGGTACATAATGCGGCCGTGGAACAGATGATGAAGGCTCGCGTCGAGAAATCCCACGTCATGGACAGAATGAAGAAGATGGCGGAGGAGACGCGCAAGGAGATGGAGGTCGTGGAGGCGATGAAGAAGCAGTTACGACTCCACGGCGAATTAGATCATTTGGGGTGATAATCTTCCTTCTTCTTTTGCTCTTGTGTTTCATCTTTTGCTTCGGGTGTTTCGCCGCACGTGTCACGTTCTCTGTGGGGCATGAATAGAACAATGGTTTTTTTTTGAGGGAATGAATAGAACAATGCTAAAAATGAGATGACTAGCAAATTAGATCATTTTTTATCGCCATATGGCACTGGGCTGCCGTGTTTCGTGCTCCTCCATCGCAGTACTACTCCAGTGGAAAACTTGAGTATACCGCACGGTTCTTTGCTCCTCCTCGATCAGGTCGTCGGCGCATTTATACGAGCAGTCAAATCACAAGGCCCCGCCTTCTAGCAGTAATGAGCCATCAAATCACAAAGGCCCTCGCCTCTCGTGAAACCGACCAAGCTAGACTGCCCCGCCCTCTAGCCTTTTAAAAAATGTATACTTTTGTACAGCAGTAGTATCGATGGATTGCGCCATGGAGCAAAACTTGAAATTAAAAAAAAGGTGGTACATATAGAGAGCGCTCGTCACCAAATTATGCATATAGTACTATTAAAAAGGCTAGTCACAATAATGGTGTCCAGCACAACCCACCCCTCAAATAAAACTAAGAGGGTGCTTGGATACGTTTTAGTCCCATGACTAAAAGTAGTGGGACTAAAACATGCTAGCCTCACCCATGCTTGGATCCAAATACTAAAAAGGCTAAAATCAAGTTAATGAGCATTTATTATCCTCCAAACCCTTCAATCTAGAACTCGCCTGTGTTAAAGGAGAGGAGTTAAATGAGTAGAGAGAGGACTAATCCACATTTTAGTAGGGGTACCCCTGACTAAAAAAAATTAGTCTCAAGACTAGTTTTAGCCCCTCTTTAGTCAGGGGTGCTTGGAACTTTAGCCTCTTAAAGAGACTATTTTTAGTCACACTAAAATAAGTCCCTTGGATCCAAGCACCCTCTAAGCATCCTGGAATTCTTTGACAAAACTAAGCACCCTAAAATTCTTTGACAACTAAACTGCTGGCTATATGATCTTGGCCATATATATTGTACATATATAATGTGAATAAACGAGTGGTATTACTATACTAACTAAAAGATGAAATGTAAGAAATACTAGTATGTACGTACTGAAGAGTTAAAGTAACGAGAAGAAACATAACATAGTTCTGCTGGGGGCTCAGCACAACACACCCCTCAAATTAAATTAAGCACACCTGAAATTAAACTTTGCAACTATTCCGGTAGACACTGCATTAGAACCACCATGAGCAACGACACTGCCACCTTACTCGGAGTCCTCGTCCACGTCCTCGACTTCGTCCTTGTCCCTCTTCCTCTTGGCCGATACTTCTTTGCTTGAACCGCACACTTGGCTGTTGCTCTTCATCCAACCCTTGTAGATATTGAAGCAAAGGTAGCCATCCATTGCAACGTAGTGGATGTGGTCTATATCTAGTACATTCCACTGCCATGCATGACGATGAAACATGTATGGAGGTTTCTCCAGTTTACCATGCGCAGGATGAACCATGGCTCCTGCCAGGGTTAGCATTGAAGGCTGACGAGAGGACACCAACCGATTCTTCTGGAGGTCGAAGGTGTTGCCTACAACGAGGCCTATCCGATGCAGGACTTCTTTGTCGTTGCCAAAGTCTACAGTAACGAATTTGACTAGGTTGCTCTCGAGGAAGTCCTTAAAATCCTGGCACTCAACGTCGGCATGGCATATGTGGTAGACCAAGCATAAGTCATGCACACAAACCTGGATCACGGCGGGCTTCTTCCTTTCTTCGTCCTTTAGATCCTTCTCTCGTCCTAGGACTGTGGTGTACTCAACATCTAGCCCAGCGACCCACTCATCATCTGAGTCTTCGAACATGCATCTGAAGCGAGAAAGGCATCCTTTCACCATCACGAAAGAACGGGTGTAGATGACGTCGAACTCATCGCCAGTGATGGTTCTAACTTTGTACTCACCGCCGATCATGGAGATTTGGGACGCCATGGATTTGGGAGGAGGGTTAGGATTAGTGGAACTGCCATAATGTGAATGGACGGGACGACTAGGAGCGAACCGCCGTAGTATTGAAGGACGTGCGGGGACGAGTAGGAGCGAACTGCCAGCGTGCGAACGGCAGGGTAGTGGCTTTCCATTCTCCCATGATACGGGCTTCCGAGAGCCCTTGGATCTGAGATCGAACGGTTGCATGGTATGATTCTAGACCTATGGGTGAATATCCTATCCTAGAGGGTTATTCTACAAATTTTCCGCAACTTAGCATGCGACCGTTTGATCTCAGATCCAAGGGCTGCCAGCAGCCCGTATCATGGTCGCGCCTACCACGACCGTCGTGTCGCTCGCGCGGTCGCGCCCTTAGAGATTTAACACGGTGCGTTAGGCTATCTGATGTTGGCATGTCATACATAGTCATCACTTAGTCACTCATACTACAACAAGGTTGGCTATAAGTGTATTTTTTTACTCCTCTCTATCTCTTTCTTCGTACTCCCTCCGTCCCATAATATAAGAATGTTTTTGACACTAGTGTAGTGCCAAAAACGTTCTTATATTATGGGACACAGGGAGTACTAGTATTTATTGCATTTGCCAAGGAGTGACCTCTTCCAATGAAATGGTGTTGCTAAGTTTGCTTCATTTAATTAGCTATAGACTCAAAATTGTCTTTTCACCTAGGTACACGTGCTTAGCACCATTTCTTCCTTGGGTCACCAAACTAGTCTCTCTCTTGTTGATTAACTTGCCACATCAGACGTTATGCCTATGTGGCAAGCTTAAGCACCTGTAGGAGCAAGTAAATGTAAGTACAATAGTGCGCTTTACATGGCATTTTTGCATATGTGAAGGAAAGAGAGGCAAGGAAAAAGTGGAGAAGTGGGCTCTCATGCAAGAGCCAGCCTCTACTACATGGTGGAGCATTGGGAGAGGCACCTGTATGGAGGTGGTCAGGAATCGAGAGACTCACGCCGGTCGTAGCGCCGTAGTTAAAATGATAATGGCAAGTCAAATCACGGGGGCCCACCTGTCCAGTAGTAACTCGATGTCAAATCACACAGCCCTATGTTTGCAGCAGCCTACTCCCTCGTCTTCTCGCGTCTCTGTCAAACCGACTAGGCGGAACTGCCCTTCCGCCTACCGAGCAGGAAAAGCCCCGCCCTCGACTTTTAAATAGTATACAGTATACTAATTTTGTATCCATGGATTGCGCCCGCGTCATGGAGCAAAGCATATAGAAAACAGTGGTACACATGTGCGGAGTATACAGCACGCCCGTCGCATTCGCGTCCCACCCCAGACGGTCGGTCGGTCTGGCACGCTGCTCTCCAAATGGAATGCGTGTCATATTGTGTTTGCACACACATGTGGGACAACAATTGAGAACCGACATAGGCACACTCCCCGGCCCCGCAAGTCGGGTGACTTAATAGAACAGGGAGATGAGCGATAGTACTAGAGAAGTGTTGTACTACGTTGGTGCCTGGACGATCCCTACAAGACACGAAGATCAGTTCGTCCATGCATGTGACCAGACTCCAGCAGACACGCCTGGATTGGCTATCGTCTACATATCGTGCAGGCTGTGTTGTACATGGTTGTAGTTGTGGTGAGAAATCTAAAAAAGGTTTCTTGTCATCTCACAAAATTAGGTGTCATGTGCTTTGGATCACTACGAGGGTTAAATAGCGACAACTGAGTTGGGCTAGTCATTGGGGGCACATGCACGAACAATGACTACTCGGCTGCCATATAGGTCAAGCCGGCTATGTTAATTAGGACATCAATCGACGAACCCCTTTTCTATGAGTTTATCTTTAATTTGAGCTTTGTTCCTTGTCTAGTTTGTCCGTCGGGATTCATGTTGTCTCCTTTGGGCAGCGAGGTTATGATTTCTTGTCATGTGGCATTTTTTTCGTGTTATATGTTATAATCCGGCGCTTTAGATCAAAATGACGACAACTGCGCCTCCGGGCCACGTGCATGAAGACTTCTCGACAGTCATTGGAGAAGAGGGAGAGGAGTGTGCGGCCGTGATTTAGGATTGGACGAGAGGGCCGGCGCGCTGTGACTGGATCAAAATCAAAATCAATTTACCCTTCAATTAAGAAAGCGACCCCACATTAACTAGTCTCCCTTTTATTCTGGGTCATAATTGACCATGATTTTCGCACATAAAATATATGTTATATGTTGCAAAAATAATATAATTTGAAAGTACATTCAGATATGAACCAAACGATACAATTTTTGGTGACATGCATTCACATTTTGCTTGTCAAATACAATGCGTGGTCAAACTTTGACCCAAAATACACAAAACAACAAAAAAATACTTCCAAGACCAGCGCCGATCTTCCGCTCTTCTCCTCTTAAATCACCGCCGCTCCTCTCCTGTTCCAATCTAAATGCAGCGCCGCTCCTCTCCTCTTCCATTTCAAAACCACCGCCCCTCCTCTCTTGTTCCAGTCCAAAACCAGTGTCTCTCCTCTCCCATTCTAATCCAAAAGCAGTGTTGCTCCTCTCCTCTTCCATTCAAAAACCACCGTCGACGAGTGAAGGTGTTGTGGAGAAGTAGATCGATGGAGGAGTACAAACAATATGTGAGGAACGCAGACGGCGACCCTGTGAAGCTAGCTAGGATGTTGGAGATATAGTCTTGGTTTGATAACAAGGACCAACTAGCGGCGACGGTGACATCCATTGCCAAATATCTGCAACAGAGCGAAAAGGCGGCGATACTCCCGGAGGGAGTCGTGCCGGAGTACATAGAGCTGCTCCTCTGGGCCATGGAGCAAACAGATTCACCGAATCCGATCATGAGGGAGCGGTGGTGGGAGTATCGATCCCAGATGGAGCATCCACCAGAGATTGAAGGATCGAGCATCTACAAGGTGCCATTTGTGAGGGCGTCCTGCCAGAGCGAGTCGGTGGAGTCTTCGACGACCGAACCCAACTGCAAGAGGAGAAAAGCAGTTGGCCCGACGACGCTTCCCCTCCATCGTCTCCCTCATTGTTCACGTCGTCTCACAGGGCGGCTGTCTGCCGCCGAGGAATAGGAGGGGCTGCCCCCCCCCCAGCCCAATAGTCGGGCAGGTTGTGAATTGTTAGGAGGAGCTTAGGGTTGTCAGTATTTGCAGGTTGTGAATTGTGTTTTGTGTTGTGTATCTTGAGTACTTTCAGATATGAATGTCTTTTGAATTTCAGATTTGCAGTATTGAGCATATGAAGTATTTTATGAATTCTAGAGATCTATTTTTAGCACTTAAAAATGTAGTTTCATAGGAGTATAAAAGTGCAGACAATGTGATTCTCAGAGAAGAAACTACAAGTTTTAGTTTCAGATAAGAAACTGCAAATTCAGTTTCAGATAAGAAACTGCAACTTTCAGAGGAAGAGCATTTATATTAACATGGCCTTTTCAAACAGGGTTAACATCATGTTGGAAGTTTTATTCATGGTCGAAAATGGAACTACCAGCCAGTTAACATCATGTTGATCAACATTCATGCATAGCACATCTTCATATGATGCACAGTCAAAATGCCCACACAATGTCGAGTGTGCGAAACACAGAGAAAACGAGGGACGAAGTTTTGGCAAGTGTTGGACGTGGTTTTGGGATGCCCCGTCTAGGCTTTCATTTTTAACATGTGCAGCCCATGACCTCGGATGGGAGGTCCATAGGCCTGTTCGTATTTTCTTAGGGCCGTCATGTATCAACCGACCTATGGACCTCCCATCTGAGGTTTTACTTTTGGCAGCCCAATTTATGTATTTTTTTTTGAAGAAAACGCAGAGGTCTATTCTATTTTTCTATATAAGAACAGGAACGCCAGGTCCAATTTATGTTTCCCTTCTAACTGTATTATATATATTTAAATTATTTTATATGTTATTATATATTATTTTTATTGTCATCATATATTTAACAGATACTTACATATGTAAGAAAACAATATCCCACATCTTATTAACTTATAAAAATAATTTCTTAACAAATAAAATCTTGGATTGTTTTGGCACGAAAATCCTAGTGATTGTGTACAAAAGCTTGGTAAGATTTAAGGACGAATGTAATAATATCACTTATTATTTAAATATATTTATAACAAAATGCTCAGCCCTTTTTTATTTTTTATTACATTGCTGGCCCAACCCAACATTATAATTAGAATCAGCCCAGCAAAATCATGTATTTCGAGAAAGTGCAAATGGCCTGTAATTTTTTAGGAAATAAAATAAATGGGTCGCATGGACGCTACATTATTTATTCACCCAGCCCAGCTAATGGCTGTAATTCAAAAAAAAGATCAAATTGACTGTAAATTCCACCACGCAAAAAAAGACTGTAAATTCTAAAAAAATGGGTTGAATATGTGCCACATTTTTGGAGGCTGAAATGTGGGCCAATAGGTCGAAGCCAATGCAAGTCGTTGTCAATTTAGTCAACAAATGATTCTGACATGTTAGCCGTTGGATTTACATCCAATGACCGGCATCCATCTTCAATCTCTCATCTTCTTCCTCCAGCGCCGCCGGGACCACCTCCCGCCTCCTGTTGCTAGCAGCTCTGCTTAGCACGCTTCGCTATGAAGCGCTACTCCACCGTTGGCCAGGCCATCCCTCCACCCCTCCATACTTCCTGTTCTTCTCCACCGACTGTCGAACCACACCGCACTAGAACCAGTTAACCCTCGTACACCTCTTCGACAGCGACTCTACTCCCGTGTCTTCCCATCTCCGGCTCGTTGCTGTCCGGGGCCTCGCCGTCGTCCACCACCTTGGATGCGCTTGGCGCGGCGTGGTCAACGTGGTCAACGAACGACACCATCGGAAGTAGACTATGGAGAGGCTGGCAGCTGGGTCCACGGCCGCACACAAGGAAATGCCTCCTTATTACGCGCAAAATAATGACTCCTCCACCTGACATCTGGGACCCACCGGAAGGGCCTCTGTATTTCGCGAAAATAACGTGCCCCCCGCTGACATGTCGGACCCACCAGCTATCTTCGCACGCAAGGAAGTGCCTCCTTATTACGCACAAAAAAATGAATATTCCCCCTGCTAGCTGGAACCCAGCATACTGGGAGGCTGACTTGTGGGCCTACCAAGTTCACGAGGACGGGGGGCTTTGTCAACTTAGTCAATATGAACGATTCTAGCTCCTGTTACCGTATGATGTTCATCCAACGGCCGTAGTGCTTCTTCAACCTCTGGTCTTCTTGCTCCAGCCGCCCAAACCAGCGCCGGTCGTGCCGCATGCTCCTGCCTCCTGTGGCCGACTGTGATGCCGCGGAGGCCTCACTGCCCCCTACTACTCTCACCGCTGGCCAGGCCATCCCTCTACTCACCCACACTCCCTGTTATTCTGCGGCGACAGCAGCCTCACACCGCAGCCAAACCAGTGAACCCTGGTACTCCTCTTCGCGTGGGCATCCACTGATGCGTCTTCCCCGGCTCCGAGTCGTCCCCTTCCTAGTCCTCGCCGTCGTCCACCGTTGTGGTGCTCTCGGCGCGGCCTGGTCAACATGGTCAAGGAACGACTTCCATCGGACGTGGACTATACGTGGAGAGGCTGACAACTGGGTCCACGGCCACAGCAAGGAAGTGCCTCCTTATTACGCGCAAAATAATGATTCCTCCACGTGACAGCGGGGACCCACCGGACGGGCCACCGTATTTCACGAAAAAAACGTTTCCCCTTGACTGTTGGGACCCACCAGCTACATCTTCGCACGCAAGGAAGTGTGTCTGGGCAAAAAAACGATTCACCCCTTTACTGATGGGACCCACCAGCTACATCTTCGCATGCAAGAAAGTGCATCCGGGCAAAACAACGATTCGCCCCCCTGACAGCTGGGACCCACTAGCTACAACTTTGCACGCAAGGAAGTGCCTGACAGTCGGGACCCACCTAGTCGAAGCGTACGTAGCGTTGTCCTTCTGGTCGTGAACGTGTACGTACATATATACTGGTGGATGTAGAGGCGCGCACGTGTCGTAGTAGAGGCGCGCACGTAGCATGTACACGTACGTACAGCGGCCAGGGTGCAAGAAAGAAAATACGGCCACGTATTTGTACATACGGGTGGGGTCTCGAACGCCTACTCGCGCATAAGTACGGCGAGGGCTCGTTGACATGGCTGGGTCGGAACGGAGAAACAACATCATCGTCGTGTTCATGGGGAGGCAACGGAATGTGTCGTGTTCCAGCCTCCAAGGGCTCCTATTCATCCAGCCTCTACCACGACAACGGAATACGACGACGACGCATCCAGCCTCCACGGGCTACCATCGACCTCCTCCAGCCTCCACGGGCTCCTGTTCATCCAGCCTCCACCGCGCGCTACTCCACTGGCTACTGTTCAACCACCCCTCCACGGGCACCCCTCCACCGTCTACTATTCATCCAACCCTCCACACCACGGGGTGTTGTTCAACCACCCCTTCACGGGCACCCCTCCATCGTCTACTGTTCATCCAGCCCTCCACCACACCACGGGGTCATGTTCATCCAGAGGCAACGCCACCGCTCACTGTTCTTCCAACCCCCCCCCTCCCGCAATGCTCACTGTTCATGCCAGCATCGATCGGCTTCAGTTAGCAGCAGTAGCGAAGGAATTGCTCGATCGGGTTCAGTTAACAGCCATCGATCGATCGCTCGGGTTCAGTAACGCGTAGCCTGCAGTGCAATCGCTCGGGTTCAGTTAGAGCCCAACGCCTCGCTCGGGTTCAGTTAGAGCCAACGCCTCGCACACACATGCGTACGTGTATGAGAGAAACGCGCATCGCTCGGCCCCCTACCTCCCACCATAACCAGGAACTCCCCGAAATTTTCCTCACCCTCGCTTCTACCACGGTTTTTCCGTCATGGACGGCCCAAAGAATGTCATGCAGCTGCGTCTCCGGCCCGCCCAGGACAAAAAGCCCATTTTCTGTCATGATTTTTTGTCATAGAAGTAGGAGCCCATCACATCTATGATGATACCGGGTTTTGTCACAATTATCGTCATAGAAGTGTCATATGTATGACCAAAAAAAATTTGTTCGGCCCAAAATGTCACGGATGTGTCTTTTTTTGTAGTGAATAGTTCCGTTAAGGGTTCCTTTCCCTGGGTACACATGCCCTAATGTGCATGTCCGAACTGCGAGAAGAGACGCAGGCTATAAACATCTGGGGGAATGTGTCAAATTTAAATAAAAGTCATCTTTTATTCACCGACCGAATATTCTCTTAAGAACGCTAGCTTTCAGCTTCACCCAGTCTGAGGTTCACATCCAGCTGACCCGGCAGTAACAATCGCAGAGGTGCTCCCATTATGCCCTAGCTGAATTAACGGGAACGTAGGGCATAAATACAAGAGCCAGGCAACCCAGCCTGGCCAAAACTTAAGTCATATCGATGCATATAATGGCGAAAAAAGGTACATGCGGAAGAATAACACATGTGCGGGGTAAAAAGCCCAGAAAAATGATTAGATTAAGCTTCTGTATAAGAAGCCCCTAGGTATAATGAGCGCGGCTAGCGCGTCTAGATTGTGTAACCAAGACACAAGTTTAGCCCTTTAGGGCCTTGAAGAGAATAAAAAAAGGAGAGAAAGAGAGAAAAAGACAAATATGAAAAAAATTGACGGAGGTGAGGAGACGAACATAGAGTCCTGCGCTAGGCATAGAATCTTTGTAGTCTGGCTGCGTTCCATGGGTTTGGCTCGAGTCGACTATCCGATGCATCCCGCAGACGGTATGCTCCGCCGGTTAAAACCTGGTCAATAATGAAGGGACCTTCCCATTTGGGCTTGAGCTTGTTCTTTTTCTTCTCCGGCAGGCGTAGAACTAGTTCGCCAAAGTTATAGGTTTTGGCCCGTACTTCTCTGCTTTGATACCTGCGAGCTTGTTGCTGATAGAATGCGGAACGGGCTTTTGCCACGTCGCGCTCCTCCTCCAAGTCGTCCAAACTGTCCTGTCGATCGAACTCGGCCTATTTTTCTTCATACATGCGCACTCGAGGTGAGTCATGAATTATATCGCAAGGCAGAACCGCCTCTGCGCCGTACACCATGAAAAACGGTGTGTATCCGGTAATGCGATTCGGCGTGGTCTGCAGCCCCCATAGTACGGAGTCGAGCTCCTCTACCCAGTGCGTGTTTGATTCCTTTAAGGACCGCACTAATCTGGGCTTAATGCCGCTCATGAGACCATTTGCTCGCTCTACTTGACCGTTAGTTTGCGGGTGATAGACAGAAGCATAATCGAGCTTGATGCCCATGTTGCTGTACCAAAGTTTCACTTTGTCGGCTATAAAGTTCGTGCCGTTGTCAGTGATGATTTTGTGGGGGACGCCATAACGGTGTACAACCCCGGATATGAAGTCTGTCACTGGTCCGGATTCAGCCGTTTTGACAGGTTTGGCTTCTATCCATTTGGTGAATTTATCCACCATGACCAATAAGTATTTTTTTTCTTATGGGTTCCCCCTTTAAGGGGTCCGACCATATCAAGCCCCCAGACTGCAAAGGGCCAAGTAATGGGGATTGTTTGGAGTGCGGTAGGCGGCATATGGCTTTGGTTTGCAAAGAGCTGGCAACCGACGCAATGCTGGACCAGATGTTGCGCATCTGCCCGGGCCGTCGGCCAATAGAAACCTGTAAGGAAGGCCTTGCTTACAAGGGCCCAGGCTGCAGCGTGGTGGCCGCCGAGTCCGGCATGGATTTCTGCCAAAAGTTCCTGCCCTTCCTCTTCGGAGATGCACCTTTGAAGGACTCCGGTAGTGCTTTACTTATAAAGCTCTCCCTCGTGGACCTTGTAGGCTTTAGATCGCCGCACTATGCAGCGTGCCTCATTTTGGTCCTCGGGTAGTTCCTGCCTGGTTAGGTAGGCCAGGAATGGTTCTGTCCACGGGGCGATGACGGCCCTTATAACGTGGGTTGAAGGTGTTATTTCGATGGCAGAGCCTCCGATTGTGTCAGAGTGTTCGGTATCTGGGGTTGTGGTCGGGTCCGGACTATTGTTGCCGGTGTCCCCTTCCCATACCACAGATGGTTTAAACAGTTTTTCCAGGAAGATGTTAGGTGGGACAGGGTCGCATTTAGCGCCAATACGGGCGAGGATACCTGCTGCCTGGTTGTTTTCCCGAGCCACATGGTGAAATTCAAGCCCCTCGAACCGAGCTGACATTTTGAGGACAGCATTGCGATATGCCGCCATTTTCGGATCCTTGGCATCAAAATCTCCATTTATTTGGGATATTGCGAGTTTCAAGTCCCCACGCACCTCCAGGCGTTGAATGCCCATGGAAACTACCATCCGGAGATCGTGTAATAGGGCCGCGTATTCGGCTGCGTTGTTGGAGTCTGTATATACTATTTGGAGTACGTATTGCACTGTATCTCTGGTGGGGGACGTCAGGACGACGCCAGCCCCCAGACCATCCAGCATTTCAGAGCCGTCAAAGTGCATGATCCAATTGGAGTATGCACCGTACTCTTTAGGGAGTTCAGCTTCTGTCCATTCGGCTACGAAATCGCCAGTACTTGCGACTTAATGGATCGCCGTGGTTTATATGTTATGTCGAACGGGAGGAGCTTGATAGCCCATTTGGCAATTCGCCCCATGGCATCACGATTGTTTATTATGTCGTTGAGTGGTACTTCGGAGGCCATCGTAATTGAACACTCTTGAAAGTAGTGTCGTAATTTCCGGGATGCCATGAATACCGCATATGCTATCTTTTGATAATGTGGGTACCATGATTTGCATGGAGTGAGGATGGTGGATACATAATATACCGGCTTTTGAAGTGGGAATTTATGTCCGTTCATTTCTCGTTCGACGACGAGCACTACGCTTACAACTTGGTGAGTTGCCGCTATATATAATAGCATTGGTTCATCAACATTTGGCGCGGCCAAGATTTGGTTGGTGGCCAGGATGGCTTTTATTTCTTCCAGTCCGGCCGTGGCTGCGTCCGTCCACTCGAAGTGTTCGGTGCACCGAAGAAGGCGATAAAGGGGAGTGCCTTTTCTCCTAGTCGGGAGATAAAGCGGCTTAAAGCCGCCACACATCCAGTTAATTTCTGGATTTACTTGAGGTCAGTTGGGATAGCCAACTGCGACAGAGCCCAGATTTTGGCCGGATTTGCTTCAATTCCTCTGCTGGAGACGATAAAGCCCAGGAGCTTTCTGGCGGGTACGCTGAAAACGCATTTTTCCGGATTGAGCTTAATGTCGTATGTTTGGAGATTGTCGAACGTGAGCCTCAAGTCGTCTATTAAGGAGTCGTCGTGTCTGGTTTTAACGACCACATCGTCGACGTATGCCTCCACTGTTTTGCCGATCTGCTTTTCTAGACATGTCTGAATCATGCGCTCATACGTCGCGCCGGCATTTTTGAGCCCGAAGGGCATTGTGTTAAAACAGAAGGGGCCGTATGGAGTGATAAATGTCGTTGCGGCTTGGTCGGACTCCGCCATCTTAATTTGGTGGTAACCGGAGTATGCGTCGAGGAAGCACAATGAGTCGTGTCCTGCGGTAGCATCGATAATTTGATCGATGCAAGGGAGGGGGAAGGGATCCTTTGGGCAAGCCTTATTAAGGTCCTTGAAGTCGACGCATAGGCGCCAGGATTTGTCCTTCTTTGGCACCATCACAAGGTTTGCTAGCCAGTCCGGATGCTTTATCTCTCTAATGAATCCGGCCTCCAGTAATTTGGCTAGCTCCTCTCCCATGGCTTGTCGCTTAGGTTCGGAGAAACGCCGGAGAGTCTGCTTGACCGGCTTGAATCCTTTTAGAATGTTAAGGCTATGCTCGGCCAGCCTGTGTGGGATTCCTGGCATGACTAAAGGATGCCAAGCGAATATGTCCCAATTCTCACGCAGGAACTCCCGTAGTGCGGCGTATACGGCGGGGTTTAGCTGTGCCCCAATGGACGCTATTTTTGTGGGGTCCGTTGGATGGACTTGGAATTTGACTATTTCGTCCGCTGGTTTAAAGGAGGTGGACTTGGATCTTTTGTCTAGTATCACGTTGTCCATGTCCACTGTGGAGCGCAACGCGGTTAATTCCTCCGCCACAAGGGCTTCGGATAATGCCTCGAGGGCCAATGCGGCTGTTTTGTTCTCGGCGCGGAGTGCTATGTCCGGATCACTAGCTAGAGTGATGATTACATTGGGTCCGGGCATTTTGAGCTTCATGTACCCATAATGGGGTATGGCTTGAAAAATTGTGAATGCCTCCCGCCCTAGAAGGGCGTGGTATCCGCTACTAAACGGGGCCACTTGGAATGTGATTTCTTCGGACCTGTAATTCTTCGGAGTGTCGAATACCACATCTAGTGTGATTTTCCCAGCGCAACGTGCCTCCCGACTGGGGATGATTCCTCGGAAGGTCGTGCTGCTTTGCTCAATACGGTTGCTGTCTATTTCCATTTTTCGAAGAGTCTCCTCATAAATGAGGTTTAATCCGCTATGTTGTCCATGAGTACTTTAGTGAGCCGAAAGCCGTCCACAATTGGACTGAGGACCAAAGCGGCTGGTACTCGGGCTGTTCGGAATTTAGGTTCGTCACTGGCATTAAAAGTGATAGCCGTGTCGCTCCATGGATTTATTGCTACCACGTGGCAAACTTCGGCAAGGCTGCAGAGTGTTCGCTTACGCCTATTATTTGAGGCGAAGGTCTCGAAGACTGTCAATACTGTATTGTTATCCACGGGAAGGTGCTCTGGGGTGTTTTGGATGAGGAGATCCTCACCGCTCTTGGCCACCTGCCGGAGTACCCAACATGCTCTAAGGCTATGTGTTGGTATGGTATCCGCTGTACTATGAATTTTGCAGGGCCCGTTAAGCCATCCCTCCAATACGATTCCACGCCCTGTAGTGGGCTTTTGCTTCTTTGTAATTGAGTTGGGCGACTTATGAGAGTGCACCCTTTTGGTTCGGACTGGGGGTTTTGTCAGGGCCGGATTGTCCCAAAATTGTGTCTGGGTTTTCTAGGCGCTTTCCATCGCACAGTATTTCCATACTATGGCCGCCAAGTCAGCGAAGTGTGCTATGTCACGGCGACTTATGGCATTGAGGATTCCCTTGTCGGTGCAATTGTTGCAAAAGAACGAAATTGTGTCTTCCTCGCGATAGTCCTTGACCTTGTTCATTACAAGGAGGAATCTAGCCCAATAGTGATGTACTGTATCTTGGGGCACTTGCCTAATGTGGGAAAGATCGTTTCTATCTGGGTGGGTGGGTGGATTTAAGTCCAGACCTTGACCCAATCTGAGATCCCGGGGCAGGGGAGTTTCCGATCTTGGAAGTTCGGGCTCCGGGATGTTGCTCCGCGGGTTCGGTATGCGACCTGATTCTAGGTTCAGGGTTAGGGCGATGTCCTCCCGTGAGCGGGTATCCGGCTCAGAGAGCTTGGGAATCCAGACATAGTGTAAGTGCATCTAGTGCCACCCCTAGTTGGTTTTGGAGTATTGACGACAAACCTAGTTGAGGGACTAATGTGTTTGTGAGAATTGCAGGATAACACAGGTAGAAGTCCCTCATTGATTCGGTTTTACTACCAGAGATGACCCCTAAAAATGTATGAAGACATTCAAGTCAAAGGTGGTATATGAAGATATTCACATTGAAGACTATGACAAGCGAAGACACTATATGAAGCCTATGGAGCTCGAAGACTTAGATATTTTGTAGTTCTTTTTCATTTGTGTTGAGTCATAGGAACCACCGTACTGTTAAGTGGGGTCCAAGAGAACCAGTCAGAATGACTGAAGTGATGCCTAAACCAAAAACCTATGTCTTTGAGTGAAGACTATGAGAGCGGATCTTGTCCAGAGTCAGACAAGTTAGCTTTGCTTGTAGCCCAAGTAAAGTTGCCGTGTGAGTTTGAAATCTGACCGTTGGAACACGTGTCAGTTCCTTAGTGACCCAGGGTCATTTCGGACAAATCAGGTCGGGTTGCCAAGTGGCATATATAGCCCACCCCCTACAACCATAAACGGTTGGCTGCTCAGATTGAAAGTACGGCTTTTGTCGTTTGAGAGCATCCCACCTCGAAGCCTTTGAGAGAGAATTCCTTGCGAGGATAAAGCCCTAACCACTAGAGCCAGAGAGAATTGGGCATCACTTAAGTCTTCTTGTCTGTGTGATCTGAAGACTTATTACACTTGAGGATTGTGCATCCTCCAGCCGGTTAGGCGTCGCGTTTTGAGCATCCAAGAGACATTGTGGATTGCTGGTGAACGATGTCTGTGAAGGTTTGGGAGTCCACCTTGAAGACTTACCAGAGTGATTGGGCGAGGTCTATGTGACCTTAGCTCAAGGAGAATACGGTGAGGACTGGGTGTCCTGAGCTGCGTGTTCAGGACTGGGTGTCCGGGACTGTGTATCCTAAGGTTTAAATACCTAGCCGCTCCAACCAGACGTACAGTTGTCACAGCAACTGGAACTGGTCCAACAAATCATTGTCTTCAACGAGTCACTGGTTTCATCTTCACTTCCCTTTACTTACTGTTACTCCTCGTGAAGTCATTGTATGTTTGCACTATCATTTGTCTTCACTGAGTGACTGCGTGTTCTGTTTGGCTTCACAATATCTTCCTACCTGATCCTTACTACCTAGTTGCTATTAGTCTTTGTGCTTTCACTTCATTGAATACTTGACTATGGTTTTCCTAGTGTAGTCTACCTTCCGCTGCATGGTAATAGGTTTAATTTTATCGTTTGTCTTCAAAACTTCTATGTTCTGAGGACTTTCATAAAAATCGCCTATTCACCCCCCCCCCCTAGTCGATATAACGCACTTTCAATTGGTATCAGAGCGAGGTGCTCCCTTATTCTGTGTGATTCGGTTTAACCACCTGGAGTTTTAGCTATGTCGACTGCAGGGATAATTAAAGTCTCCGCTGCATGCCCTGTCTTCGATGGAACTGAATATCCCTACTGGAAGAATAAGATGCGCATGCATCTTGAAGCCATTGACGTCGACCTATGGTATGTCGTCGAGAACAGCATTCCCAAGGCTGGAGAAGGTGTCACTGCTGCTGATGTCAAGAAATTCGTTCAACTGGACTCTACTGCCAAGAATATCATCTGTGGTCATCTGACCAAAGGACAGTATGGCCGTGTGAGTGCTTTGAAGACATCCAAGCTGGTCTGGGACTGGCTCTCCACGGTCAATGAAGGCATCTCAACCCAGAGAGATCAGAGAATCAGTGTCCTTCGCAACCTCTTCAACCACTTCAAGCGAAATGACAATGAGAATGTCCAGCACACATTTGACCGACTCACTGAAATCACAAATGAGCTTCAAGCCCTCGGCGCCACTGAGATCACCAAACATGAAGTCGCCAACACGCTGCTAAGATCACTTGATAGTTCGTTTGACATCCTGGCCCTGATGATTCAAGAACGTCCTGATTTCAAGACACTCGATCCGTCTGACATACTTGAGAGGCTCAACACACATGAGTTTTAGCTTTCTGAGAAAAGAGATATCTACGGTCCAAACTATGGGCGAACTCGTGCCTTGAAGGCAAAAGCTGTCTCCTCATCTGAAGAAGAATCTGACAGCAGTTCTGATGATCCTAAAGACATTGGAAGGGAACTTGCTATGCTTGTCAAGAAGTTCCAAAAATTCACCAAGAAGAAAGGCTTCAGAAAGTCTTCCCGATCAAGTTCAAGGAATGATGAAGCTCCTGCTCATGACTACAAGAAGAAAACATGTCACAAGTGCAAGAAACTTGGCCACTTCATCTCTGAGTGTCCATAGTGGTACAATGAGAACAAAAAGAAGAAGAAGAGCAAGGAATATGACTCTGACGACAAGAAGAAGAAGAAGAAGAAATACTCAAAGTCTTCTTCCAAGTCTTCCTCAAAGTCTTCATCACACAAGAAGAGATCATCTGGCAAGGCACGTGCGTTTGTTGGCAAGGAAATGGATTCAGAGGAGGAGTCTGCTTCTGAGGAGGCGGAGGTGGAGTCCGAGGAGGAGTCCGACTCAGGCGTCACAAGTCGGGCTACAGCATACATTGCCAAGTCCGTCTTCAACACTGAAGACAATGACTTCATCACCGACACCGATGCAAATGACAAGGACTACTCTGCTTCTACCTACTGCTTCATGGCACGCGGTACCAAGGTAAACACACGCACTACTCACTATCAAACATCTAGTGACGATGACTCTGATTGTGATTCAAAACCCAGCTACAAAACACTTGCTAAAATTGCAACTGAACAACAGAAAGCTATGGAACATATTCAAAAACTGTTAGACAGAAGCGATGATCTGTTAGGTGCTGAAATGACTCGATCTGAATCCTTAATTGAAGACATAAAAAATCTTCACATTAAGTATCAGGAACTTGAAAGTCGTCATGAAACTCTCTCAACAACTCATGAAAAGCTTGCTTATGATTATCTTCAAAGGAAGAAAGATCTTGAGAAATTGAGAGCGGTTCATGAAGATCTTCAAAAGGAAAACGAGTCACTTCGCGCCAAACAGATCAGTCCCGCTCAGGAAGGATTTGAACCACCATGTCTTAAATGCATTGAGCGTGATAATGCTACTTCTGTTGTTGAATGTTCTACTGCTACTGTTGTTGCAATATCTTCAACTGTTGATGTGGTAACTAGCCCCTCTGTTGAGGATACCACCACTATTGCTGATGAGAATGCTAGGTTGAAGACATTGCTTGAAATAGGGATGTACAAAAGTCTTCAAGGGCATCAGACACTATGTGATGTCCTCAAAAAGCAGATTCTGAACCGAAACCCTAGGAAAGAGGGTGTTGGGTTCGTAAGGAAAATGAATGCAGATGGATCTTACTGGAAACCTGAGCAGTACCCCAAAACTATGTGGGTTGCTGCAAAGGAACCTTCAGCAGATCCATCCAATCTATCTGGCTTCACTTGTGCTAACCCCATTATCATTGATGAATCCTTTGATGCAAACTATATACTGTTTAAGAATCAGAATGGTGAAGTGTTTGCCAGGTACATTGGTACTAACTGTAGGAATGGACCACCTATGAAGAAGATCTGGGTTCCGAAAAGGTGTCTGGAGAATCTTACTATGAATGTCATTATGACACCTCACTTCAAGAAGACAAACCTCAGACCAAAGGCTTCATACAGTCCAAAGGCTTCATACGGACAGAGGACTCACCTGAGTCGCACTAACACAAATGCTTTGCAGGGAAACCATACTCAGGCATATGAATATGAGAGCAGTTCATCAAACGGCCATGTTCATAAGACCAAGAACTATTCTGCTTATTCTTATGAGTACTATTGTCCGCCTGCAAGACTGTTTGCTAGGGCTTCAAAGCCAAAATTCTTAGATGATGCACTTAGACTTATTGCTTCTAAGCCACCCTTGAAGATGTGGGTGGCTAAGAAAGCTTGACCCTCTTTTGCAGGGAAAGGTCTCGAGCAGAAAACCAAAATCGTCTGACGCTATTGCTGGGGACCTTAAACATCTTGTAGGGCGCAAGATCAAATGCCCGAATGGTCTTACTATGTACTTCGTTCCTGAATCGCTTGCTACTCTCCCTATTAGTCCTAACCTGGATCTAAGCTTTCACAACCCACTGGTTCGTCAAATGTTTTTGCTTCACAATGCTCTTGGTGAAGCCTAGCCCCCTAACTACACTGTAGGGTATGACACCAGCGTCTTCAGAATGGATTATTGACAGTGGGTGTACAAATCACATGACTAGCAAAAGAAGTCTTCTTATGGACTCAACCTTACGTCCATCCGACAAGAGCCACATCACATTTGCTGACACTGGTAAAAGTAAGGTATTGGGTCTAGGTAGAGTTGCAATCTCAAGGGATCAACACATGGATAAAGTCATGCTTGTTGAATCCCTTGGCTTCAACTTAATGTCTGTCTCAATGCTTTGCGATTTGAACATGATCGTAATATTTGGAAAATATCGTTGCCTTGTGCTAATGGAATCTGACAAGTCTCTAGTGTTTGAAGGGTATCGAAAAGATGATTTGTACGTGGTAGATTTCTCAGCAGGACCATAGCTTGCAGTATGTCTTCTAGCAAAGGCTTCAGAATGCTGGCTCTGGCATCGGAGGCTTGGGCATGCTGGCATGAGGAACCTCCACACCCTTGCGAAGAAGAAGCATGTCATAGGCATCGAGGGTGTCAAGTTCAAGAAAGACCACTTATGCGGTGCCTGTGAAGCAGGGAAGATGACGAGGGCCAAACATCCCTCGAAGACAATCATGACCACTACTCGACCCTTCGAACTGCTTCACATGGATCTTTTCGGTCCCACTCATTACTCAACTCTTACTACTACTGCTTGCCTCTATGGCTTCGTTATTGTTGATGATTATTCTAGATATACTTGGGTGCACATAATCCTTTACAAGACTGAAGTGCAGGATGTCTTCAGACGCTTCGCCAATCGAGCTATGAACAATTTTGGCGCCAAGATAAAGCACATCAGAAGTACAATGGCACTGAATTCAAGAACACTGGCCTTGATACATATCTTGACACCTTGGGTATCACACATGAATTCTCAGCTCCGTACACGCCATAGCAGAATGGCGTCGTCGAACACAAGAACAGAACACCCATTGAGATGGCCAGAACGATGCTAGATGAATACAAGACCCCAAGAAAATTCTGGCCTGAAGCCATTCATACTGCATGCCATACAATCAATCGTGTTTATCTTCACAAGCTTCTGAACAAGACATTTTATGAGCTCCTTACTGGAAAGAAGCCAAATGTCAGTTACTTCAGAGTATTTGGCGCAAGGTGCTGGATCAAGGACCCACATCACACCTCAAAGTTTGCACCAAAAGAACATGAGGGTTTTATGCTTGGATATGGAAAGGATTCGCACTCTTACAGAGTCTTCAATCTCTTTCATTACAAAGTGGTTGAAACAGTGGATGTGCGGTTCGATGAGACCAACAGTTCACAAAGAGAGCAACTGCCAAATGTGCTAGATGAAGTTCCATCCAGTGAATCAATCAAGCTAATGGGAGCTGGAGAAATTATACCTTCTGAAGCTCATCCTAAAGAAGAACTTATCATCTCAGCACCTGATCAACATGAAGACAATGCTCAGCCTGAAGACATTCCCTCTAACAACGACAATGAACAACAAGAGCAAAGCCTTCGCCCTGTACATCCTCGCGTTGCCAATGAAGTGCAGATTGAAAGAATAATTGATAGCATCAATGCACCTGGTCCACTCACTCGTTCAAGGGCAACTCAGCTAGCAAATTTCTGTGGGCACTTCGCATTCGTCTCAATAACAGAACCCAAGAAAGTTGAAGAAGCCTTCATGGAACCTGAATGGATTCAAGCTATGCAAGAAGAGCTTCAACAGTTTGAGCTGAATAATGTATGGGAACTAGTTAAGCGTCCTGATCCACGGAAGCACAATATAATAGGCACCAAATGGATATACCACAACAAGCAAGATGAGCATGGTCAAGTTGTCAAAAACAAAGCTCGTCTCGTTGCTCAAGGATATACTCAAGTGGAAGGCATTAACTTCGATGAAACATTTGCTCCTGTGGCTAGACTTGAAGCCATACGCATACTGCTGGCCTATGCAAATCATCATAACATACTTCTATATCAAATGGATGTGAAGAGTGCCTTTCTCAATGGCAAGATTGAAGAAGAAGTGTATATTGCACAACCGCCTGGCTTTGAAGATCCAAAACATCCTGACATGGTATACAAGCTCAACAAGGCACTGTATGGCCTCAAACAAGCCCCTCGGGCCTGGTATGACACACTCAAATACTTCCTGAAGAGCAAAGGCTTCATACCTAGTTCCCTAGATCCCACTCTCTTCACGAAGACATATGATGGTGAACTGTTTGTATGCCAAATATATGTGGATGACATTATCTTCGGCTGCACCAATCAGAAGTACAGTGAAGAGTTTGGATATATGATGCAAGAGCAATATCAGATGTCCATGATGGGGGAGCTGAAGTTCTTCCTCGGTCTTCAAATACGACAACAACGCAATGGCATCTTCATATCTCAAGAGAAGTATCTCAAAGATTGCCTGAAGAAGTTTGGTATGCAAGACTGTAAAGGCTTCACAACACCAATGCCAGCCAAACATCATCTGGGTCCTGACGACAATGGTAAAGAGTTTGATCAAAAGGTATACCGCTCCATGATTGGTTCTTTACTTTATCTATGTGCATCTAGGCCAGATATTATGCTTAGTGTTTGCATGTGTGCTCGATTTCAAGAGGCACCAAAGGAGTCGCATCACTTAGCTGTGAAGCGAATTCTTTGATATTTGGCTCACACCCCAACTCTAGGATTATGGTATCCAAAGGGCTTAGAGTTTGATCTGGTTGGATTTTCGGATGCTGATTATGCTGGTGACAAAGTCGATCGCAAGTCTACGTCAGGCACATGTCACTTTCTGGGACGATCACTTGTATGTTGGTCTTCAAAGAAGCAGAACTGTGTATCTCTCTCCACTGCTGAATCTGAATACATTGCCGCTGGATCTTGCTGCGGTCAGCTTCTATGGATAAAGCAAACACTCAAGGACTATGGCATTCATCTGAAGCAAGTGCCACTTTACTGCGACAACGAAAGCGCCATCAAGATTGCCAACAACCCAGTTCAGCACTCGAAGACAAAGCACATTGAAATTCGTCATCACTTTCTCAGAGATCATGTTGTGAAGGAAGACATTGATATCATACACATCAACATTGAAGAGCAATTGGCAGATATCTTCACCAAGCCCTTGGATGAGAAGAGGTTTTGCAAGTTACGGTGTGAGCTAAATATCCTGGAATCCTCAAATGTCCTGTGATCAGGCACACATCCTAACCCTTATGCATATTGATGACTTAGATGTGCAACACACGAAGTAAAGTATATCTTCAATCAATGAAGACATACATTCTAAGTGTGAATACATTAATGTGGAATTTGACTTCTGAGCGCCACGATAATTGTGCGCCGTGTCTGGGTCTAATACTTCCTATACGGTGGGTAACGCCACCACCAAACATTCTATTTTGAAGTGTTTCACTCATGGCGTTACCTTGCAATGTCTTCACATTTGGTTTGGCTTCGATCTCAACATATTTTCACGATTATCTTCACTATGTTGATTATATATATATATATATATATATATATATATATATATACTAGTGTTCTGTCCTCTACAGCATTCACTTATAGCTATGTCTTCATGTTGAATCTTTTGAACTAAGTGAATGTGATCGGACCCTAACCTCTCTATGCTTTCTATCTCAAACTCTATCTCTCCAAGTCATATGCATTCTATTGAAACTGTCGAATGTCTTCTCTGCGTCCTTGTCAGCAGAAGATACAGAGACAACCATTAAGTCCGTTTTCAATGCTCATTCCTCCACATGAAATCCGGAGAAGTAGGAACGACCACCCGACAATCTAGGCGTGCGTGGGACATGGAACAAACCCCAAAATTCCGCATAATGGCCACGTGTTCCTTAGATGCGAATCGCCAGGGGCACCTGTGTAATAGCATAGTGCCGCCCATGTACCTATAAATACACACTCACAGCGGTCATTATCTCTTCTTCCACCCTCGCATGAACCCTAGCGCCACCGCTAGCCCTCGACGACGCCGGCGACGAAGCACTTCACTGCCGCAACCTCTCCGACGCCGTCTTCACGCCGACCGCGGACATCGTCCTCTCCGCCGTTGTCGTAGGTGTCCTCCGTCACCAAGTTAGGGCACGGAAGATCGACTGCTCGGCCTCATCTTACACTCCGTCTAGCAGTTCTTAGTGTGGTAAATAAAACTTCCTCTTTTTACAGCACCATTGATCCTATGGATTTGTCACTTTCTACCACAAGCAGTTTCTGTTCACACAAGCTAGATCTCTCTCATACTGCATCTCATAACATGCCTAGTATATTCACTTGTGGTTCACAAAGTAGTTAGATTCCTCACTTGTACTGATCTGTGGATTCGTACAAATCTGGAACCAACTTCTTATCTATGAGTGAATGTCTTCGCACGATGAGGTCAATGTCTTCTAAACTGATTTATCTTCAAAATCTTCTGAGAATGCATATGACCTCTTCCCCTTCCCTCGCACCTTAATGCTGTCACAGGTACATGTCCATGGGAGAATCCTTTGGTTCTCATAGTCTGCATTCATTTGCAGAATTCTTACAGCATCACATAAATTCGCCCGAAGCCAGTTCCTGTTGGTCCAGCAAACGAAAACCTTTGAAGCCTTTGAACGTCTTGAAGCCTTTCAAGTTAAAGTATATGGCTTCAGAGAAAGCAGCAAGGAAGGATGGCAGAAAGCGTCATGGTGAAACATCCAGAGATCTGCCAGATGAACTCTCAGAAATGTACAAGACAGATCCTGAAGAGGATTACAGTCAGCGCAAGACCCGAATCCAATGGATTCGAAGATATTGGGCAGAACAATGGTTCAAATACAGATTTGTGACCTGGGAGTTTGCTGAGAAAAACGCCATCAAGATACCGTGGGGAGACTTCCTATTCAAGAATCTTCTACCCATGTCCAGAGATGAAGCCATTGCTCAAGGCTTCTATCCATGCATGGTCCGTGGACCACAGCCTGCTGATGCACACTTGTCGTCACTGCTATGGTGTCGTGACGACAATCTATTCAAGCGCAACTTCCAGTTTGCTCAGAACTCAGCGAAGTAGAACAAGAAGACTTTTGGGTTAGACTTCAACCCTGGTCCCTCAGCACCAAGGGCAGATGGCACACGAGATGCTGAACCCAATGTCATCGGTCCTTTCACCAACCTTGAAGGCCTCATCACCTACATCTTAGTTCAAGGGACTGCAGTGAATGAGCCTGCAGCTGACACTGAATCAGAAGCAGCTCCTGCAGCTCTGAAGACAAAGAAGCTGAAGAAGCCTAAAGCTTCAAAACCTGCCCCTTCACCAAAAGTCTCAAGGGCGAAGCCACTGGCAACTGCACCTCCTGAAGACAGTGTGCAGTCTGAAGACTTATCACGCATCTCCAAGCCCCAGAAGGCCAAGATGCCTCTGCCTCACACTGGCCAAGAGCTAACAGCTGCTGCCATTCTGCGCAATGATGACATTGATCTGTCAAGTGATGAAGATCTTGCAGAAGACGCTCTTGAGCAACTCATCAAGAGCAAAGAAGAAGCAGAAATCTTCGATGATCTGCCTCTCTTTGATGTCACTATCATCCACAACTTCATTGACGAGTGGTTTGACACGCCAAACATCAGCTTTGAAGATCTGCAGCTACCCATTGGCCTCAGTGTCTTCTTCCAAGGCGCCATTTCTTCAGAACTTACTATTGCCCAGCGCATTGTTGAACTGAAGCAGAAGATTGACTATGAAAAGGCTCAGTTCAAGAAGCATATGGCCAAGCTCAACGTGCAAGAAGTGAAAAACTTCAAAACAATGATGCACGAGCTCAAGGAAGCCTTTGTGAAGAAGCGTGCAGAAGCTCAGGGTTCGCGTGAGCGCATGAAGACTCTGGCTGACAGATGTGTGCAAGCCAATAATGAGGCTGAGAAGCGCAAGGCACATGGGCGTCCTGGCATCGACCCCAAGATGGCCGCAAAGAAGAAGAAGAAGCCTGCTACGGCTGAACCTGATGCACCAAGGCAAGAAGCAGTTCCGATTGTCTTCCCAACTAGACTGACTGGCTCGAAGCCAAAAAGCCGGTCAACAGCTTCAGAGCTCAAGAAGACAAGGTCTGCTGAGGCTGAGGCCAGGAAGAGGAAACACTCTGAAGCCTCTCCTACTGCCCCCTCCAAGAAGAAGAGGAAGACCAAGAAAGCTCGGGCTGCTTCCACAGAGCCCTTGATAGTTGAACCCATTTCTATGGTCTATCTTGAAGCTGAACGACAACTGACAATTCATGAGCCTGCTTCCAAAGAGGCTCATGAAGCTGAAGACATTCCAGCAGCTGATCCCATCGCTGCTGAAGACATTGGTCATCATGACAATGTAGTAGATGGTGCAGTCCTTCCTCGGTTTGAAAACAGTGAACTCATCAGCATTGGTCATCCACTGACGCCAATTGCACAGGATGCTTCATGGGCGGATCGCCCACAAGAGGAACAAGACTATGAGGCCCAGCCCACTCCAACTCAACAGGCATCGTTTGCGTTCTGCAGGCTTCGCAAAGGTCCAAGGCCTCAAGTCTCTGCTGAAGACATTCCGGCTGCATCAGCCGCAGAAGAAGGAGTCCCACAAGATCCCACTCCCCTGTCCCACCAAGAAGCAGTTCTCCAGGAGAATGTGCTTGTGACCGACCCTCCAGCTAGTCAAGTGGAGGATGAAAATCGTGAGGCTGCCACAATCACCAATGAAGCTAATGTGGAGCCCTCCCCAACAAAGGCATCAGAAGACAGTGAAGCCACTGATCCCGCCACTTCTGTTCCTAAGTCTGCTGCCGGTCCTCAATTCGACTATCATGTTGAGCACAGGCCTTAGGTCCAGAAGCCAATCCCAAGACTGCCAAGGTTTCTAGGTCCTGCATCAGCACCTGGCTCCTTCAACATCAATGGCTTCAGGGCAGACAACACGTTCTTCAATAGCTCCAGGAACCCCTACTCAAGGGAAAGGATATCATCTGATCGGTTCTGGAGCTATCCTCAGCGAAGCTATTACTCTTGCATTCTTTACAACCAAGGTCGCATCTTCCCACACAAGCGCCTTAACGTTGAAGCTATAGCTGGTCTGCCCTGTCTGGAAGAAGCTTTAGATTGCTTCAAGGAAGTTGGACTGCTGTCATTCATTACTGACGAAGAGCATTGGAATGAAGAGCTACTACTTCAATTCTATGCCACACTTCACATCAGAGGGTACAACAGAGATCCGAAGACTTGGGTCCTGGAGTGGATGACTGGCAACGTTCATCATGAAGCCAATGCATTTGACATCATTGAGCTCACTGGCTTGCCCACTCCTGGCGATCTCTTCGAGCAAGGCTGTCAGCTGCATACTGAAGCTATTGAGAGCATCTTTCAGCGGCCAGAACCTGATATGAGTCAGATGCTCAGCATGATGAAGCCATTGCCCCAAGATGCTACTTATCCCATAGAGTTCTTCGTTGAAGACCTTGAGTATCTGACAAGAACCATCTATCACATCATCAGGCGAACTCTCTGGCCTATCAAAGGGCACTCTCCAAATGCCAAGCTTTAGGGTGCAATGAAGACTTTGGTCTTCTATATACTTCATGGCAAATGCTTCAATGCACAGGACTTCTTCATACGCCAACTTGCTGCATCAGGCATTGATCTGCTTGGTTTGAAGTTCTACGCCCCTTGGGTCATGCGGCTGATCAAGCTACACTCCGCCATCTCGTATCAGCCCTCAGCCCGCAACCATCGGATCTTCTTGCCTGACGTGGACATGTCTACTGAAGCCATATATTCTGAGCCTGCCAAGCAACCTCTAAGTCTTCAGAATGCAGAACATCAGAGTTTTACTCAAAACGTTGAAGGCGTTGAAGTAGTTTCTCAGGTGTATCCTTTGGCTGGCACTACACGTGCACCACACCCTGCTTCCACTGAAGCCACTGACAGTGCCACTGCTCCAAGACCCAAGAAGTGCACTCGTGTTCTCAACGACCGAGAGCTTCTTGTGGCTCTACATCAGAAACAGGATAGGCATCATGACTGGCTGAAGCGTCAGATGAAAAGCCTCTTGGTGGAAGTTAATCGCGTTCGCAATCTTGCCACCAAGAATGCTTTCGTTGCCCATGAAACCTGTCGCCACACATGGAAAGGGCTCATGATGATGTGTTCTGAAGCTGATCTTCAAGAGGATGGCTTCACTGAGAGATTCAAGTTTGACTCCACACCTCCTCGAAGGGCTGTGCTGCTAGGAACTCCATCCCTTGAAGACTCTGAGTTCTCTTCCTCTGCTGCCACAGTGACTGCCAGAATTATTAAGGAAGAAGACGCTGCTACTTCACCGCCACCTCCTTCAGCACCTCCAAGCTCTTCTGCACCGCCAAACAACACCAACAACCCTGCTACTTCACCTACTCCTCATGGGAACGAGTAGAGGCTCTATGTCTTCAAACCTTTTTGGTCATTACTGACAAAAGGGGGAGAAGCATATGAGATTGATAGTCTTCAAGCGGGTCCATATGGGCGGGTGCTTTATATTTTGCTTCGTGCTTACAACTCTCATTTTTGCTACATTTGGTTCTTATGAGTTGTAACACTTAAACTAGATGGTCGTCTGCTACTTATTTGCCACCTTGTTTTGCGAAGATAAATTCCGCAGGTGCGACGATAAATTCCGCACTTAGCTCATTCTGTAGACGTCCATTTTCCATTATGCATGTCATTATCTTCATATACTTTCACATGCATAGTGGATTGTCATCATAAGTTGAAGTGGATCTCCACAAGTACAACCTGCCATGTGCATTTGCATTCCAAAAGCAAATTAACTTATATGCACATCTTCAGGGGGAGCCCTTGCAACTTATGAAGACAATTCCTTATCCTTTACAATTTCATAGATTATATTCCCCGTTGAAAACTTCAACTAGTTTGTCATCAATCACCAAAAAGGGGGAGATTGTAAGTGCATCTAGTGCCACCCCTAGTTGGTTTTGGAGTATTGACGACAAACCTAGTTGAGGGACTAATGTGTTTGTGAGAATTGCAGGATAACACAGGTAGAAGTCCCTCATTGATTCGGTTTTACTACCAGAGATGACCCCTAAAAATGTATGAAGACATTCAAGTCAAAGGTGGTATATGAAGATATTCACATTGAAGACTATGACAAGAGAAGACACTATATGAAGCCTATGGAGCTCGAAGACTTAGATCTTTTGTAGTTCTTTTTCTTTTGTGTTGAGTCATAGGAACCACCGTACTGTTAAGTGGGGTACAAGAGAACCAGTCAGAATGACTGAAGTGATGCCTAAACCAAAAACCTATGTCTTCGAGTGAAGACTATGAGAGCGAATCTTGTCCAGAGTCAGACAAGTCAGCTTTGCTTGTAGCCCAAGTAAAGTTGTTGTGTGAGTTTGAAATCTGACCGTTGGAACACGTGTCAGTTCCTTAGTGACCCAGGGTCATTTCGGACAAATCAGGTCGGTTTGCCAAGTGGCTATAAATAGCCCACCCCTACAACCATAAACGGTTGGCTGCTCAGATTGAAAGTACGGCTTTTGTCGTTTGAGAGCATCCCACCTCGAAGCCTTTGAGAGAGAATTCCTTGCGAGGATAAAGCCCTAACCACCAGAGCCAGAGAGAATTGGGCATCACTTAAGTCTTCTTGTCTGTGTGATCTGAAGACTTATTACACTTGAGGACTGTGCATCCTCCAGCCAGTTAGGCGTCGCGTTCTGAGCATCCAAGAGACATTGTGGATTGCCGGTGAATGAAGTCTGTGAAGGTTTGGGAGTCCACCTTGAAGACTTACCAGAGTGATTGGGCGAGGTCTATGTGACCTTAGCTCAAGGAGAATATGGTGAGGACTGGGTGTCCTGAGGTGCGTGTTCAGGACTGGGTGTCCGGGACTGTGTGTCCTAAGGTTTAAATACCTAGCCGCTCCAACCAGACGTACAGTTGTCACAGCAACTGGAACTGGTCCAACAAATCATTGTCTTCAATGAGTCACTGGTTTCATCTTCACTTCCCTTTACTTACTGTTACTCCTCGTGAAGTCATTGTATGTTTGCACTATCATTTGTCTTCACTGAGTGACTGCGTGTTTTGTTTGGCTTCACAATATCTTCCTACCTGATCCTTACTACCTAGCTGCTATTAGTCTTTGTGCTTTCACTTCATTGAATACTTGACTATGGTTTGCCTAGTGTAGTCTACCTTCCGCTGCATGGTAATAGGTTTAATTTTATAGTTTGTCTTCAAAACTTCTATGTTCTTAAGACTTTCATAAAAATCGCCTATTCACCCCCCCTCTAGTCGATATAACGCACTTTCACATAGTTCATCCTCATGATAGAGGAATAATTGCCGTGTTGCTCCTCCACCACCGCTATCTGATGGGTGACCGGCGGAGAGTTAATCTCCCTTTGGTCGGATTAAGCCTGATCCGATCGTAGTCCGTAGCGACTCCCAGAGCGGCGATGCGAACCAAGAGCTCGTTCAAGGAGGAGAGATCCATTGGATCCATCTGCTCGGCGAATTTCAAGCCGATGTGGAGGCTATTTTCAATGACCGGAGAGGTCATCGTCGGCGCAACGGCCGAGCGGGCGGGCATGACAAAGCCGCCTAGTCAGAGAGTTTGGCCTACAGCCAGGGCTCCTCCAGAGGTGATGTTGTCCTTGACAATGAGACAAGCCATCCCCCCTTATGATGACGACACAGTGGAACTCTCAATGAAAGCACCAATGTCGGTGTCAAAACCGGCGGATCTCGGGTAGGGGGTCCCGAACTGTGCGTATAAGGCGGATGGTAACAGGAGGCAGGGGACACGATGTTTACCCAGGTTCGGGCCTTCTTAATGGAGGTAATACCCTACGTCTTGCTTGATTGTTCTGGATCATATGAGTATTACAAGAGTTGATCTACCACGAGATCATAGAGGCTAAACCCTAGAAGCTAGACTATGGTATGACCGTATGTTGTCCTACGGACTAAACCCTCCGGTTTATATAGATATCGGAGGGGGCTAGGGTTACACAAGGTCGGTTACAAGGGAGGAGATGTACATATCCATATTGCCTAGCTTGCCTTCCACGCCAAGGAGAGTCCCATCCAGACACGAGACGAAGTCTTCAATCTCGTATCTTCATAGTCCAACAGTCCGGCCAAAGGATATAGTCCGGCTGTCCGGAGACCCCCTAATCTAGGACTCCCTCAGTGGGTGTATGATACTGGCGAAAGGTGAGCGGTATTAGAGAGGCTAGCAATGGTGGAAGGAAGAAAAGTGTGTATGATCCATGGACTGAACCTTAGTCATAAAGAACTCATATACTTATTGCAAAAATCTACAAGTTATCAAAGCAAAGTATTACGCACATGCTCCTAGGGGGATAGATTGGTTGGAAAAGACCATCGCTCGTCCCCGACCGCCACTCATAAGGAAGACAATCAATAAATAAATCATGCTCCGACTTCATCACATAACGGTTCACCATGCGTTCATGCTACGGGAATCACAAACTTTAACACAAGTATTTCTCAAATTCACAACTACTCGACTATCATGACTCTAATATCACCATCTCCATATCTCAAAACAATTATCAAGTATCAAACTTCTCATAGTATTCAACACACTCATAAGAAAAAATTTATTAATCTTGAATGCATAACATAATTAAAGCAAATTACCATGCTGTTTTGTAGGACTCCCAAATAATCTAAGTGAAGCATGAGAGGACAATAGTTTCTATAAAACAAATCCACCGACGTGCTCTAAAAGATATAAGTGAAGCACTAGAGCAAAAACTGTATAACTCAAAAGATATAAGTGAAGCACATAGTGTATTCTAACAATTTTCGAATCATCTGTGTCTCTCTCAAAAGGTGTGTAAAGCAAGGATGATTGTGGAAAACTAACAAATAAATACTCAAATAATACAAGACGCTCCAAGCAAAACACATATCATGTGGTAAATAAAAATATAGCTCCAAGTAAAGTTATCGATGGTAGTAGACGAAAGAGGGGATGCCTTCCGGGGCATCCCCAAACTTTGGATTTTAGGTGTCCTTAGATTACCTTGGGGTGCCATGGGCATCCCCAAGCTTAGGCTATTTCTACTCCTTGTTCCATAATCCATCAAATCTTTTACCCAAAACTTGAAAACTTCACAATACAAAACTTAAAGTAGAAAATCTCGTGAGCTCCATTAGCAAAAGAAAACAAAACACCACTTCAAGGTACTGTAATGAACTCATTCTTTATTTATATTGGTGTTAAACCTACTGTATTCCAACTTATCTATGGTTTATAAACTATTTTACTAGCCATAGATTCATTAAAATAAGCAAACAATACACGAAAAACAGAATCTGTCAAAAACAGAACGGTCTGTAGTAATCTGTAGCTAACGCAAGATCTGGAACCCCAAAAATTCTAAAATAAATTTCTGGACGTGAGGAATTTGTCTATTAATCATCTGCAAAAAGAATTAACTAAATATTACTTTCCAAATAAAAATGGCAGCAATTCTCATGAGCACTAAAGTTTCTGCTTTTTACAGCAAGATTAAAAAGACTTTCCCTAAGTCTTCCAAACGGTTCTACTTGGCACAAACACTAATTAAACACAAAAAACACAACCAAAACAGAGGCTAGATAGATTATTTATTACTAAACAGGAGCAAAAATCAAGGAATAAAAATAAAAATGGGTTGCCTCCCAACAAGCGCTATCGTTTAACGCCCCTAGCTAGGCATAAAAGCGAGGATAGATCTAGGTATTGCCATGTTTGGTAGGCAATCCATAAGTGGATCTCATAATAGATTCATAAGGTAATTTAATTTTCTTTCTAGGGAAGTGTTCCATGCCTTTCCTTAACGGAAATTGGAATCTAATATTGTCGGATTTCGGGTTCCGGCAGACCCTTGAGGTTCGAACACTGGGGTGCGCGCGGAGATTTTGCCTCCTACCTACCTGCACCCCTCCGCCTCGCTAAGATCTAAGCTATGGAAAGGACAACACAAGAGACACAGGGTTTATATTGGTTCGGGCCACTGTTGTGGTGTAATACCCTAGTCCAGTGTGTGGTGTGGTGGATTGCCTCTTGGGCTGATGATGATGAGCAATACAAGGAAGAACAGCCTCGCGAGGGTCTGTTCTTGGCTGGGGCAATGAACTGCTAGGAGGAGTTCAATCACCCTTCTATCTCTCTCTCTCTCTCTCTCCTTCTCTGATTCGATCTCGAACCCCCTACCATGTGGGTGGCTGGTCCTATTTATAGAGGCCCTGGTCCTCTTCCCAAATATCGAGCGGGAACGGGGCCAACAATGGAGGGCTAATTTGAAGGGGGATAGCTAGTACCAGCTATCCTGACAAAAGTAGTCTTCGCCTACACAAAGCTCTGGTGGTGACGCCGTCTTGGGCTCCACAATGACCTCCGTCCTGCGGTCCTCCTGGTCTTGGTCTTGTTGCACCGAAATGGCAACCTTTGCCTGATGCCTCGGTACTCCGCGGCTGCGCTTGCCCCCTTTGCACCAAAGGGGAAAGGAGGACACTGCGCGGGCTGGTGCCCGCCTGGCACCCTTGGTCGTCATGGCTTGCGTCATGGGCACCTCGTGAGGTACCCCGCCTTGATCTCTCCGCCTCCTCGCGAGCCAGCCTGATGAGGCCGTGCCTGAGGAAGCTCCGTGTCGTCCGCCCCGCGAGGCTTGGCCCCTCGTGAGGGTCTTGAGTCTGTGTTGATTAAGAAGGGCCGTGCTGCCCCCCCCCCCTTTGAGCCACGCCGCAGGCCGCAGGCAGGCAAGTCTGGGGACCCCCGTTCCCAGAACGCCGACAGTAGCCCCCGGGCCCAAGGCGCGCCCGGACTTGACCGTGTAGGGAGGCGGAAGGGCAAGAGTGAAGCACCGCGGGCCCTAACAGCCTGCGGCCTTGGGCGCCGCATGGCGGTTGATTGGACGTGGGCGGCACTGTTCCCCCACGCCCCCCTTATTTTGCGCCATGCTAGGCGGACTCGTAGTCGTACACAGCCGCTCCCCTTTTTGTTGCTCGAGCGCCCTCTGTCCTTCCTCCGCTCGAACTCCAGCTTCTGTTTTCAACCCAATCTCGAACCTCCCCCCCCCCCTTCCCATCTCCATGGCTCCGACGAAGAAGGGAAGAGGGAAGAGACCCGTGCCTCCGCCTTGCCCGCCGCTGTTGGCGGCCCCCGCCGAGGGCTTGGGCAAGGTCAGCTCAGCTCTGGCCACTATCTTCAACGAATGCGGGAGGACGACGGCCTGGCCCGTGTCCCACTTCTCCAGCGGCAGGATAGTCACCGAGGTCTCGTATTTTGCCGACGCCCTATGGGCGGGTCTGGTTCCTCCCTTTTCTAATTTCTTCAATGTCGTGCTTTCCCACTATCAGGTCCACATGATGCATATGGGTCCTGAATCCATCACCCTCCTTTCGGTCTTCGCCTTTGTTTGCGAGGCTATGATGGGCATCCTTCCTTCGGTTGCCTTGCTGCGCCACTTCTTCTCGCTGCGCCTTGTCGACCCTACCCAATGATGGGCGTGCGTGGGCTTCGTTGCCGCGTCTGAGACAGCGACCTTTGGGATTGACTTCAGGCTCCCTCTGCCCGCGGCTGGGTTCCGCGGGCGGTGGCTGTATGTGGATGCAGGGGTGCCCAGCCCCCTGCTATCGGAGCCAACTTCGCCTGATGTCCCCAATTCGGGCTAGGGCCAGGAGACGCTTGAGAGCCCCCGGCTCATCTTTGTCTGGCACCGCTTTGCGTTCTTGAGGTCGCTTGGCGTGACAGCGCCCAAGGTGGTGAAGGAGTTCCTGCTACGCCGCGTTGCTCCTCTCCAACGCCACTCCCACCGGATGTGGGTCTTCAGCGGGCGCGATGGTCGTATGAGGCTCCAGGAAGAGGACCTGACGCCTGAAGTGCTGAGGACAGCGCTCTTGACCCTGACTGGGGACCCCAACCCTGGCAGCATCCAGCAGGGAGGGGCCTTGCTGTACCTCTGCCAGAGTAGGGGCGATTTTGTGAATCAGATGCCTATCTTTGATGAGTGGGGGCCGCGCCCCGCCGGCCTCCAGGGGCCTCGAGAGAACCCAGTGATGGTGACTGCCCTTCCAGTCAGCCAAGGCGACTCTTCCTCAAGTGGCGAAGCAGGGAGGCATGAGGCGCCAGAGGCCGAGGGGGCTCCCGGCGGGGTGACAGCATCGGGCGATGCTCATGAGGGAGCAGCTCTTGGGGCCCGTGCCGCCGAGGCTGAGGGTGACAAGCAGCTGCACTCAGTGCCTGCGACTGAGGCCCCTGAGGCCCCAGCTGCTTCTCTTGGCGAGGCGATTGGCAGCGCGCATCAGGAAGGCGCCCCTGACGCAGATCGCCTTGACGCTCTGTCTTCGTCGCAGGTTGATCCCTGCGCTCAACTCTTGGGCCGCTTCCGCGTGGACTTTGAGGCCCTCCGGAAGAGAAGGGAGGCCCTGGGCGACGATTACCCTTGTCGCCTGCTGAAGCGTAGGAAGAACTTCGCCACTGATGAGTAAGCCTTCTCCTTTCCTAGCTCCCGATCCTTCTATTGCTTTTACTGATCCTTGCTCCACAGGCCCCTTCCAGCCGAGCTCATGGAGACGGCTGAGGTGCCGCCCCCCTTGGCTTCGCCCCCTCCACCGTCCTCAAGCGCTCCGAGCAGCAGAGCCCTTGTGGTGAGGGCGATCGGAGAGGTCAACCGTCCCGAGGCGCATCATGGCCCTGCGCACCTCGTGATCCTTCTTTGCGGGCCTTCTTGTGGCATAGCCAGCCTGCCGTGGGCTTCTCGCCTGGTCGTGGACTACGATTGGCTGAGGTGCTCCCTGCGCTCTTCATCTTGGGACGGGCTGGCTCCAGGCCGGGCTTCTGGCGGGGCGTGCCCGGCAGTCGCGAGGGTGCCAGCCCCCAGCCCCCTGCCCGGAGGGGGAGTGCTGATTCGTGGCCCCCGGCGCTTGCTCGGGGCAGATGATGGTGTGGAAGATGTGCTCGAGCACGCCCGGGATCATCGCACTCTTCGCCAAGGATTCCTTCGAAGGGCAGCTGACGCGGTGAGCCTGCTTGGTGAGGAGCTTGCTGATGAAGACGCGCGCCTTGAGGCCGAGGGCCTGCGCCTGGCTGCAGAGAGGCGCGAGCTGGAGGGCGCCATCGCCCTTGCACGCCGTCAGCATAATCTTGACGATGCAGAGGCCAAGGCGTCGCTGGTGGCCTCTCGGGAGGCCCGATCTTGGGCCGCTGAGGAGGCCCGGGAAGCTGACCCGCGGCGAAAGGCTGCGGAGGAGCAGGCTCGGGAGCTCCTGGCCTGGTGCCACTCACTGGAGGAGCAGGTGGAGCTGCGCGAGGCAGCCCTCGCGTCGATGAAGGTGGCTGCTGGCGACTCAGCAGAGCTCCAGAAGCGTGAGGAGGCGCTGACGCTCGAAGCCGCCGAACGTACCCGCGAGTACGAGCGTCTGGAGACGAGGGATTGCTTGGTGACGCAGGCGGAGGACGATGTCGCTGCACAGGAAGCCTGTGTCCTGGAGGAGGTCGGACGTCGGGTGGCGATGGCGCGCTTGAACCTCGAGCACGAGTTCGAGGATAGGCTGGAGTTGATCCGGGCCAAGGCTGAAGGTAGGACTGCTGCCTTGAGGGCCAAGCTGGAGGAAGCGACGCGACGGGCCGACACTTTTCGGGTCGCCCTTGAGGTAGCGCAAGGGGAGTCAACCACCTCCCAGGCCGAGGTGCTCCTTCTTCGCCAGTGGGTGGAGGAGGCTGAGGTCGTTGCGCGCCAGAATGCGGATGAGATACGTCAGCGGCGGATCCTGGAGCATGAACACGGCCCCATGCTTACCACGCTCCGTGAGAGAGCCAACACAGCCTTGGGCAACATCTGCGAGGCGTCTGTTGGCGAGCCGCACGCAGTCAACTACGTCGACAACCTTCAGTTCTTCACCGACATGGTGACGCAGCTGGAGGTGCGGTCGGTCAGGGCTGGCAGGTTGGTGGAGGAGAGGAGCCGCGCCCTGCTCGGGCGCGCCTTTTCTCGCGTCTTAAGCCATCTCCAAAACATGGATCCCCACTTCGATTTCGACGCCGCCATCGCCCCCAGTCCCCCAGGCCGTCCGAGACGACCTGGCGCACTGGGTGGAAGACAATGTGGATGCTCTTGTCAGGGCCTTCGCTTCGGACAACGACGGCGTGATTGTGGCTACCGACGAGGACGGTGTGGTGAACGGCCCTGACACCGCTGGAGGCGACGCGGACAGCGATGGCGAGTTCAGCGACGCCAGCAACGGTTCAGGTGGTGCTCCTGAGGACGCATTGGGGGATTTATCCGACTGATCGTGCGTCGTTCCTGCTTCCTTACCCTGCATGAATAGAACTCAGGTTTTGGCCTGATGGCTGTGAGAGCATTTTGGGAGGGGGAGCCCCTCATGTAAAACTTGTGTTCATCGTATTAGTAGACGCTACATTGCCCATGCGCCCGCGCCAAGTGGTTGGCTTAAGCGACGCGCTGGTCGGCTAGTTTACCTTTGTCCCGTGCGGGCCCTGAGGTAGCCTGTGGGAGGTTGTGATGTCCCAAGTGTTCCCTGATTGAATCCGTAGGACCAGCAGTAAAACACCCTCCTGAGAGGACGCGGCGGCGGCAGTCTGGGTTGCGTGCAAGATAGGCTTGACCCGGCTCGCGAGGGGCTCACGAGGGGAGGCAGCTGAGGCGAAGTGGTAACCAAAACGCGAGAAATTGCTTGAATGAGACTAAGCACCCCTTCCCTGAACACACGCAAATCTCAAATTCGAATCCAACTTGAATCCAGCGGGGGAAAGCAACAACCAAAAGGGGAAAGCAACAAAAGCAGACGAAAGGCCGCGTCCGGCACCTAATCTAGTCTAGGACGTCTTCTCACTAGCGCGGAGCTAAGTGCTGCCACTGGGCGTGGGTGGGAGCCCCAGGGCCTGAGGCCGGCACCCCTGAGACTCCGGGGCATGTACAGCCCCACTCATTATTACGTGAGAGTGTCACGGGGCGGCGAGCTTCACAGGCATTGGGCCTTCTTTACAGGTACCGGTCTTGCTTCATATCACCAGACAAGGGCCCCGCCTTGCGCCACACTCTAGTGCCATCAACGACGACCGGAAACTAGGACGCCGCCGATGGGGTAGAGCGGTCGCCAGCGGTTCCCCCGACGACCACGGGTCCTCCGCCAGGGGCAGGCCCTGAGGCACCTCCCCAGCAGAGGGCCTACCTCCTGAGAACACCTTGCTCCGAATGCCGCGGTGGTGATGTCAGATCTCGGCCCCTCTCCTGCAGCCCCCTGCGCCCTCCTCCCGAGGGGTAGGAGACTGTGGGACCGGGGCAGCTGCTCGCTGTGGCGACCTGCACCTCCTGCGATCCATGATTAGCGTATGCCTGCTCCTGAGGAATTAGCGGTACCCGATAATCGTTGCCTCCAGCGTGGCCAGTGGGACCGTCCCGGGACTACTGGAAGGGCTCAGCTTCTGGCGCCTCGTCCCCCCAGCTTGGGCTGAGGAGCGAGCCTTGTTCGCCCTCGTGAGGGTGTCCTTGGTCCATCATGAGGGGCACGTATTCTTCTGGCGCCGTTATCCCGAAGGCCATGCCGTAGTGCTCCGCGTGCCATGCAGCTCTGCTTGACACGCCCACCGTGGGGTGGTAGCGCGGCTGTCCACTGGGGCCGTGGGTCGCGTCGAGTCCTTCTTCTTCGCGGACCGGGAGCGGGGGCAGCGCCGCCGCCGGTTCGGTGCCGACAGCTTCGCCGGTGTTGGAGTAGCCTTGGAGCGGCGGGCGCGCGCGGAGCCCCCGCGCGGGCCGCCCTGGGCTTAAGATGAGAGCTGGGTGCAGAAGGGGTGAGCCCCCAAGGCGGAGAAGCCCAGGAGCTCTGGCACCCGCTCCAGCAGCATGTCACGGCTGCCCTCCAGCAGCCTGCACTGCCGCAGTTCTCATGCCACCGTGAGCGCGGCCCTCAAGTTTGCCTGCTCCCGGCGGGTGTATGGTGTCGTGGTCGCAGCGTGATTGGAGGCCCTCGCTGCCGACCGCGCCTGCCGCGGCGTGAGAGCTGTCGAAGCCTATCCGTGTCGCCCGCGGCCTGTAGCGCCCTGCGGACCGCGAGCTGCCTGGGGCACGGGGTCACCCGAGGCGAGCGGCTCTGCGCGGGCGGGCCGCGCCGCCCATGGATCTGGGTTGCCCGCCTGGTCGCCGGACATGGTGATGACGACACGATGGGGCACGAAGCGGTAGAAGGTGGATTCCGGCGCACCCCTACCTGGCGCGCCAAATGTCGGATTTCGGGTTCCGGCAGACCCTTGAGGTTCGAACACTGGGGTGCGCGGAGAGATTTTGCCTCCTACCTACCTGCACCCCTCCACCTCGCTAAGATCTAAGCTATGGAAAGGACAACACAAGAGACACAGGGTTTATACTGGTTCGGGCCACCGTTGTGGTGTAATACCCTAGTCCAGTGTGTGGTGTGGTGGATTGCCTCTTGGGCTGATGATGATGAGCAATACAAGGAAGAACAGCCTCGCGAGGGTCTGTTCTTGGCTGGGGCGATGAACTGCTAGGAGGAGTTCAATCACCCTTCTATCTCTCTCTCTCTCCTTCTCTGATTTGATCTCGAACCCCCTATCATGTGGGTGGCTGGTCCTATTTATAGAGGCCCTGGTCCTCTTCCCAAATATCGAGCGGGAACGGAGCCAACAATGGCGGGCTAATTTGAAGGGGGATAGCTAGTACCAGCTATCCTGACAAAAGTAGTCTTCGCCTGCACAAAGCTCTGGTGGTGACGCCGTCTTGGGATCCACCATGACCTCCATCTTGCGGTCCTCCTGGTCTTGGTCTTGTTGCACCGAAATGGAAACCTTTGCCTGATGCCTCGGTACTCCGCGGCTGCGCTTGCCCCCTTTGCACCAAAGGGGAAAGGAGGACACTTCGCGGGCTATCACCCGCCTAGCGCCCTTGGTCATCATGGCTTGCGTCACGGGCACCTCGTGAGGTACCCCGCCTTGATCTCTCCGCCTCCTCGCGAGCCAGCCTGATGAGGCCGTGCCTGAGGAAGCTCCGTGTCGTCCACCCCGCGAGGCTTGGCACCTCGCGAGGGTCTTGAGTCTGTGTTGATGAATATGGGCCGTGCTGCCCCCCCCCCTTTGAGCCACGCCGCAGGCCGCAGGCAGGCAAGTCTGGGGACCCCCGTTCCCAGAGCACCGACAAATATTCCCTTCCTTCATATCAATAATTGCACCAATCACTCTAAGGAGAGGTCTACTAAGAATAATAGGACATGAAGGATTGCAATCTATATCAAGAACAATAAAAAAATCTACTGCCACAAAATTCCTATTTGCAACAATAATAACATCATTAATTCTTCCCATAGGTTTCCTAATAGTGGAATCCGCAAGGTGCAAGTTTAAAGAGCAATCATCAAAATCACGGAAACCTAGCAAATCACACAAAGTCTTTGGAATCGTGGAAACACTAGCACCCAAATCACACAAAGCATAGCATTCATGATCTTTAATTTTAATTTTAATAGTGGGTTCCCACTCATCATAAAGTTTTCTAGGGATAGAAACTTCCAACTCAAGTTTTTCTACATAAGATTGCATCAAAGCATCAACGATATGTTTAGTAAAAGCTTTATTTTGACTATAAGCATGAGGAGAATTTAGCACGGATTCCAACAAGGAAATACAATCTATCAAATAGCAATTATCATAATTAAATTCCTTGAAATCCAAAATAGTGGTTTCATTAATATTTAAAGTTTTGACTTCTTCAATCCCACTTTTAACAATTTTAGCATCAAGATCTAAAGACTCCGAATTTTTGGAATGCCGTCTAGGTAAAGGTGGATCATATTCAGTCCCATCATTATCAAGATTCATATTGCAAAACAGAGATTTAATAGGGGACACATCAATAACTTTTAGATCTTCATCTTTATTATCATGGAAACTAGAAGAACACGCTTTTATAAAGCAATCTTTCTTAGCACGCATCCTAGCGGTTCTTTCTTTGCACTCATGAATGGAAATTCTCATGGCTTTGAGAGACTCATTGATATCATGCTTAGGTGGAATAGATCTAAGTTTCAAAGAATCAACATCAAGAGAAATTCTATCAATGTTCCTAGCCAACTCATCAATCTTAAGTATTTTTTCTTCAATCAAAGCATTGAAATTCTTTTGCGAAGTAATAAATTCTTTAATATTAGATTCAAAATCAGAGGGCATCTTATTATAATTTCCATAATAATTGTTGTAGGAATTACCATAATTATTAGAGGAATTACTAGGATACGGCCTAGGATTAAAGTTTCCTCTATACGCGTTGTTACCAAAATTATTCCTACCAACAAAACTCACATCCGTAGATTCATTATTATTCTCAATCAAAGAAGACAAAGGCATATCATTAGGATCAGAAGAAACACTTTTATTAGTAAATAATTTCATAAGTTCATCAATCTTTCCACTCAAAAAATTAATTTCTTCTATCGCATGCACTTTCTTATTAGTAGATCTTTCAGTGTGCCATTGAGAATAATTAACCATAATATTATCTAGGAGTTTAGTAGCTTCTCCTAAAGTGATTTCCATAAAAGTGCCTCCCACGGCCGAATCTAAAAGATTTCTAGAAGCAAAATTCAATCCGGCATAAAAAGTTTGTATAATCATCCACAAATCCAAACCATGTGTAGGGAAATTACATATCATTAATTTCATCCTCTCCCAAGCTTGTGCAACATGTTCATGATCAAGTTGCTTAAAATTCATAATATCATTTCTAACAGAGATGATCTTAGCGAGAGGAAAATACTTAGAGATAAAAGCATATTTGCGCTTATTCCACGAATCAATACTATTTTTAGGCAAAGACGAAAACCAAGCTTTAGCACGATCTCTAAGAGAAAAATGGAATAGCTTCAATTTAACAATATCATTATCCACATCTTTCTTCTTTTGCATATCACATAAATCAACGAAGCTATTCAGATGGGTAGCGGCATCTTCACTAGGAAGGCCGGCGAATTGATCTTTCATGACAAGATTCAACAAAGCAGCATTGATTTCACACGATTCAGTATCGGTAAGAGGAGCAATTGGAGTGCTAAGGAAATCATTGTTGTTGGTATTGGTGAAGTCACACAATTTAGTATTATCTTGAGCCATCGTGACAAGCAAGCAATCCAACACACAAGCAAACAAGAGACGGGCAAAAAGAGGCAAATAGAGAAAGAGAGGGAGGATGGAGAGGGGGGCGAATAAAACGGCAAGGGTGATGTGGGGGAGAGGAAAACAAGAGGCAAATGGCAAATAATGTAATGCGGGAGATCAGGGTTTGTGATGGGTACTTGGTATGTCTTGACTTGCAACGGCGCCACAAGTGACTCATTGTCGGGAGTCAAATCTTGACTTGTATTGCGCGAACCTCCCCGGCAACGGCGCCAGAAATCCTTCTTGCTACCTCTTGAGCACTGCGTTGGTTTTCCCTTGAAGAGGAAAGGGTGATGCAGCCAAGTAGCGTAAGTATTTCCCTCCGTTTTTGAGAACCAAGGTATCAATCCAGTAGGAGGCCGCGCATGAGTCCCTCGCACCTACACAAACAAATAAATCCTCACAACCAATGCGATAAGGGGTTGTCAATCCCTACACGGTCACTTACGAGAGTGAGATCTGATAGATATGATAGGATAATATTTTTGGTATTTTTATGATAAAGAGTAATAAAAGATGCAAGTAAAATAAATGGCAAAGGAAATAACTAAGTATTGGAAGATTAATATGATGGAAGATAGACCGGGGGCCATAGGTTTCACTAGTGGCTTCTCTCAAGAGCATAAGTATTTACGGTGGGTGAACAAATTGTTGTTGAGAAATTGACAGAATTGAGCATAGTTATGAGAATATCTAGGTATGATCATGTATATAGGCATCACGTCCGAAACAAGTAGACCGACTCCTGCCTGCATCTACTACTATTACTCCACTCATCGACCGCTATCTAGCATGCATCTAGAGTATTAAGTTCAAGAGAACAGAGTAACGCTTTAAGCAAGATGACATGATGTAGAGGCATAAACTCATGCAATATGATATAAACCCCATCTTGTTATCCTCGATGGCAACAATACAATACGTATCTTGCTGCCCCTACTGTCACTGGGAAAGGACACCGCAAGATTGAACCCAAAGCTAAGCACTTCTCCCATTGCAAGAAAGATCAATCTAGTAGGCCAAACCAAATTGATAATTCGAAGAGACTTGCAAAGATAACCAATCATACATAAAATAATTTAGAGAAGATTCAAATATTGTTCATGGATAAACTTGATGGGCTTGGAGAAGAGACTTAAGGAGTACATGCGTAGCGAGGATGTCGATATCGTTGGGCTGCAGGAAATGATCAAGGGGGATTTTCATTTCCACGAGTTGCTCGGAATAGACCCGTTGGAGCGCTTTGAGTGGCAACATGTTCCGGCTGTTGGTCACTCCGGTGGTATGTTGCTAGGCTTAAATTGAGCGTTGTATGAGATTATCGACTAGGACGTTGGTACGTTTTTTATTGTAGCGCACTTTAGAGTTAGGGCCTCGCGCCGCGAGCTGGTAGTCATTCAGGTCTACGGGCCGTCCGATCACTCGAGATCGGCGGAGTTCTTGGGAGAACTCCAAGCCAAAGTCAACTTGGTGATTGAGGTGATGCTTCCTGTCCTGGTGGGAGGCGATTTCAACTTGATCAGGTCGAGTGCGGATAAGAGTAACAGTAACATAAACTGGCCTCGGGTGGCTATGTTTAATGATGCGATCGCCTCGATGGCCCTTAGGGAGGTGGCTAGAACGAGCGCTCGGTTCACATGGACAAACAAACAATTAGACCCGGTACGCTCGGTGCTGGATCGTGTGTTCATGTCGCCAGATTGAGAAATGGGTTTTCCCCTCTGCACTCTGGTCGTGGAGACTCGCATTGGGTCGGACCATGTACCACTTGTGTACTCCTCGGGGGAGGACAGAGTGCGTTGTAGCCCTCGTTTTTTCTTCGAAATAGCCTCTCTCGAGGTGCCAGGTTTCGAGGAGCTTTTTAGGGAGAAGTGGTGGGCGTGCGTGAGTCAAGTGGGGCCCTAGCGTGGCCCGATGGAGTTCTGGAACATTGTCGGGGGACGGTTCTGGGCAAGCCTCAAGGGATGGGGTGCTAACCTAGGGAGGTCTGATAAAGCGCACGGAGCCGCGATCCTAGCGGGGATCGCTACGATCGATTCCCAGGCTGATATCCAGGACCTAACGGAGACGGAATGAGCCCACTGATATGACCTGGAAGGACAGGTCGAGGCGTCGTTGCGTGCGGAGGAAGAATACTGGCGTCGCCGTAGTGGTCTGAAATGGATCCTCAAAGGGGATGCTAATACCAAATATTTCCAGGCCTACGCTAATGGCCGACGTCGGAAATGCACTATTCTCAGGTTGCAATCGGAACAGGGGCTTCTGTTGCGACAAGAGGACATCTCTCGTCATATTTATGAGTTCTACATTAATTTTATGGGGACGTGTGAGGACCAGAGGGCTGGCCTGTGCGCGGATGTGTGAGAAGCCGGACAACGTGTTCTGGATTGCGAGAACAAGGGGTTGGGGCTCGCGTTCCTCCCTGAAGAAATCAATGCCGCGCTGACGGGTATGAAGGCGGACACGGCCCCTGGCCCGGATGGGTGGCCGGTGGCTATGTTTAAACGTTTCTGGCCCTTGCTTAGGGGCCCAATTTTCGAGATTTGCAACGGGTTTATGCGTGGTTCGATAGACATAGCTTGCCTTAACTTTGGAGTGTTATCGCTCATTCCAAAGGTTCAAGGGGCCGACGACATTAGACAGTTCCGTCCCATTGCGCTTATCAACGTACCGTTTAAGATTTGTGCCAAAGCGTGTGCGACTAGATTAGTTCCGATTGCCCATCGTGTGATCCATCGCAACCAATCTGCGTTCATTCGTGGTCGCAATATCCTCGAGGGCCCCCTGGCCCTTCAGGAGATAATACATGAACTCAAACGCACTAAGGAACCGGCGGTGTTGTTGAAGCTAGACTTCGAAAAGGCGTATGATCGAGTGAATTGGGATTTTCTCCGTCAGGTGCTACTCAGCCGGGGTTTCTCCGCTGTCTGGGTGCACCGCGTCATGCAGTTGGTCTCGGGAGGCCAAACTGCTATTTCGGTGAACGGAGAAGTAGGGCACTTCTTTTGGAATAAACGGGGCCTCAGACAAGGGGATCTATTTTCCCCCCTCCTGTTCAACTTTGTTGTTGACGCGCTATCCCCTATGCTAAGGAAAGCGGCTGAGGCTGGCCATATCAAAGGGTTGGTAGGCCATCTTATTCCAGGGGGAGTGACCCACTTGCAGTATGCGGATGACACGCTACTGTTGTTTCGTCCTGACCTTCATAGTATTGCTGCGGTCAAGGCGATTCTTCTCAGTTTTGAGCTCATGTTGGGCCTCAAAATTAACTTCCACATATGCAGGTGCTCTCAATGGGGATTGAGGCCGAGGAGGGAAGGAACATTGCTGATTTGCTCAACTACAAAGTGGGCAAATTCCCGTTTACTTATCTCAGCCTCCCGGCAGACACCAAACAGCCCACGATAGAGGATTGGGAGCCTCTGTGTGCCAAAGTGAGGAGTAGGGTTTGCCCTTGGCGGGGCAAATTTTTGTCGAAAGCGGCGAGGCTAGTGCTAACAAACTCCAGCCTATCCTCTTTGCCAATGTTCGCCATGGGACTGTTTCTGCTTGCAGAAGGGGTCCATGCCAAGTTGGACATGCCTCGCGCCAAGTTCTTTTGGGAAGGAACTAGCCCGAACCACAAATATCACATGGTTAAATGGGCCTGGGGGTGTCGACCCAAGGACTTGGGGGGCCTTGGGATCACCAACTCAAGATGGCTTAACATTGCGTTGATGTGTAAGTGGATTTGGAAGATCACCCAGGGGGCCTCTGGATTGTGGGTTGATCTCCTAAGGGCCAAATATTTTCCGAACAGGAATTTCTTTGAAGGGAGGGCAAGGGGCTCACCTTTTTGGAATGATCTTCAGTTGATCAAACTAGCATTTGCCATGGGGGCAAAATTCTCGATTGGGAACGGTAGGTTGGCGCGATTCTAGACTGATCTTTGGATATGTACTCAACCCCTTTGGGTCGAATTCCGGGATCTGTACGATATTGCTTTCGACACCGCGATGTCGGTGGCGGATGCGCTTGCCGCGACGCCACCCGAGATTCAGTTTAAGCGGGAACTCAATGGGCCCGAACAATCAAGCCTCGCGGCCTTGCTGCAGCTCATTGAACCAGTGGGTCTTTCGGACCAGTTTGACACGGTGAGTTGGGCGCTCACTAACTCGGGGAAGTTCTCAGTTAACTCCTTATACCGTAAGTTGTGTCGAGGGCTGACACAGCCAATGCTAGCAGGACTGTGGAAAGCGCGGATGCCTTTGAAGATCAAACTTTTCATATGGCAATTGTTTCGCGACAGGCTTCCCACTTCCCTGAACGTAGCCAAACGCAATGGACCGGCCACGGGTCCGTGTGCGTTGTGCGGGGAACCGGAGGATGCCAATCATGTGTTTTTCCGTTGCCCTCTTCCGAGGTTCGCGTGGAATGCGATCCGGACCGCGGCAGGTGTCCATTGGGACCCGCGCTCGGCTACCAAGCTCTTCAACCTCCTAGATGAGATTTAGGGTCCAGCATATCGGGTTATGTGGAGTTGTGTTGGGACACTTCTCTGGGCCTTATGGCTAACTAGGAACAAATTCACTATAGAAGGGTGTTTTCCAAATCATCCGGCTAACATCATCTTCAAATGCAACCTTCTATTGCAGCAGTGGAGTCTGTTGGGGAGGCGCATGGATGCTGAGCTGATCAAGACCGCCCAACAACGTCTGGTGCAAGTTTACGCGATGGCTAGGGAGTCATGACTTCGGCCCCTTTTGGTTGCTTGACGAGCCTGCGTGCTCTATTCGGGCCCTGCCCTGTAATCTCGTTTGCGGCTTGTTTAGTTTCGCTTGCACTTGGTGGTTGAGCCAGAATGGCTTCTGGTGTTGTATTAAGACTTGATGTGTGGTACGCTGCCGTTTGGGATTTATTAATTTAAAGCCGGACGCATCTGGCGTTTTTGTTCAAAAAAAACTTGATCATAAACCCACAATTCATCGGTCTCAACAAACACACCGCAAAAGAAGATTACATCAAATAGATCTCCACAAGATAGGGGAGAACTTTGTATTGAGATCCAAAAAGAGAGAAGACATCGAGCTAATAACTATGGACCCGTAGGTCTGAAGTAAACTACTCACACTTCATCGGAGAGGCTATGGTGTTGATGTAGAATCCCTCCGTGATCGATTCCCCCTCCGACGGAGCTCCGGAAAAGGCCCCAAGATGAGATCTCGTGGATACAGAAAGTTACGGTGGTGGAATTAGGGTTTTGGCTCCGTCCTGGTAGTTTGGGGGTACGTAGGTATATATAGGAGGAAGGAGTACGTCGATGGAGCAACAGGGGGCCACGAGGGTGGAGGGCGCGCCTGGGGGGGTAGGTGCGCCCCCCTACCTCGTGCCTTCCTCGTTGATTGCTTGACGTAGGGTCCAAGTCCTCTGGATCATGTTCGTTCCGAAAATCACGTTCCCGAATGTTTCATTCCATTTGGACTCTGTTTGATATTCTTTTTCTGCGAAACCCTAAAATAGGCAAAAAACAGCAATTCTGGGCTGGGCCTCCGGTTAATAGGTTAGTCCCAAAAATAATATAAAAGTGTATAATAAAGACCAATAATGTCCAAAACAGAATATAATATAGCATGGAACAATCAAAAATTATAAATACGTTCGAGACGTATCACCTAAGCATTACCAAATTGAATATAATGATAAAACACACTAATATTAAAGATAAGAAAAAAGAATCACTGAAAAATGTATTTTTAAAGTTAAGTTATTCACAAACTAGTGATTCACACAAATTTCAAACAATTCAAAATTTAAACTATTCAAATTTGAAAACTACCGGCACTAACAGAAAGTTTGTAAAAATTTTTACATAAAGAAAAAATATACACAAAGAAACTCTAAATACAGCAAAAAACAACTCAGAAATAAATAAAAGAAAATAAATAAAGCAAAAAAAGAAAATAAAAAAAGCCCGCCTACTAGGCCACAGCGGCGTGCATACGACTAGAAACCCAACCTGTTGTTGGGCCAGGATGCAGGCCCGCAAGGCCCAGTTGGCCCACAGGACAGCACAGAACAGGTAGGCCCAAAAGGCCTGCTTTGGAGAGGAGCTCGAAGGAGCAGCCGCGGCTGGGTTTATAAACCAGTGCGGCTACCCTTCGCTAGGCGAGTTGGGACTAAACTTTGCGCCCCTCGCCTGGCAGCGCGGACCCTTTAATACCGGCTCATGGCTCCAACCGGTACTAAAGGGTGTCTTTAGTACCGGTTGGAGCTACCAACCGGTACTAAAGGGGGTCGCTTCCCGCCGCTTGGCCTGGCCAAATTTGACCTTTAGTACTGGTTGGTGGCACCAACCTGTACTAAAGGCCCATCCTATATAAGCAGCACTTACAAATTTCGTCAGTTTTCATCTGCTTCTTCTCCTCTGCCCCGTTGCCCCCCCCCCCGGTTGCCGCCCTGTTGCCACCCCTCGTCGATGCCCCGTCCCCGTCGTCACCACCCCAGCCGTCCCCATCCCCGTCGTCACCGCCCCCCCGTCGCCTCGCCTCGCGGGTGAGCTCCTGCTTTGGCCGCCATGTCCACACACACACACACACATTGTTAATTAATTGTAAAATTGTTAGTATTTTTATGTTTTTTAGTTATAGGAATGTTAGAAAATTTTCTGTTTTTTAGTTATAGAAATATTTATAGAAATGTTAGAAATCTTTTTTAGTTATAGAAATATTAGAAATGTTATAGAAATGTTAGAAATTTTAGAAATGTTAGTTTTAGCTAGATGAATTAGATTAATGTCAAATTGTTAGACGATGATCGATTTTTTTTAGTTTCTTATAATTTTAGTTATAGAAAAATTTAGAATTTGCATATAGAATTTTAGTTATCACAATCCAATAATTTAAAAATTGTTACTTTTTGCGGGCAAACAGTATTTGCATTTGACGATGCCCGGCCCGCATCCCCGCCGTCGACCCGTTCACGACGACGTCCTGCTTCAGAGGACCCATGTCTGGGACTGGGCTCCGCCGGGCTAGCACTGGGAGGTGATACCTTCAGGGGCGCGCCGCTTGGTGAGGAACCCAGCCCCGGGTCCCGTCGTCGACCCTGGTCTCCTTTGGTGGCGTTCGCGTGGGCCACATTCGGTGCAGAGGGAGCCGGCCCAGCCGGAGGTGGTGCCTCGCCGTGTCAGGGAGGAGGACGAGCACGTCTGTCGCTACATGGCTGCTATGGACCTCAGGTTCTCCAATACCTGGCAGGTTCTTTGGGCAGATGACTGGAGATATGATCCTGTGATGGTTCCTTCTCTTCGGGTGTCCACCGCCCGCGCCTCAAGAACCGCGAGTGGCCTAGATTCTTCTGTAGTATTCGATCTTTATAAGCTAGCTAGCTAGTGATTTATCCGACATATAATATTCGAGACAATGTATTCGAGATTATATATATTATTAGAGATGATGTATTCGAGATTATATATTATTCGAGACGATGTATTCGAGATTATATATTATTCGAGACGATGCACATTATGTACTATGATTCAGTTTTTCCTTATTGATTGCATCCATGCATTGTAATTTGAATACTAAATTGTTTTATATTTCTTCTGGATTAGTTAAATAAAAGTTATGGTGGACAATACCGGCAGAGAGGGAGAAGAGACCATGTTCGAGATCATACGCAGCCCTCGCGGGCCAGATGATCAGAATGAAGATTATGACAGCTCCGAATATCTGAACAATACCAGGGAGGGTGATGATAAGATATTCAATTTTGATGACCGAATTGATGAAGTCATGAACTATGATTATGATTATGATGATGCAGACAATGTTGATCTTGAAATAACAAAGACCGGCGAGGTATATTTATATAAGCAAGCATCTGGTGATCATCACATGTTTTTTTATTTGAAGATATATTAACGAATCGATCTTTCTTCTTTCAGCCCTCCGGATCGAGCAAATCTGCTTCTACAGACAACAGGACAAAGCGAGGCCCGGGAAAAAAGTTGAAGGACGGTGTAAAGTACAACATCGTTGCCATCAAACCTAATGGCGAACCAATCACGCCTAAGAACATTGCGAATAAGTTCATTCGTCGGTGCGGAGTTCTTGTGAAGGACCAACTCCCGATCTCCATTCAATAATGGAAAGAGCCAAAAAATAAACATCCAGATGTTGCTTGGGTCGATGACAGAGCAAAAAAATGCTTTGGGAATCTCTCATGGAACATTTCACCCTACCAGATCATTTCACTGATGCAGATGTGCAGAAAGTCAAGGACGCTGCTCTTAGGAAGATGGCAATTTCATTCAACACCCACAAGAAAACTATATGGGCCAACTACGTCGAAGGAGGAAGGAAGACTCCAGAATTCAAGGGAACACTGGAGAAGCAAAGAGAACACTGGCCCGCTTTCATGAAATTCAAGGAATCAAAATTATCTAAGGAACGGTCGAGAAAAAACAAGGCCGATGCCGCAAAAAAGACACAGTTCCATAGGCTGGGGCCACGTGGCTATGCGGTGGCAATGCCTAACTCGGATAAGTCTGAGCAAGAGATGCTGGATGCACGGGTCGATCTAGTTACTAGGAGCTGGCCCCCCAGGTGCAGAACTTGGTTCTATGCGCATGGGGGGCGTTGGACCCAAAGACAGGTGATAACCACAAGTATAGGGGATCGCAACAGTTTTCGAGGGTAGAGTATTCAACCCAAATTTATTGATTCGACACAAGGGGAGCCAAAGAATATTCTCAAGTATTAGCAGCTGAGTTGTCAATTCAACCACACCTGGAAACTTAATATCTGCAGCAAAGTGTTTAGTAGCAAAGTAATATGATAGTAGTGGTAACGGTGGTAAAAGGTAACGGTAGCAAAAGTAATATTTTTGGTGTTTTATAGTGATGATAACAATAGCAACAGAAGAGTAAATAAGCAAAGAACAATATATGGAAAGCTCGTAGGCATTGGATTGGTGATGGAGAATTATGCCGGATGTGGTTCACCATGTAACAGTCATAACATAGGGTGACACAGAGCTAGCTCCAATTCATCAATGTAATGTAGGCATGTATTCCAAATATAGTCATACGTGCTTATGGAAAAGAGCTTGCATGACATCTTTTGTCCTATCCTCCCGTGGCAGCGGGGTCCTATTGGAAACTAAGGGATATTAAGGCCTCCTTTTAATAGAGTACCAGACCAAAGCATTAACACATAGTGAATACATGAACTCCTCAAACTACGGTCATCGCCGGGAGTGGTCCCGATTATTGTCACTTCGGGGTTGCCGGATCATAACACATAGTAGGTGACTATAGACTTGCAAGATAGGATCAAGAACTCACATATATTCATGAAAACATAATAGGTTCAGATCTGAAATCATGGCACTCGGGCCCTAGTGACAAGCATTAAGCATAGCAAAGTCATAGCAACATCAATCTCAGAACATAGTGGATACTAGGGATCAAACCCTAACAAAACTAACTCGATTACATGATAAATATCATCCAACCCATCACCGTCCAGCAAGCCTACGATGGAATTACTCACACACGGTGGTGAGCATCATGAAATTGGTGATGGAGGATGGTTGATGATGACGACAGCGACGGATTCCCCTCTCTGGAGCCCCGAACGGACTCCAGATCAGCCCTCCCGAGAGAGTTTAGGGCTTGGCGGCGGCTCCGTATCGTAAAACGCGATGAATCTTTCTCCCTGATTTTTTTCTCCCCGAACATGAATATATGGAGTTGGAGTTGATGTCGGTGGAGCTCCAGTGGGGCCACGAGGCAGGGGGCGCGCCCCCCACCCTCGTGGCTAGGGTGTGGGCCCCCTGGCCTTGATTCTTTCGCTAGTATTTTTTATATATTCCAAAATAATTCTCCATTGATTTTCAGGTCATTCCGAGAACTTTTATTTCTGCACAAAAATAACACCATGGCAATTCTGCTGAAAACAGCGTCAGTCCGGGTTAGTTCCATTCAAATCATGCAAGTTAGAGTCCAAAATAAGGGCAAAAGTGTTTGGAAAAGTAGATACGACGGAGACGTATCAACTCCCCCAAGCTTAAACCTTTGCTTGTCCTTAAGCAATTCAGTTGACAAATTGAAAGTGATAAAGAAAAACTTTTACAAACTCTATTTGCTCTTGTTGTTGTAAATATGTAAAGCCAGCATTCAAGTTTTCACCGAAGATTATGAACTAACCACATTCACAATAACACTTAGGTCTCATGTTTACTCATATCAATGGCATAATCAACTAGGGAGCAATAATAATAAATCTCGGATGACAACACTTTTTCAAAACAATCATGATATGATATAACAGGATGGTATCTCGCTAGCCCTTTCTGAGACCGCAAAACATAAATGCAGAGCACCTTTAAAGATCAAGGACTGACTAGACATTGTAATTCATGGTAAAAGAGATCCAGTCAAGTCATACTCAATGTAAACTAACAGTAGTGAATGCAAATGACAGTAGTGCTCTCCAACTGGTGCTTCTTAATAAGAGGGTGATGACTCAACATAAAAGTAAATAGATAGGCCCTTTGTAGAGGGAATCAGGGATTTGTAGAGGTGCCAGAGCTCGATTTTAAAGCAGAGATAAATAATATTTTGAGCGGCATACTTTCATTGTCAACATAACAACCAAGAGATGGCGATATCTTCCATGCTACACATATTATAGGCGGTTCCCAAACAGAATGGTAAAGTTTATACTCCCCCTCCACCAACAAGCATCAATCCATGGCTTGCTCGAAACAACGAGTGCCTCCAACTAACAATAGTACCAGGGAGAGTTTTGTTTGCAATTATTTTGATTTGATTTGCATAAAGCATGGGACTAGGCATCTCGGTGACCAGCCATTTTCTCGTGAATGAGGAGCGGAGTCCACTCCTCTTGAGAATAACCCGCCTAACATGGAAGATATGGACAACCCTAGTTGATACATGAGCTATTCGAGCATACAAAACAGAATTTCATTTGAAGGTTTAGAGTTTGGCACATGAAAATTTACTTGGAACAGCAGGTAGATACCGTATATAGGTAGGTATGGTGGACTCATATGGAATAACTTTGGGGTTTATGGGATTGGATGCACAAGCAGTATTCCCGCTTAGTACAGGTGAAGGCTAGAAAAAGACTGGGAAGCGACCAGCTAGAGAGCGACAACAGTCATGAACATGCATTAAAATTAATCAACATCGAATGCAAGCACGAGTAGGATATAATGCACCATGAACATAAATATCGTAGAGGCTATGTTGATTTTGTTTCAACTACATGCGTGAACATGTGCCAAGTCAAGCCACTCGAATCGTTCAAAAGAGGATACCACCCTATCATACCACATCACAACCATCTTAATACCATGTTGGCATGCAAGGTAAACCATTATGAACTAATCATATTTACAAAAACAAGAGAGGACGAGTTCATACCAGCTTCTCCCATCTCAATCAGTCCATCATATATCGTCATAATTGCCTTTCACTTGCACAACCGAATGATGTGAATAATAATAACAGTGCACGTGCATTGGACTAAGTTGGAATCTGCAAGCATTCAATAAACAGGAGAAGACAAGGCAATATGGACCCTTGGTTAAATCAACAATAATGCATATAGGAGTCACTTCAACAATTTAATCATGGTCTTCTCCTATCGACCCCCAAAGAAAAGAAAAGAAATAAAACTATTTACACGGGAAAGCTCCCAACAAGCAAAAGAAGAACAGGAAATCTTTTTGGGTTTTCTTTTTAATTACTACTACAAGCATGGAAAATAAAATAGCTAAAAGCTACTACTAATTTTTATTTGTTTTTCTTAAGGTTTATCAAACACACAAGAAGAAAGCATAAAAAAGAAATAAACTAGCATGGATATTACAATGAAAAAGTATGAGCACCGACATCTAGCAATGAGTGTGTGAACATAAATGTAATATCGGTGGGAAATACGTACTCCCCCAAGCTTAGGCTTTTGGCCTAAGTTGGTCTATGGCCACGGCTGGCCTGGCGGATATCCAAAGTAATAGTTGGGGTCGTACTGTGAAGAAGCCTCAGATTGCCACTGGTTGGCAATCACCTTCGGATCCCACTGGTAGTCAGACTATCATGGAGGATCAAATTGTGGTTCCGGCTCTGGCTCTATAGCTGATGTAGGGTTCCGGTAGGCGTGAATGGCCTCCAAAGGAACAAGGTACTTGCCTGCAGATAAATCAAACAAGGAAGGAGCAGGCAAGGTGATAGTCTCAGGATGATTTTTACCAAATATTAAGTTGTACTTAAGCGCATTTTCCCTATTCTTAACAATAAAATCATGTGCTACCATACTCTTATAATCTAAATAAACAGTGGGCAGCAATTTTTCTTCTTTTTATAGTGTCTAATAGGTATGTTATAGTATGCAACAAGGGGTGAAGCATAGACACCTCCAAAGATGGGGCCCTTTGTACGGTTCAGACTTAACCGTTTGGCAATAATACCGCCCATACTAATAGAGTCGTCATGGAATAAACCATGGAACAAAATAATAATATTAGGAACACTAAGGTTTCCATAGTTTCCGTGACCAATTAAGCAACGACTAGAAAATATTGTAAAATAGCGTAAAACGGGAAAATGTATGCTAGTGATTCTTGCATCGGAAACCTTCCTAGTTTCCCCTACAATAATAGTGTGAATAAACCCGTCCACATCTTTACGATGTGATTCCTCTAAGCTACCCTCGAAAGGTATTTTGCAAACCCTGCAAAATTCATATAGTGACATCTTCTTAACCACATCATATAAATGAAACTCTACTGAAGGGGGTGATTCCTTAGGATAATAGTAGAAGTTTTGCACAAAAGTATTGGTGAGTAAGAGATACTGTTCGCGTTGGTTGCGGAGGAAGTCGGTGGGGCCTGCATTCTTAACCAATTCATAAAAATCATCATAAATCCCGGCTGCTCTCAAGAAAACATTGGAAGGCCATTCACACGGCCGAACCTCCGTGATATGAGGCAGATTATATTTGGGCCTCTCTGCTTCTTCATTTTGCTTTCGCTTCGAGCTTCGGCTCGATGAGCCCCTCAAAAATCTCTTCATTGTTTTCTGAAAAATTCTGAAGTTTTTAGTAACTTCAAATAAAAGTAAACCAAACTCAACAAAATTGAGAGCAACTACTCCTACAAGTGCCTAGAGCCTATATCATGCATTAGAACTACTTGGAACCATATAAATTTGACATGCAAGCTCAAGAACATGGTCACCTAGGCAGCACAAATTTCCAATGAATAAAGCACTAGAAAAAAAACTAATTGGACCAATGGAGGAGTCACATACCAAGGAACAATCCCCCAAAGCAGTTTTGTGAGAGGTGCTTTGAGCAAGGAGATCGAAAATCGCAGCAAAATGAGCTAGAACTCGTGCTTGAGTTGGCTGGTGATTTTTTGGGAGGAAGAAGAAGTGTGTGGGTGTAGGAATAAGTGGAGGGGAGCCACCATGGGCCCACGAGGCAGGGGGGCGCGCCTAGGGGGGTGGGCGCGCCCTGGACCCTTGTGGCCAGGTGCTTGCTCCCCCCTGCTGTGTTCTTAGTGCCAGATATTCTCAAATATTCCATAAAAAATCATATTAAATTGGCAGGGCATTTGGAGAACTTTTATTTTTGGGGTATTTTTATATTGCACGAATAATTCAGAAAACTGACAGAAAATACTATTTTTAATTTATTTCAACTAAATAACAGAAAGTAAAAGGAGGGTACAGAAGGTTGTGCTTTCTAACTTCATCCATCTCATGCTCATCAAAAGGAATCCACTAACAAGGTTGATCAAGTCTTGTTAACAAACTCATTTCGAGTAACATGAAACCAGAGAAATTTCGAATGACACTATGTTACCTCAACAGGGATATGCACATCCCCAACAATAAGAATATCATATTTCTTCTTGACAGTAGGAAGAGGAAATTCAAAACCACCAAAAATAATCGATGGAATTTTTCCAATAGAATTGATACTGTGGACTTGAGGTTGTTTCCTCGGAAAGTGTACAGTATGCTCATTACCGTTAACATGAAAAGTGACATTGCCTTTGTTGCAATCAATAACAGCCTCTGCAGTATTCAAAAAAGGTCTTCCAAGAATAATAGACATACTATCATCCTCGGGAATATCAAGAATAACAAAGTCCGTTAAAATAGTAACGTTTGCAACTACAACAGGCACATCCTCACAAATACCGACAGGTATAGCAGTTGATTTATCAGCCATTTGCAAGGATATTTCAGTAGGTGTTAACTTATTCAAATCAAGTCTATGATATAAAGAGAGAGGCATAACACTAACACCGGCTCCAAGATCACATAAATCAGTTTTAACATAGTTTCTTTTAATGGAGCATGGTATAGTTGGTACTCCGGGATCTGCAAGTTTCTTTGGTATTCCACCATTAAAAGTATAATTAGCAAGCATGGTGGAAATTTCAGCTTCCGATATCTTTCTTTTATTAGTAACAATATCTTTCATGTACTTAGCATAAGGATTCATTTTGAGCATATCAGTTAAACGCATACGCAAAAAGATTGGTCTAATCATTTCAGCAAAGCGCTCAAAATCCTCATCATCCTTTTTCTTGGATGGCTTTGGAGGAAAAGGCATGGGTTTCTGAACCCAAGGCTCTCTTTCCTTACGTGCTTCCTAGCAACAATGTCTCTTTTATCATAACGTTGATTCTTTGATTGTGGGTTATCAAGATCAACAACAGGTTCAATTTCTATAGCATTATCATTACTGGGTTGAGCATCAACATGAACATCATCATTAACATTATCACTAGTTTCCTGTTCATTACCAGATTGTGTTTCAGCATCATAAATAGAGATATCATTGGGATTCTCAGGAGTGTCAATAACAGGTTCACTAGAAGCATGCAAAGTCCTATCATTTTTCTTTTTCTTCCTCTTAGAAGGACTAGGTGCATCAATATCATTTCTCTGAGAATCTTGCTCAATTCTCGTAGGATGACCCTCAGGATACAAAGGTTCCTGAGTCATTTTACCACCTCTAGTCATAACTCTAACATCATTATCATTTTTCTTACTATTTAATTCATTGAGCAAATCATTCTGAGCTTTAAGTACTTGTTCTACTTGAGTGGTAACCATAGAAGCATGTTTACTAATGAGTTTAAGTTCACCTTTAACTCTAGACATATAATCACCCAAGTGTTCAATCATATAAGCATTTTATTTCAATTGTCTACCAAAATAAGCATTGAAGTCTTCTTGCTTAACCATAAAGTTATCAAACTCATCCAAACATTGGCTAGCAAACTTAGTAGGAGGGATGTCAGCTTTATCATATCTATAGAGAGAATTTACCTTTACTACCTGTGTCGGGTTATCAAGACCATGTGTTTCTTCAATAGGTGATGGATTAAAACCATATATTTCTTGAACAGGCGGTAAATTAAGACCATGTATTTCTTCAATAGGAGTAAATTCTTAACATCTTCAACTTTAATACCCTTTTCTTTCATGGATTTCTTTGCCTCTTGCATATCTTTAGGACTGAGAAATAGAACACCCCTTTTCTTCGGAGTTGGTTTAGGAATAGGCTCAGGAGTTGGCTCAGGAGCTGGCTTAGGAAGTGTCCAACTATTTTCATTTGTCAACATATTAGTCAATAGAATTGCAGCTTCATCCGGTGTTCTTTCGCTGAAAACAGAACCAGCACAATTATCCAGGTGGTCTCTGGAAGCATCGGTTAATCCATTATAAAAGATATCAAGTATTTCATTTTTCTTAAGAGGATGATCAGGTAAAGCATTAAGTAATTAGAGAAGCCTCCCCCAAGCTTGTGGGAGACTCTCTTCTTCAATTTGCACAAAATTATATATATCCCTTAAGGCAGCTTGTTTCTTATGAGCAGGGAAATATTTAGCAGAGAAGTAATAAATCATATCCCGGGGACTACGCACACAACCAGGATCAAGAGAATTAAACCATATCTTAGCATCATCCTTTAATGAGAACGGAAATATTTTAAGGATATAAAAGTAGCGAGTTCTCTCATCATTAGTGAACAGGGTGGCTATATCATTTAATTTAGTAAGATGTGCCACAACAGTTTCAGATTCATAGCCATAAAAAGGATCAGATTCAACCAAAGTAATTATATCAGGATCAATAGAGAATTCATAATCCTTATCAGTAACAAAGATAGGTGAAGTAGCATAAGCAGGATCATATTTCATTCTAGCATTCAGAGTTTTTTGCTTAAGCTTAGCTCATAATTTCTTAAGATCACTTATATCATTGCATGCAAGAAAGTCTCTTTTAGTTTCTTCATCCATAACATAGCCCTCAGGCACAACATGTAATTCATATTTATTAGGAGAGCCTTCATCATCACTGTCATCAGTATTATCAGTTTCAATAATTTCATTCTCTCTAGCCCTAGCAAGTTGTTCATCAAGAAATTCACCAAGTGGCACAGTAGTATCAAGCATAGAAGTAGTTTCATCGTATGTGTCATGCATAGCAGAAGTGGCATCATCAATAATATGCAACATATCAGAATTAATAGTAGAAGCAGGCTTAGGTGTCGCAAGCTTACTCAAAACAGAAGGTGAATCAAGTGCAGAGCTAGATGGCAGTTCCTTACCTCCCCTCGTAGTTGAGGGATAAATTTTTGTTTTGCATCTTTCAAGTTCTTCATAGTGACCAGCATATATAAATCCCAAGTGACTCAAAGAATAGAGCTATGCTCCTCGGCAACGGCGCCAGAAAATAGTCTTGATAACCCACAAGTATAGGGGATCGCAACAGTTTTCGAGGGTAGAGTATTCAACCCAAATTTATTGATTCAACACAAGGGGAGCCAAAGAATATTCTCAAGTATTAGCAGCTGAGTTGTCAATTCAACCACACCTGGAAACTTAATATCTGCATCAAAGTGTTTAGTAGCAAAGTAATATGATAGTAGTGGTAACGGTGGTAAAAGGTAACAGTAGCAAAAGTAATATTTTTGGTGTTTTATAGTGATGATAACAATAGCAACGGAAAAAGTAAATAAGCAAAGAACAATATATGGAAAGCTCGTAGGCATTGGATCGGTGATGGAGAATTATGCCGAATGTGGTTCATCATGTAAAAGTCATAACATAGGGTGACACAGAACTAGCTCGAATTCATCAATGTAATGTAGGCATGTATTCCGAATATAGTCATACATGCTTACGGAAAAGAACTTGCATGGCATCTTTTGTCCTACCCTCCCGTGGCAGCGGGGTCCTATTGGAAACTAAGGGATATTAAGGCCTCCTTTTAATAGAGTACCGGACCAAAGCATTAACACATAGTGAATACATGAACTCCTCAAACTACGGTCATCACCGGGAGTGGTCCCGATTATTGTCACTTCGGGGTTGCTGGATCATAACACATAGTAGGTGACTATAGACTTGCAAGATAGGATCAAGAACTCACATATATTCATGAGAACATAATAGGTTCAGATCTGAAATCATGGCACTCGGGCCCTAGTGACAAGCATTAAGCATAGCAAAGTCACAACAACATCAATCTCAGAACATAGTGGATACTAGGGATCAAACCCTAACAAAAATAACTCGATTACATGATAAATCTCATCCAACCCATCACCGTATAGCAAGCCTGCAATGGAATTACTCACGCACGGCGGTGAGCATCATGAAATTGGTGATGGAGGATGGTTGATGATGACGACGACGACGGATTCCTCTCTCCGGAGCCCCGAACGGACTCCAGATCAGCCCTCCCGGGAGAGTTTAGGGCTTGGCGGCGGCTCCTTATCGTAAAACACGATGAATCTTTCTCCCTAATTTTTTCTCCCCGAACACGAATATATGGAGTTGGAGTTGAGGTCGGTGGAGCTCCAGGGGGCCCACAAGGTAGGGGGCGCGCCCCCCACCCTCGTGGCTAGGGTGTGGGCCCCTGGCCTTGATTCTTTCGCCAGTATTTTTTATATATTCCAAAATAATTCTCCGTTGATTTTCAGGTCATTCCGAGAACTTTTATTTCTACACAAAAATAACACCATGGCAATTCTGCTGAAAACAGCGTCAATCCGGGTTAGTTCCATTCAAATCATGCAAGTTAGAGTCCAAAACAAGGGCAAAAGTGTTTGGAAAAGTAGATACGACAGAGACTTATCAACAGGCCTAGTTTCAAAGAAGGGAAGTCTAAAAGGAGCCGAAGATAAGTTACTTCAAGCAATAGAAGATGCTCGAACGGGGGTGTTCACGCCCAACAGAGAGAACGACGAGCTTATGCGCGCCCTGGGAAATCCTGAACACCCGGGAAGAACACGAGGCAAGGGCGTTGTTCCGTGGTATGAGGGCTTTTCAGACTGGAACGCCGACTATAGAACCCGTGCAAGAAGGAAGATGGAGGAGGAGAAGAAGAGGAAGCTGGAGGAGGAGCAGAGGAAGAAGGAAGCAGAACGCCTTCAAGGCCTAGAATCAGCGCACGCGGACTTGGCACTCAAATTCCAGCGGCAACAGCAGCAGATCGACTCACTTAGCCAGGAAAGGGGGTCTCAGCAGCGGCAGCAGCTAGCGGATGATCCAACATTGGATAGCACCGTCCCATCCATGCTGAGAAGCAGCGTTGGTTCCGCCCCGGGTGACGCACTAGTGGATAGATACCATGTGGATGACATCATGGAGAGCACTAACTATGAGCTACACTTTGAAATGAAGAACATATCCATGAAGGTGGCAGACGCCATTGCTTATACAAATTCCCCCGATGCAACCTTCCATTGCAACCCGATTCTAGCCGGCTATGCTCGTGTCTAGGTTGATGAAGTGGTGGACCAATATTCGGGCCTAGAGCTTGACATTCCTGGAGGTGACGAGGAGCACACACTGGGAGAGGCCAAACATCGTATCATCCTATGGAGAAAGGATTGCATCACCTTTCCATGGCCACCGACACCGCGTCAGCCGACTCCTCCTCGAGGTCCGCCACCGCGTTAGCAGACTCCCGCTCATCGAAGTCCGCCATCGCGTCAGGACACTCCTCCTCCTCCTCCAAGTCCGGCAAAGCGTTAGTCCACTCCTCCTCCTCCAAGTCTGGCAAAGCGTCAGGCCACTCCTCCTGCTTCAAGTCTGGCACAGTGTCAGCAGACTCCTCCTTGAAGTTTGCCACCGCGTCAGCAGACTCCTGCTCCTCCAAGTCCACCAACGCGTCAGGCCACTCCTCCTCCTCCAAGTCAAGCACAGTGTCAGGCCACTCCTCCTGCTCCAACTCAGCCACGTCAGTCATCTCCGCCGCCTCAACAATCGCAGAAGAGAGCCTCCACAGCTATGGTGCGTAGTGCTACGAGTCGAGGTAGTACAGGAGGTACATGCGGAGGAAAGTGATATAAATATGGTCCAAGCCTCGCTCATCTTCCTCAGAGGCCTTACGACATGACCGAGGAGCAAAACGCAGCCATAGTGCAGGCCCAAGTGGACGCCCATTTTGGACCGAAACCGGCACTGCCGCCAACGGAGAAAGTGCCTGAGGAAAATGTTGACCACTTCATTCGTATGGCTAGACCACCAGCTCCCAAGCTTGTTGACTCAGACTATGAGCGCCAAATCAGGAAGGCACATCGAGCATGACTACAGAAGGAGTCGAGCTCAAGCTCGAGCCAAGCAGCTGGCAAAAAATGCGGGAAAACCGTTCCCCAGCTAGGAGAACAGGCGGCACAGTCGATCCCCCGCTTGTTGTGCCAACAACACATGAGAGTACCGCCGCCCTATATATATGTGGGTAAACCGTTCCCCAGCTGGGCAATCTGGTAATAACCGAGGAGCATATAATGCAGGCTGAAATGCTCAATATCACTGTTGGACAACTCCTCGAGATCAAGCCCATGTCTCCGCTTAGAGAGGAGGAAATAAAACGAAAATATGTCCGCGGCCAAACTTTAGTTGAGCCCGAGGAGGTCAAGAACCTCCCAACGAGAATGTATGAATTGCATGATTGGTACATGAAAATTACCAAGAGTTCCAATCAGAGTCCCTCGTGGTGAACGTCAAGGAAGAGCATTACTTCCATAAGCTAGATCTGTCCGTTGAGTATTCAGAACTATTTTAGTTATTCAATCAAGATGCACTCCACAAATCACTCGTCAGTTGCTATTGTCTGTAAGTGATTTCTTTCTGTAATTTAAGTATCAAGTTAGATTTAGTGCTCATTGATCGATCATTACCTGTAATTATCCTCACTATATTCTTTTTTGTGGTATTATGCAGGATGAAGATGTATGAAATGAAAAAAGCTGGATGCTATGGCATTGGGTTCATTGACCCAAATACCATTAATGAAAAGACATGGACATATGAATATTATAAACAAGATGTAGAGAATAAAATGCTAGAGTTCTTGAAGCGCCTCAATAGCAATGAAGATATACTACTTCCTTACAACTTCCGGTGAGTCACACTATCTTGTACTACAAATTCTGTTTTTGCTTACTAGCTAGCTAGATGTTAATAATTAAGTGTATAGGGTTTAGGGTAGTTGATTATTGTTATGCACATGCCTCCTTAATTAAGACATGCAAACATGTGCGCATGCAGTTACCACTGGGTCTTGTTAGACATTAAAGTTGAAGAAGGAAAAGTTGAAGTACTGGACTCACTACTTAAAAAAGAAAGTGACTTCACCATCGTGAAGGGGATACTCGACAGGTAATTTCAATCATTATTAACTATATCTCGGCCTATTTAGTTTGTCATTTCCTGATATCAACTATTTAATAACCCATTTATTAATTTTCTTTGTCGACGGGCAGGGCTTGGGCAAAGTTCATCAAGGTGACTCCAAGCAAATGGCAAAAAAGTTGTTTTGGGATCGACCCAGGGTAAGTAATTAAGTAGTACTAACTAGCTACCATCTCTTTAATTCTTGTTTCAATACCATTAATTAATTATCATGCTTGATTAATTACTATCTGATTAAATTCTATTCTCGTAAAGGCCCTGAAGCAGGCGCCAGGGACTGATGTGTGTGCATAATACGTTTTCGAGAACATTCGCATGATGGCGTCCGAAAGGAGCAAATCTCAAAGACAGGAATGGGTACGTTTGCCAGAACACTATTCACAATTTTTACATGATTATCGATATCTAGTCACACAACTAATACACATGCATATTGATCTCCTTCTTAACAGTTTAAAGAGGTGCGGGACCAGCTCCTAGCAACGGAGCGCATACAAGCACTTTAAGAGGAAATAGCGGGATTTTTGCTCGACCAGGTCATAGATCCCAAAGGAGAATACTATTACCCGCTACTGCCCTCATGAACCACTCTCAATTGTCATCGTGCTCCGAAGGCACCGAGGCAACATGTAGGAGAAATTGTATATATATATACATGTGTATGTGTGAATAATGGTGGTTGTGAGACATTCGATGATGATGATGATATATATATGATATATATGATCGGTTCTACGAGAAAATCTATTTATATATATGCATAACGTGTACAATATGTAGTATCGTAAAATACCAGCAAACAAAAAAGAATTAAATGGAAAACACAAAATTAAAGGAAAAAAATAAAACCAAAACCCCCCCAAATATTTTAGTACCGGTTGGTGTTACCAACCGGTACTAAAGGGCTCCCCGCCCCCGGCACTGGCTCGTGCCATGTGGTGTCCCTTTAGCGACGGTTTGTGCAGAACCGGTAGTAAAGGGGGGGGCCTTTAGTCCCCACTCTTTAGTGTCGGTTGCAGAACTGGCACTAAAGGCCCTTACGAACCGGTGATACATCCCGGTTCTGCACTAGTGCTGGTGGGTTGTGCCCACCTCAGGTGCCCCCTGAACCGACTCTTTGCTCTATAAATACCCCAGATTCTATAAATCCTAGGGGGGTCGATGAAAATCAATTCCAGCCGCTGCAGAGTCCAGAACCACCAGATCCAATCTATACACCATAACGGAGGGGTTCACCACTTCCATTGGTGCCTCTCCGATGATGCGTGAGTAGTTCTTTGTAGACCTTTGGGTCCGTAGTTAGTAGCTAGATGGCTTCCTCTCTCTCGTTTGATTATCAATACAATGGTCTCTTGGAGATCCATATGATGTAACTCTTTTTTCGGTGTGTTTGTTGGGATCGGATGAACTTTGAGTTTATGATCAGATCTATCTTTTTATCCATGAAAGTTATTTGAGTCTTCTTTGATCTCTTATATGCATAATTGCTTATAGCCTCGTATTTCTTCTCCGATATTTGGGTTTTGTTTGTCCAACTTGATCTATTTATCTTACAATGGGAAGAGGTGCTTTGTAGTGGGTTTGATCTTACGGTGCTTGATCCCAGTGACAGAAGGCGAACCGACACGTATGTATTGTTACTACTAAGGATAAAATGATGGGGTCTATTTCTACATAAATAGATCTTGTATACATCATGTCATCATTCTTATTGCATTACTTCGTTTATCCATGAACTTAATACACTAGATGCATGCTGGAGAGTGGTCGATGTGTGGAGTAATAGTAGTAGATGCAGGCAGGAGTCGGTCTACTAATCTTGGACGTGATGCCTATATAATGATCATTGCCTGGATATCGTCATGATTATTTGAAGTTCTATCAATTGCCCAACGGTAATTTGTTCACCCACTGTTTGCTATTTTCTCGAGAGAAGCCACTAGTGAAACCTACGGCCCCCGGGTCTCTTTCTCATATATTTGTCTTTGCGATCTATTTTTCCTTTCCTTTTATTTTCAAATCTATTAAACCAAAAATACAATAATACCTTGCTGCAATTTATTTTATTTGGCATTCGATCTATCCATATTTGCAACTCTCTCACGTCCGTTTGTCTACCTTGGGCGCCGTTACCCGAAAGGGATTCACAACCCCTTTAACATGTCGGGTTGTGAGTATTTGTTATTTGTGTGCCGGTATTGTTTACATTGTGTTGCTTGGTTCTCCTACTGATTCGATAACCTTTGGTTTCATCACTGAGGGAAATACCTACCGCTGTTGTGCTGCATCATCTCTTCCTCTTTGGGGAAATACCGACGTAGCTTCAAGCCGCCATCATATCTATTCTAATGAATTTGTTTCGTGGAAAGGTAAATCTCAAACATGTTAAGATACTAGGCAAGATCCTTGTGCATTGAATCGGAGAAAGAAAGCACGAGGAGATCGAATCTCACCCTAACTCGGTGACGATCCTCTACGGCGGCAGCGGTAGAGTAGATTCTGTTGACGGTGGCGGATTCCTGTGGCGACGATGCACAGGAGATGATGATCCGAAGACCAAGGGGGCGGCAGCAATGGGTCGCGGGCTCAAAATGTTTGAATAATTTTCCAACTGTACGAGCCGCAAGATATGTATACCCATGTGCTGTTAGTGGCACCGAGTGGAAAGAATCGGTGGCACTGAGATGTGAAACTGCGTGCAGTTATAACAAATCAGTGGGGCCGAGTAGGTCTAATCGGTAGCACCGAGATGAAAACCTAGATCAATCTAATGCTTTTAGTGTGACTGAGTTTGAGTGAATTGGTCTGGCCAAAAAACAATAGAAGGTTTTGGAAGGCAGCCCTTGACGGGTCGGTGGCTCCAAGTGCTCCTCACCTGGAGGGTCCGAAAGGAACTTGTTCCATTTTTGTGATATAGCGTGAATAGAGTTTGAGACAAGAAGAGCATAGATAGCTAGAGAAAGTTCTTAGGTATTCTTGTACATCCACTTGGCCAATAAAAACTAAGACAATCAAAACAACAAATGGGTGTCCTCGAATGGAGAAATTTGCAAACCAACATGCTCACACATTAAGATAGCAAATGAAATATGTGTCAGACATGCACCATCAATTCTAGCATCTATCAATAAATTGGCGGTGACTAGGTCATATATGAGTATATTGACTTAGGAGTCAAATAAGAGCATTTTATCATAACTCATACTCGTCGTTTAAGAACAAGTGGGGTTACCACTTTTACGTAAAGCATTAATGTGTTCACTGTTGGGGAACATAGTAATTTCAAAAATTTCCTACGCACATGCAAGATCATGGTGATGCATAGCAACGAGAGGGGAGAGTGTTGTCCACGTACCCTCATAGACCGAAAGCAGAAGCGTTAGCACAACACGGTTGATGTAGTCGTACGTCTTCACGATCCGACCAATCCAAGTACCGAACGCACGGCACCTCCGAGTTTAGCACACGTTTAGCTCGATGACGTCCCGCGAACTCTGATCCAGCAGAGCTTCACGGGAGAGTTCCGTCAGCACAACGGCATGGTGACGGTGATGATGTTGCTACCGATGCAGGGCTTCGCCTAAGCACCGCTACGATATGACTGAGGTGGAATATGGTGGAGGGGGGCACCGCACACGGCTGGGAGAGATCAACTGATCAACTTGTGTGTCTAGAGGTGCCCCCTGCCCCTGTATATAAAGGAGCAAGGGGAGAGGTGGCCGGCCTAGGAGGAGGGCGTGCCAAGGGGGGAGTCCTACTCCCACCGGGAGTAGGACTCCTTCTTCCCTTGTTGGAGAAGGAGAGAAGGAAAGAGGGGGAGAGGAACAAGGAAAAGTGGGCTGCACCCCTTGTCCAATTCGGACCACGGGGGGGGCGCCTCCTTCCTTTTGGTCTCTCTCCTCTATTCCCGTATGGCCCAATAAGGCCCATATACTCCCCGGCGAATTCCCGTAACTCTCCGGTACTCCGAAAAATACCTGAATCACTCTCCGAATATAGTCGTCCAATATATCGATCTTTAGGTCTCGACCATTTCAAGACTCCTCGTCATGTCCCCGATCTCATCCGGGACCCTGAACTCCTTCGGTACATCAAAACTCATAAACTCATAATATAACTGTCAACAAAACCTTAAGCGTGCGGACCCTACGGGTTCGAGAACAATGTAGACATGACCGAGACACGTCTCCGGTCAATAACCAATAGCGGAACCTGGATGCTCATATTGGCTCCCACATATTCTACGAAGATCTTTATCGGTCAAACCGCATAACAACATGCGTTGTTCCCTTTGTCATCGGTATGTTACTTGCCCGAGATTTGATCATCGGTATCTCAATACCAAGTTCAATCTCGTTACCGGCAAGTCTCTTTACTCGTTCCGTAATACATCATCCCACAACTAACTCATTAGTTGCAATGCTTGCAAGGCTTAAGTGATGTGCATTACCGAGAGGGCCCAGAGATACCTCTCCGACAGTCGGAGTGACAAATCCTAATCTCGAAATACGCCAACCCAACAAGTACTTTCGGAGACACCTGTAGAGCACCTTTATAATCACCCAGTTACGTTGTGACATTTGGTAGCACACAAAGTGTTCCTCTGATAAACGGGAGTTGCATAATCTCAGTCATAGGAACATGTATAAGTTATGAAGAAAGCAATAGCAACAAACTAAACGATCAAGTGCTATGCTAACGGAATGGGTCAAGTCAATCACATCATTCTCCTAATGATGTGATCCCGTTAATCAAATGACAACTCATGTTTATGGTTAGGAAACATAACCATCTTTGATCAACGAGCTAGTCAAGTAGAGGCATACTAGTGACACTCTGTTTGTCTATGTATTCACACATGTATTATGTTTCCGGTTAATACAATTCTAGCATGAATAATAAACATTTATCATGATATAAGGAAATAAATAATAACTTTATCATTGCCTCTAGGGCATATTTCCTTCAGTCTCCCACTTGCACTAGAGCCAATAATCTAGTTCACATCACCATGTGATTTAATACCAATAGTTCACATCACCATGTGATTAACACCCATAGTTCACATCGACATGTGACCAACACCCAAATGGTTTACTAGAGTCAATAATCTAGTTCACATCTCTATGTGATTAACACCCAAAGAGTACTAAGGTGTGATCATGTTTTGCTTGTGAGAGAAGTTTAGTCAACGGGTCTGCCATATTCAGATCCGTACGTATTTTGCAAATATCTATGTCAACAATGCTCTACACGGAGCTACTCTAGCTAATTGCTCCCACTTTCAATATGTATCCAGATTGAGACTTAGAGTCATCTGGATTAGTGTCAAAACTTGCATCGACGTAACCCTTTACGACCAACCTTTTGTCACCTCCATAATCGAGAAACATATCCTTATTCCACTAAGGATAATTTTTGACCAATGTCCAGTGATCTACTCCTAGATCACTATTGTACTCCCTTGCCAAAAATAGTGTAGGGTATACAATAGATCTGGTACACAACATGGCATATTTTATAGAACCTATGGCCAAGGCATAAGGAATGACTTTCATTCTCTTTCTATCTTCTGTCGTGGTCGGGTTTTGAGTCTTACTCAGTTTCACACCTTGTAACACAGGCAAGAACTCTTTCTTTGACTGTTCCATTTTGAACTACTTCAAAATCTTGTCAAGGTATGTAGTCATTGAAAAACTTATCAAGCGTCTTGATCTATCTCTATAGATCTTGATGCTCAATATGTAAGCAGCCTCACCGAGGTCTTTTTTGAAAAACTCCTTTCAAACACTCCTTTATGCTTTGCAGAATAATTCTACATTATCTCCGATCAACAATATGTCATTCACATATACTTATCAGAAATGATGTAGTGCTCCCACTCACTTTGTTGTAAATACATGCTTCACCGCAAGTCTGTATAAAACTATATGCTTTGATCAACTTATCAAAGCGTATATTCCAACTCCGAGATGCTTGCACCAGTCCATAGATGGATCACTGGAGCTTGCATATTTTGTTAGCACCTTTAGGATTGACAAAACCTTCTGTTTGCATCATATACAACTCTTCTTTAATAAATCCATTAAGGAATGCAGTTTTGTTTATCCATTTGCCAGATTTCATAAAATGTGGCAATTGCTAACATGATTCGGACAGACTTAAGCATAGATACGAGTGAGAAACTCTCATCGTAGTCAACACCTTGAACTTGTCGAAAACCTTTTTGCGACAATTCTAGCTTTGTAGATAGTAACACTACTATCAACGTCCGTCTTCCTCTTGAAGATCCATTTAATCTCAATGGCTCGCCGATCTTTGGGCAAGTCAATCAAAGTCCATACTTTGTTCTTATACATGGATCTCATCTTAGATTTCATGGCCTCAAGCCATTTCGTGGAATCTGGGCTCATCATCGCTTCCTCATAGTTCGTAGGTTCGTCATGGTCAAGTAACATGACCTCCAGAACAGGATTATCGTACCACTCTGGTGCGGATCTCACTCTGGTTTACCTACGAGGTTTTGTAGTAACTTGGTCTAAAGTTACATGATCATCATCATTAGCTTCCTCACTAATTGGTGTAGTAGTCATAGGAACAGATTTCTGTGATGCACTACTTTCCAATAAGGGAGCAGGTACAGTTACCTCATCAAGTTCTACTTTTCTCCCACTCACTTCTTTCGAGAGAAACTCCTTCTCTAGAAAGGATCCATTCTCAACAATGAATATCTTGCCTTCGGATCTGTGATAGAAGGTGTACCCAACATTTTCTTTTGAGTATCCTATGAATACACACTTCTCTGATTTGGGTTTGAGCTTATCAGGTTGAAACTTTTTCACATAAGCATTGCAACCTCAAACTTTAAGAAACGACAGCTTAGGTTTCTTGCCAAACCATAGTTCATACGGTGTCGTCTCAACGGATTTGGATGGTGCCCTATTTAACGTGAATGTAGCTGTCTCTAATGCATAACCTCAAAACTATAGTGGTTAATCGGTAAGAAACATCATAGATTGCACTATATCCAATAATAGTACGGTTATGACGTTCGGACACACCATTATGTTGTGGTGTTCCAGGTGGCACGATTTTGTGAAACTATTCCACATTGTTTTAATTGAAGACCAAACTCGTAACTCAAATATTTGTCTCTGCGATCAGATCGTAGAAACTTTATTTTCTTGTCACGATGATTTTCCACTTCACTCTGAAGTTTTTGAACTTTTAAAATGTTCAGACTTATGTTTCATCAAGTAGATATACCCATATCTGCTCAAATCATCTGTGAAGGTCAGAAAATAACGATACCCGCCGCGAGCCTCAACATTCATCGGACTGCATACATCAGTATGTATTATTTCTAATAAGTCAGTTGCTTGCTCCATTGTTCCGGAGAACGGAGTCTTAGTCATCTTGCCCATGAGGCACGGTTCGCAAGCATCAACTGATTCAAAATCAAGTGATTTCGAAAGCCCATCAGCATGGATTTTCTTCATGCGCTTTACACCAATATGACCTAAACGGCAGTGCCACAAATAAGTTGCACTATCATTATTAACTTTGCATCTTTTGGCTTCAATATTATGAAAATGTGAATCACCACGATCGAGATCCAACAAACCATTTTCATTGGGTGTATGACCATAGAAGGTTTTATTCATGTAAATAGAACAACAATTATTCTCTAACTTACATGAATAACCGTATTGCAATAAACCTGATCCAATCATATTTATGCTCAACGCAAACACCAAATAACATTTATTTAGGTTCAACACCAATCCTGAAAGTATAGGAAGTGTGCGATGATGATCATATCAATCTTGGAACCACTTCCAACACACATCGTCACTTAAACTAGTCTCTGTTCATTCTGCAGCTCCCGTTTCGAGTTACTACTCTTAGCAACTGAACCAGAATCAAATACCGAGGGGTTGCTACGAACACTAGTAAAATACACATCAATAATCTGTATATCAAATATACCTTTGTTCACTTTGCCATCCTTCTTATCAGCCAAATACTTGGGGCAGTTCCGCTTCCAGTGACCAGTCCCTTTGCAGTAGAAGCACTTAGTCTCAGGCTTAGGACCAGACTTGGGCTTCTTTACTTGAGCAGCAACTTGCTTGTCGTTCTTATTGAAGTTCCCTTTCTTTCCTCTTTTCTTGAAACTAGTGGTCTTGTTAATCATCAACACTTGATGCTCTTTCTTGATTTCTACCTTCATCGATTTCATCATCATGAAAAGCTCGGGAATCGTTTTCATCATCCCTTGAATACTATAGTTTATCACGAAGTTCTACTAACTTGGTGATGGTGACTAGAGAATTCTGTCAATCACTATTTTATCTGGAAGATTAACTCCCACTTGATTCAAGCGATTGTAGTACCCAGACAATCTGAACACATGCTCACTGCTTGAGCTATTCTCCTCCATCTTTTAGCTATAGAACTTGTTGGAGACTTGATATCTCTCAACTCGGGTATTTGCTTGAAATATTAACTTCAACTCCTGGAACATCCATATGATCCAAGACGTTCAAAATGTCTTTGAAGTCCCGATTCTAAGCTGTTAAGCATGGTGCACTAAACTATCAAGTAGTCATCATATTGAGCTAGCCAAACATTCATGACATCTGCATCTGCTCCTGCAATAGGTCTGTCACATAGCGGTGCATTAAGGACATAATTCTTCTGTGCAGCAATGAGGATAAACCTCAGATCACGAATCCAATCCGCATCATTGCTACTAACATCTTTCAACTTAGTTTTCTCTAGGAACATATCAAAAATAAAACAGGGGAGCTAAACGCGAGCTATTGATCTACAACATAGATATGCTAATACTACCAGGACTAAGTTCATGATAAAATTTAAGTTCAATTAATCATATTACTTAAGAACTCCCACTTAGAAAGACATCCCTCTAATCTTCTAAGTGATCACGTGATCCAAATCAACTAAACCATAACCGATCATCACCTGAAATGGAGTAGCTTTCAATGGTGAACATTAATATGTTGATCATATCTACTATACGATCCATGCTCGACCTTTCAGTCTCAGTGTTCCGAGGCCATATCTGCATATACTAGGCTCATCAAGTTTAACCTGAGTATTCTGCGTGTGCAAAACTGGCTTGCACCCGTTGTAGATGGACGTAGAGCTTATCACACCCGATCATCACGTGGTGTCTGGGCACGACGAACTTTGGCAACGGTGCATACTCAGGGAGAACACTTTTATCTTGAAATTTAGTGAGAGATCATCTTATAGTGCTACCGTCAATCAAAGCAAGATAAGATGCATAAAAGACAAACATCACATGCAATCAATATAAGTGATATGATATGGCCATCATCATCTTGTGCTTGTGATCTCCATCGTCACCGGCGCGACACCTTGATCACCATCGTAGCATCATTGTCGTCTCGCCAATCTTATGCTTCCATGACTATCGCTACCTCTTAGTGATAAATTAAAACATTACAGCGCAATTGCATTGCATACAATAAAGCGACAACCATATGGCTCCTGCCAGTTGCGATAACTCGGTTACAAAACATGATCATCTCATATAATAAAATTTAGCATCATGTCTTGACCATATCACATCACAACATGCCCTGCAAAAACAAGTTAGACGTCCTCTACTTTGTTGTTGCAAGTTTTACGTGGCTGCTATGGGCTTAGCAAGAACCGTTCTTACCTACGCATCAAAACCACAACGATAGCTTGTCAAGTTGGTGCTGTTTTAACCTTCGCAAGGATCGGGCGTAGCCACACTTGGTTCAACTAAAGTTGGAGAAACTGACACCCGCCAGCCACCTGTGTGCAAAGCACGTCGGTAGAACCAGTCTCGCGTAAGCGTACGCGTAATGTCGGTCCGGGCCGCTTCATCCAACAATACCGCCGAACCAAAGTATGACATGCTGGTAAGCAGTATGACTTATATCGCCCACAACTCACTTGTGTTCTACTCGTGTACAACATCAACGCATAAAACCTAGGCTCGGATGCCACTATTGGGGAACGTAGTAATTTCAAAATTTTCCTACGCACACGCAAGATCATGGTGATGCATAGCAACGAGAGGGGAGAGTGTTGTCCACGTACCCTCGTAGACCAAAAGCGGAAGTGTTAGCACAACGCGGTTGATGTAGTCGTACGTCTTCATGATCCGACCGATCCAAGTACCGAACGCACGGCACCTTCGAGTTCAACACACGTTCAGCTTGATGACGTCCCGCGAACTCCGATCCAGCAGAGCTTCACGGGAGAGTTCCGTCAGCACGACGGCGTGGTGACGGTGATGATGTTGCTACCGACGTAGGGCTTCGCCTAAGCACCACTACAATATGACCGAGGTGGAATATGGTGGAGGGGGCACCGCACACGGCTGGGAGAGATCAACTGATCAACTTGTGCGTCTAGAGGTACCCCCTGCCCCTATATATAAAGGAGCAACGGGAGAGGTGGCCGGCCTAGGAGGAGGGCGCGCCAAGGGGGGAGTCCTACTCCCACCGGGAGTAGGACTCCTCCTTCCCATGTTGGAGTAGGAGAGAAGGAAAGAGGGGAGAGGAACAAGGAAAAGTGGGCTGCACCCCTTGTCCAATTCGGACCAGAGGGGGGCGTGTGCCTCCTTCCTTTTGGCCTCTCTCCTCTATTCCTGTATGGCCCAATAAGGCCCATATACTCCCCGGCGAATTCCCGTAACTCTCCGATACTCCGAAAAATACCTGAATCACTCGGAACCTTTTCGATGTCCGAATATAGTTGTCCAATATATCGATCTTTACGTCTCGACCATTTCGAGACTCCTCGTCATGTCCCCGATCTCATCCGGGACTCCGAACTCCTTCAGTACATCAAAACTCATAAACTCATAATATAACTGTCATCGAAACCTTAAGCGTGCGGACCCTGCGGGTTCGAGAACAATGTAGACATGACCGAGACACGTCTCCGGTCAATAACCAATAGCGGAACCTGGATGCTCATATTGGCTCCCACATATTCTACGAAGATCTTTATCGGTCAGACTGCATAACAACATACGTTGTTCCCTTTGTCATCAGTATGTTACTTGCCCGAGATTTGATCGTCGGTATCTCAATACCTAGTTCAATCTCGTTATCGGCAAGTCTCTTTACTCGTTCCATAATACATCATCCCGCAACTAACTCATTAGTTGCAATGCTTGCAAGGCTTAAGTGATGTGCATTACCGAGAGGGCCCAGAGATACCTCTCCGGCAGTCGGAGTGACAAATCCTAATCTCGAAATACACCAACCCAACAAGTACCTTCGGAGACACCTGTAGAGCACCTTTATAATCACCCAGTTACGTTGTGACATTTGGTAGCACACAAAGTGTTCCTCCGGTAAACGGGAGTTGCATAATCTCATAGTCATAGGAACATGTATAAGTTATGAAGAAAGCAATAGCAACAAACTAAACGATCAAGTGCTAAGCTAACGGAATGGGTCAAGTCAATCACATCATTCTCCTAATGATGTGATCCCTTTAATCAAATGACAACTCATGTCTATGGTTAGGAAACATAACCATCTTTGATCAACGAGCTAGTTAAGTAGAGGCATACTAGTGACACTCTGTTTGTCTATGTATTCACACATGTATTATGTTTCCGGTTAATACAATTCTAGCATGAATAATAAACATTTGTCATGATATAAGGAAATAAATAATAACTTTATCATTGCCTCTAGGAAATTTGCAAACCAACATGCTCACACATTAAGATAGCAAATGAAATATGTGTCAAACATGCACCATCAATTCTAGCATCTATCAATCAATTGGCGGTGACTAGGTCATATATGAGTATATTGACGTAGGAGTCAAATGAGAGCATTTTATCATAACTCATACTCGTCATTTAAGAACAAGTGGGGTTACCACTTTTACGTAAAGCATTAATGTGTTCACACCATTAGAGTTGCTTTAGCTCAATTTGTAGAGCAAAGCTTCCCCTAAATGTAATATCCCCCCTAAGAGGGATGACTAACCTTGGGTTTTGTCGATGATGACTTCATGTAGATAGTGAAGATGTGGATGCTCAATGCTGATGTACATCACTTGGAGCAATCCTTTGGAGTTTTGCACTTTCAATACCTACATGGGTTAGTCCCACAAGGAACATACAAGGATATCCATAGACATAGTGAAATGCACAAATGATGATGTCCATGACAGCATTATCTTACCTTATCCCTTGTCTTACCAACAAGAGGGTTTGTGACTCCATGAACTAGTGCAAGATATGAAAGTTGGTTGCACAAGTCCTTGCCAAAATGAAAATGAGTGAAGTATCTTGGAGGAGTCACCCTCAAGAACACTCTAGTTCTTCTTCTTTAGGACCCACATCAACTTGATGGGAATCCTTGGAGTTGTAGTTGTACTTGATGAAGTAGAGCTTGATGTAGTATTGGGAACCCACTTGACCATGCCATTAGGAGCTTCTTCAAATGAGTCAATATCTTCTTGGAGCTTGTCCTTGCCTTTTAGCTTGTGCTCTTGTGGTGGAAGATCATCTTGAGCTTGTGTTCCCTCAAAAGAAGTGGGGTCATACTTCGCTTGTTGAGGAACAAACTTCGTCTTGGGGTATTGATCTTCTACCCATTCAACTCCATTGGCATTGAACTTTCATTCAAACCAAAACCTTGATTCTTCTCATGCCTTCCTTGCTTGCGTACAATTTCCTCAAATTGCTTACTCCCGGCAAGGCTCTTGTAAACACCTTTCTCTATAATTCCCTTCAATAAGCTATTTTCTTGCTCAAGTGTAACTTGGCTAAGAGAATCATTAGTGGAATCAAGAGAACTACTAGAAGCAACATATTGGATTTAGCATGGTTATTGTTACTACTAGAAGAAGAATCTTTCTTGCTCTTGTTGCAAGATTTTACTTGTGGCATATAAGTAGACAAGAGGAGATGTTTGACAATGTGAGAAGAACTCTTCTTTCGAAGATCGTCATTGATTGCTTTTAGGAACTCATGCTCTTGCTCTAAATTTAGCTTCTTGAAGCATAGCTTCTCATGAGTCCTTAGGATCTCTCTATGATCCTCTTGAGTTGTTTCATGAGCTAACTCAAAAGTGTTTAGTTATTTAGTTAGACGCTCAATCTCCTTATTATCATTGTCATTCGTTTCGTCTTGATTATCATGATTACTAGCAAGTTCATTATAGTTTTCATTACTAGTTTTGTCAACAAGTAAATCATCATCACCTAGCAAATCATCTTCATCACTATTGAAATCAAGATAATCGGAGTGTGATACCTTGGGGCCTTTAGCCATGAAACATCTTCCAATACCTTCATTTGGTGAATCAAATATGTCGTAGGAGTTGGATGATACTAGTGCAAGACCGGCAACACCTTCATCTTGAGTATATTCGGAGTCGGAGTGATAGCTTCTCTCAGAGTAGTTGTCAGAGTCGGAACCGGATACCCATTCACCAACGTGAGCTTGATGTCTTTGTCTTGTGTAGATCTTTGTTGACTTGTCCTTCCTTTCTGAATCCTTTCTTCTACGAGAGGGTCTTCGTTCACAACGATCATCTCTACTCCTTCTCTCTCTTGGAGGTGATTCATCTCTTCTACTTCTCCTTTTTTGGTGAGTCTTCTCTTTTCTTGTAGGGAGCTGTACACTCATTGGAATAATGTCCAGGTCTTCCACAATTGTAGCAATTACGATCATGACTAGAATATCTTTTGTCATTGTAGGACCTTGACTTGGAGCTCCTCTCTTTACTTCTACTCTTGTAGAATTTGTTGAAGTTCTTCACCAATAAGCTCAATTCTTCATTAGAGACTTTCTTCTCACTTGATGTTGCAGGAGCATCACTTGAAGCTTCGTAAGCACCACTTGACTTGTTGTGGAGCTCTTCCTCAACATGATCTCTATCACGACCTTCGAGACGCTCCAAGTGCCCTACGACCAGTTGATGCCCACCAGGCCCTTCTCCAGGGTGACAGATGGATCGACCACTCCCCTGGGGTAGGTGTGCCTCCCAGTCACCTTCGGCACTCACGACAACTATCATACTAAGCTCATCGACTTCGACGTGGCCCACATTAGCCTCCCGTAAAACACCATCCTGGGGTACCCCGCGCTTGCCAAGTTCATGGCAGCGACCCACCATAGCTACAACGTTCTCAAGATGCCTGGCTGCAGCGACATCATCAATGTCGCCTGTGACGAGAAGGATTTGGTACGCTCCCTTGAGCATGCCTACCGTGCCGATGCGGCTGAGAACTCCGACGCCGAGAACGTCATTGGGCCTCCTGAAGCTGCCCCTACAAAGAAGAAGCAGCTCCTCCCCAAGAGCCGCCCTGAAGCAAACAAGCATCCGGTTGGCGACGACACCTAGGGCTTCGCCCCTGCCGCTAGGACATGCCTTCCTCCCGCATAGGAAGGTGCGCCCGACGCCTCCCTCAGGCCAGGCTCGGGGGCTTCCATCTAGAGAGCGTCTGACCTGACCAGTCTGACAAGGGACATGTGATACGTCTCCATCGTATCTATAATTTTTGATTGTTTCATGCCCATATTATACAACTTTCACATATTTTTGGCAACTTTTTATATGATTTATTGGACTAACCTATTGATCCAGTGCCCAATGTCAGTTCCTGTTTGTTGCATGTTTTTTGTTTGGCAGAAAATCCATATCAAACGAAGTCCAAACGCGATAAAAATTTACGGAGAATTATTTTGGAATATATGTGATTTTGGGGACTTGGAATCAACGCAAACGGGGGCGTATAGTGACCACAACCCACCAGGGCGCGCCGGGCACCCCCTGGCACGCCCAGGTGTCTTATGCCCTCCACGGAAGTTGGTTGGGGCCCTTCTTCTGGCACAAGAAAGATAATTTATGGAAAAAATCATGTAAAAATTTCAGTGCAATCGGAGTTATGGATCTCCAGAAATTTAAGAAACCACCAGACCCCAGGGAATGCGAAATAGAAGAGAACGGAGAGGGAGATCCAATCTCCGAGGGGATCCCACCCCTCCGCCGCCATGGAGGCCATGGACCAGAGGGGAAACTATCCTCCCATCTAGGGGGAGGCCAAGGAAGAAGAAGGAGGACGGGGGCTCTCTCCCCTCTCTCCCGGTGGCGCCGGCGTGTCGTCGGGGCAAGGATCGTGACGGCGATCTACATCAACAATCTTGCTACCATGAACATCAACTTTCTCCCCCTCTATGCAGCGGTGTAACACCTCTTCTCCCCGCTGTAATCTCTACTTAAACATGGTGCTCAGCTCCATATATTATCACGAGCAGGAAAGTAAGGCCGCAGCCCAAGTTGTATAATTGCAATTTCGGTGCTTCACGACCTCGGGCATCGCGTGTTCGATGACTCTTCCCGTGATCATCCCATGAGGAAATCCGACACGGCGTCTGTGCTCGGGTCTGTCCCTGCCGCGTCGATAAATCCAAGTGACTAAGCTCTGTCTGACGGGCCGGACCCGTGCACGTCACCTCCTTTGGGTCCTTGGTGTCCAATCTCAGCATGCGATGGCCTCGGGACGATCGCCCGACGTGCGTTACCCTCACGACACTGGATCCGCAAACATGCAGGTACCGCCGAGGCTCCCCCGTGCGACCGCCTCCCGAGGTCGCAACAGATTCACCATGGCCCAGAGCTTAACGCAGCCCAGCTGCAAGCGGAGAACGGGGTCCCTGTGCCTATCGCCTGGGACGCCCAATACCTCCAATTCTGTCGTGTCTCCCACGTGTACGAACAAGACAGGGTTGTACACGCCCCAGAGACTCTGAAACAAAGCTCCCTCCCATGCCCCAATGGAAGCCCCATACTTCGCGCTGGTGGAACGACCGAATCACGGTCATGCCCATGCCCAAGTGGAAGCCCCATGCTTCGCGCTAGCGGAACGATCGAATCACAATCATGCCCACGCCCAAGTGGAAGCCCCATGCTCCCCACTGGTGGATAATCAACTAAGGGCCCATGCTTGTCACGGCTGCTGTTCAACTTTTCCGCAACATGTACTCGCAACTCCCCCTGAGCTTCACGCGAGCGCATCGTCCGGGACGGGGCTGGACACGGTGTCCGTGCTCGGGTCAGTCCCACCAATACTGAAAAACCCAAGGGACCAGGCTCTGGCTCGCAGTCTTGCTCCCGTGCAACATCACCCCACCAAGGCCCTTGGTGTCTGGTCTCCTCGCGTAACACCCAGGGCGAACTTGCGAGTGCGCATCGTCCGGGATGGAGCCTCTCATGTGTGTGTTCTCCTCAGGTAACGTTTTACCCTCGCGGGCCGCTTGCATGTAAAAAGGGGGCTCCCATGCATTGCGCCTCAGGAGCCTTCACTAACTCCCGGAGCCCCTCACCTCCTGGTCTTGTCTAGGCATCGCGACCTGACGTTCCAGCATTGGTTGAGGTCCGCACGGGGTGGGGCCATGCCGACGCAGAGCAAAAGGCAAGTGATGACCCACAAGTATAGGGGATCTATCGTAGTCCTTTCGATAAGTAAGAGTGTCGAACCCAACGAGGAGCAGAAGGAAATGATAAGCGGCTTTTAGCAAGGTATTCTCTGCAAGCACTGAAATTATCGGTAACAAATAGTTTTGTGATAAGGTAATTGGTAACGAGTAGCAAGTAATAAAAGTAAATAAGGTGTAGCAAGATGGACCAATCCTTTTTGTAGCAAAGTACAAGCCTGGACAAACTCTTATATGATGTAAAGCGCTCCCGAGGACACATGGGAATTGTCGCCAAGCTAGTTTTCATCACGATCATATGATTCACGTTCGGTACTTTGATAATCTGATATGTGGGTGGACCGGTGCTTGGGTACTGTCCTTACTCGGACAAGCATCCCACTTATGATTAACCCCTGTTGCAAGCATCCGCAATTACAACAGAAGTATTAAGGTAAACCTAAGCATAGCATGAAACATATGGATCCAAATCAGCCCCTTACGAAGCAACACAAAAACTAGGGTTTAAGCTTCTGTCACTCTAGCAACCCATCATCTACTTATTACTTCTCAATGCCTCCCTCTAGGCCCAAACAATGGTGAAGTGTCATGTAGTTGACGTTCACATGACACCACTAGAGGGATGACAACATACATCTCATCAAAATATCGAATGAATACCAAATTCACATGACTACTAACAGCAAGACTTCTCCCATGTCCTCAGGAACAAACGTAACTACTCACAAAGCATATTCATGTCCATAATCAGAGGGGTATTAATATGCATAATGGATCTGGACATATGATCTTCCACCAAGTAAACCAACTAGCATCAACTACAAGGAGTAATCAACACTACTAGCAACCCACTAGTACCAATCTGAGGTTTGGATACAAAGATTGGATACAAGAGATGAACTAGGGTTTGAGAAGAGATGGTGCTAGTGAAGATGTTGATGGAGATTGACCCCCTCCCGATGAGAGGATCGTTGGTGATGATTTCCCCCTCCCGGAGGGAAGTTCCCCGGCAGAACAGCTCCGCTGGAGCCCTAGATTGGTTCCGCAAAGGTTCCGCCTCGTGGCGGCGGAGTCTCGTCCCGAAAGCTTGCTTCTGATTTTTTTCTCAACGAAAGTCTCCATATAGTAGAAGATGGGCATCAGAGGGCCACCAGGGGGCCCACGAGGCAGGGGCGCGCCCCCCACCCTCGTGGCCAGGGTGTGGCCCCCTCTGGAACTTCTTGCGCTCAGTATTTTTTATATATTCTGGAAATAGCTTCCGTGAAGTTTCAGGACTTTTGGAGCTGTGCGGAATAGGTCTCTAATATTTGCTCCTTTTCCAGCCCTGAATCCCAGCTGTCGGCATTTTCCCTCTTTATGTAAACCTTGTAAAATAAGAGAGAAGAGACATAAGTATTGTGACATAATGTGTAATAACAGCTCATAATGCAATAAATATCAATATAAAAGCATAATGCAAAATGGACGTATCAACTCCCCCAAGCTTAGACCTCGCTTGTCCTCAAGCGAAAGCCGAAATCAAAAAATATGTCCACATGTTTAGAGATAGAGGTGTCGATAAAAATAAAATACGGACATGAGGGCATCATGATCATTCTTAGAACAGCAACATATATATATATATATATATATATATATATAGTCATATGATCTCTTATGCTAAAGTAACAATTCAATCACAATTTCAAGTATGAATCATAAACTTCATTGAGAACCAACAAACTGTAATCTCAGTCATTGAGGCAATTGCAATTTATCATAACATAGGAAAGAGTCAATATAAGATCTTTTCAGCAAGTCCACATACTCAACCATCTTTTAGTCTTTCACAATTGCTAACACTCACGCAATATTTATGGGTATGAAGTTTTTAATCGGACATAGAGAAAGATAGGGGCTTATAGTTTTGCCTCCCAATGTTTTACCTCAAGGGTAATGTCAACAATAATAGTTCATGAAGATTCACATCTAATTAGCTATATGTATATCAGGATCTTTCCAACATATTGTGCTTGCCAAAGGATAAAATGTAAAAAGGAAAGGTGAAAATCACCATGACTCTTATGTAAGGTAGAAGATAAAAGTAAAAGATAGGCCCTTCGCAGAGGGAAGCAGAGGTTGTCATGCGCTTTTAAGGTTGGATGCACAAAATCTTAATGCAAAAGAACGTCACTTCATATTGCCACTTGTGGTATGGACATTTATTATGCAGTCCATCGCTTTTATTTCTTCCATGTCACAAGATCGTATAAAGCTTATTTTCTCTGCACTAATAAGTCATACATATTTAGAGAGCAATTTGTATTGCTTGCACCGATGACAACTTACTTGAAGGATCTTACTCAATCCATAGGTAGATATGGTGGACTCTCATGGCAAAACTGGGTTTAGGGATATTTGGAAGCAAAAGTAGTATCTCTACTTGGTGCAAAGAAATTGGCTAGCATGAGAGAGAAAGGCAAGCTCAACATGTTGGATGATCCATGACAATATAATTTATCTCAGATGTAAGAAAACATAACCCATGACGTTGTCTTCCTTGTCCAACATCAACTCTTAGCATGTCATACTTTAATGAGTGCTCATAATCATAAAAGATGTCCAAGATAGTATATTTATATGTGAACCTCTCTTTCTTTATTACTTCCTATTAATTGAAACGATGACCAAAACTATGTTTGTCAACTCTCAACAACTTTTATTCATCATACTCTTTATATGTGAGCTCATTACTCTCCATAAGATTCATATGATCTCTTTATTTCTTTTTATTTCTTCTCTTTTATTTCATTTAATTCCCTCAAGATCATAGAAAAATAATCAAGCCCTTGACTCAACACTAATCTTTATTATATAGCTCACGGAGTCGATTACATAGGGGGATCATAAAGCAAAACTCACGACTAGATCATACTAAAACTTTATTCTACTAGATCAAGATATTACTAAAAGGGTCGAACTAAGAAAAATGGTAAAGATAAAAGTGATGGTGATACGATACTGGGGCACTCCCCCAAGCTTGGCAGTTGCCAAGGGGAGTGCCCATACCAGTGTGATTATGTCTCCTTCTTCGAGGGTGGTGATGTGATATTCTTGGTGATGATGCCCCTCAGGATACGATTCTCTTCCTCGAGCTTATTGACTTGCTGCTTGAGGTTCATTATTTCCTTACGGAGCTTGCCAGTGACGGTTAAGGCTCCTTTCACCCAAGGATGTTGCATAGCCGCGGGAGAACAGGTAACACTCTTTTTGATATTTTCATAAGAAAGAAATCTAACATTGGAAGGGATAACCGAGTTTGGAATAGCTGAGCTCTGTGGTTCCCCCATCATGAATCCTGCCCGAAAACGAGAAGTAACTTCTTGATCCTCCTCCATGGCATCTATCGTTTTCAAGTCAGCTTCCATCTCTTCCTCCGTTGAGGGCCCAAAGTGATAGGCATCGCAGTTTGCCCCTGGACCTGGTGTCGGATGAGACACCCGACTCTCCCCGACTGACTCTTGAGAAGACATCTTGCTCTAATCTATGGCAGAAATAGCTCGAAACAAAGACAGGAGATATTTGCATGATACGGTGGTCAAAACCTTCGGGAGATTATATAATGAATTTTTACCGACCAAAAGAAGTATCGTGCAAGAAAACGGAGTCCGGAGAGCACACGAGGTGCCCACGAGGCAGGGGGCGCGCCCAGGGGGGTAGGGCGCGCCTCCCACCCTCGTGGAAGCCCCGTGTCCTTTCCGGTCTGCTTCTTATTTTCCTATTTTCTTAAATATTCCAAAACGAAGAAATATTGCCATTAGAATTGTTTTGGAGTCGGTTTACTTACCGTACCATGTACCTATTCCTTTTCGGAGTCTAAAGTGTTCCGGAAAGTGTCCCTTATGTATTCCTCCGGGTTACGGTTTCAATAATATTAGTTTCAACATTTATAGGATTACCTGAGATATAATGTTTAATTCTTTGACCGTTCACCACCCTCGGATTTGTGCCTTCGAAGTTGTTGATTTTTATGGCACCGGAACGATAGACCTCCTCGATAACGTAAGGACCTTCCCATTTAGAGAGAAGTTTGCCTGCAAAAAATCTTAAACAAGAGTTGTATAGCAATACATAATCACCTACATTGAACTCACGCTTTTGTATCCTTTTATCATGCCATCTTTTAACTTTTTCTTTAAACAGCTTGGCATTTTCATAAGCATGGGTTCTCCATTCATCAAGTGAGCTAATGTCAAATAACCTCTTCTCACCGCCAAGTTTGAAATCATAATTGAGCTCTTTAATGTACCAATATGCCTTATGTTCTAGTTTAATAGGTAAGTGACATGCTTTACCATAAACCATTTTATACGGAGACATACCCATAGGATTTTTATATGCAGTTCTATAGGCCCATAATGCATCATCAAGTTTCTTGGACCAATTATTTCTAGATCTATTAATAGTCTTTTGCAAAATTAATTTGAGCTCTCTGTTACTCAATTCTACTTGACCACTAGACTGTGGGTGATATGGAGATGCAATTCTATGATTAACGTCATACTTAGCTGTAGGATCGAAAGTATGTCTAGAGGGGGGTGATTAGACTACTTGACCAAATAAAAATCTAGCCTTTTCCCAATTTTAGTTCTTGGCAGATTTTAGCTATCTTAGTACAAGTCAAGCAATCTCCATACAATTCAAGCAAGCATGCAAAAGAGTATATGAGCAGCGGAAAGTAAAGCATGCAACTTGCAAGAATGTAAAGGGAAGGGTTTGTAGGATTCCAATGCAATTGGAGACACGGATGTTTTTGTCGTGGTTCCGATAGGTGGTGCTATCGTACATCCACGTTGATGGAGACTTCAACCCACGGAGGGTAATGGTTGCGCGAGTCCACGGAGGGCTCCACCCACGAAGGGTCCACGAAGAAGCAACCTTGTCTATTCCATCACGGCTGTCGCCCACGAAGGACTTGCCTCACTAGCGGTAGATCTTCACGAAGTAGGCGATCTCCTTGCCCTTACAAACTCCTTGGTTCAACTCCACAATCTTGTCGGAGGCTCCCAAGTGACACCTAGCCAATCTAGGAGACACCACTCTCCAAGAAGTAACAAATGGTGTGTTGATGATGAACTCCTTGCTCTTGTGCTTCAAATGATAGTCTCCCCAACACTCAACTCTCTCTCACAGGATTTGGATTTGGTGGAAAGAAGATTTGAGTGGAAAGCAACTTGGGGAAGGCTAGAGATCAAGATTCATATGGTTGGAATGGAATATCTTGACCTCAACACAAGTGTAGGTGGTTCTCTCTCAGAAAATGTGTATTGGAAGTGTAGGTATGTTCTGATGGCTCTCTCCACGAATGAAGAGTGGGTGGAGGGGTATATATAGCCTCCACACAGAATCTAACCGTTACACACAATTTGCCAAACTCGGTGGGACCGAATGGTTAAACTCGGTCGGACCGATTCAGCAAACCTAGTGACCGTTAGGATTTTCGGTGGGACTGAGATGCAACTCGGTAGGACCGATATGGTTAGGGTTAGGGCATAACGTAATCTCGGTGTGACCGATTACACAAACTCGGTGGGACCGATTTTGGTAATAAGCTAACCAGAGAGTTGGTCAGGTAAACTCGGTGGGACCGATTCGCTCATCTCGGTGAGACCGAAATGTTACAAAAGGGAAACAGAGAGTTTACATTGCAATCTCGGTGGGACCGATCGCTCATCTCGGTAAGACCGAAACGTTACGAAGGGAAACAGAGAGATTACAATCCCATCTCGGTGAGACCGAGATCCCTATCGGTGAGACCGATTTGCCTAGGGTTTGTGGCAGTGGCTATGACATTTGAAACTCGGTGGCGCCGGATAGAAAGAATCGGTGGGGCCGAGTTTGACTTTTGGTTTAGGTCATATGTGGATGTGGGAAGGTAGTTGAGGATTTTGGAGCATATCACTAAGCATTTTGAGCAAGCAAGCCATTAAGCAACACCTCATCCCTCCTTGATAGTATTGGCTTTTCCTATAGACTCAATGTGATCTTGGATCACTAAAATATAAAATGTAGAGTCTTGAGCTTCAAGCTTGAGCCAAACTTTTTGTCCTTAGAATTTTGAGGGATCCACTTTCCTCATCCATGCCATGCCATTCATTGAGCTTTTCCTGAAATATTAATCTTGGAATAATGTTAGCTCAATGAGCTATATGTTGTTAGGAATTACCAAAACCACCCAGGGATAGTTGCACTTTCAATCTCCCCCTTTTTGGTAATTGATGACAACATATAGATCAAAGCTTCGACAAATGATAATAAGAGTGAAAGATATTGTCGCTTTGAGAAGTATGTGAAAAGCAAGAGCTCCCCCTAAATTTGTGCATATCTTAAGATTTGCTTTGGACTGCAAATGCACAATGAGTTAGGATCATGGGTTACTCTTCCATGTCACATACATCTTGGTGGAGCGCTCAAAATGATAAGAATTAAATACATGCACTCATCACCAAGCAAAGTGAATGATCATATAAGGATAAGTAAGATAATATCATCTAACAAGCATAAGTGTAGCTTATGATCAACCACATGATCATCAATGTCTCACAGATAATAGCATAGTATCTCAAGCAATCAAAAGACAAACAAAGTTCAACCAAGAAGCAAGAGAGAATAAAAGCAACGCTCTCTCTCGAAGCCTATGATCTATACATTTTTCTCCCCCTTTGGCAACAAGTTACCAAAAAGTTCATAGAAAATGCATAGCACTAAAACGTCTCTCAGGCTTGGTCTTCAGGTGGTGGTGTCCGGAGAACTCCAAGGACGAAGGCTTCAGTTGATGTAGATGGAGCTGATGGAGTTGGTGCTGGAGCTGGTTGCACTGAAGCTGTAGCTGGTGCAGATGAAGTGGCTCTAGTGTCTGGAACAGGCACTGCAGCAGATCTCTGAGCTCGAGGCACTCTGGCAAATGCATCAGTGGTTGTCTTGCCCTTCCTCTCCTGCATATCATCTTGTAGCTGCTCCACAACAGACTGAATCTCAGTTACTTTGACATCTAAATCATAGAATTTTTGCTCCACGATTCTTTCCAAGCTCTCCTGGTTTTGAGTCAGGGTGGCCAACCCCTTCTCAATCCTCAGAGTTGATGCTATCAAGTAACCAAGCGGGTCCTGCTTGCTTTTCAAAAAGTACTCAGATGCCTCCTCTTGAGTTGGCATCTTGGCAGCCTTCTCTTTCTTTGCTTTCTCCTTCTTCTCTTGAGCTTGTACTGATGATGGTTCATTCTCATTCATCACAACTTGATTGTCCTCAAAGTCAGGATAGATAGGCAAGTGTTCCTTATCCAACAAGTATGTGCATGTGCCCATCTTTGAGTTTATCAACTCCTGGATCTGTGGGGCATATCCACAACTTCTTTTCTGGTCAGCTGCAGTCCTCTTGATAGTCTCAACTATAAGGCTCATGACCTTGAACTTCTGTGGCACATCAAATATATGTAGCAAGTTAATTGCATGGCCTCTGATCATTCTGTGATCACCAGACTTGGGCAAGAGAGTGTGCCTAAGGATCCAATTGATTGTAGGCAGCCCTGACAGCAAGTGTTTTACTGACCCAAACTGGTGAGTCTCAAGATCATCTTCAGGAATCTCCTTGTACATGTTTGCCATAGAGTTGTGATCCATCTTCTTCTTGGCATAGACATCCAAGTCATCTTCTTCTTCCTTAGGAGCATTGATCAGATTTGCCCATTCCTCAATAGTTGAGTGGTACCTTGTACCTTCAGACATCCATACTATCCTGCCATCTGGATAGAAGTGTGCTGTGGAGTAGAATTGCATTATGAGCTCCTCATTCCACTTTGTGAGCTTCTGTCCAACAAAGTCTGCAACTCCACAAGCACGGAAGCTGTCAAACACACCAGGATAGTGTTCCTCATTTTCCTTGATATACTTCCAGTCGCCCACCATCATTTCACACACTATAGGCTTCTTGTCCAGCAGCACTGTCTCATAGAAATCTTGTTGTTCCTTTGTGTGGAACCTGTAATCAACATCAGTCCTTCTCCTGGTGGCATATGGATCTGACTCTCTCCATTGCCTCAACCCTGAGTCTCTCCTGATCTTCATGTTCTCAGCCACAGGATGAGCATCATTGTGGTCTAGAATCTTGGGTTTGAGCTTCCTCAGGACTTGTCCTTCATCATCTTCATCAGCAGCAACTTCAGGCACTGGGGCCTTGTTCTTCTCAGCAGCTGGTATACTCCTGGTATTCCTCTTAGGTGCACTCTTGGGCTTGGAGGCTGCTTTGGGTGCTTCTTTGGGCTTTGATGAAGCAGCCCCTGTCCTGATAGCATCACACATAAGCTTCTGGGCCTTAGGTGCTGGTGCAGCAACCTCTTCTTCCTCTTCCTCTTCTTCCATCATGATTGAGGATCTCCCAAGCACTCTAGCAGTGGTCTTTTTGATCCTCTCCTTCCTCTTCTTCCCTTCTGCAGCAACCTCTTTGGGTTCAGATCCCAAAGGGACTTGAGTAGATGCTCTGGCCTTAGACATTGGAATTCTCTTTGCAGGAACCTTTTGCTTCATGCCTGGCTTGGTGGCAGCAGCAATGCTATATTCCTTCTTAACCACTTTCTTCTTGGAAGTGGCCTCATCCTCAACTGCCACATAGTCTTCAACCTCAGACTCTGAAGTTTTCTTCTTCCTTGTTCTGGTGGCAGATTTGGGCAAGTTGCTAGTAGTGCTCCTGCTACCATCATCTAAACTGCTAGAGGGGCTAGTGTCCTCACTCAGGTGAACCTGCTCCTCTGACCTGTTCTGGCTGTCACTCTGATCAGACATATTGCAAACACTGACAGCAGACCCTGTGAATAGATATAGATGAGATAGAGTGGATGAGCATCACAAAATGCAGAGGTTTTTGCAAAAGAATGAGTCAAAAACTTATTTTTAGTTTTCCACAGAAAGCATTTCGGATCAACCGATTTGTAAACACGGTGATACCGAAGCAGCTGTTGGAACCTAAACTAGTGAACTCGGTCAGACCGAGTCACAATTCGGTGGCACCGAGACTGCTAGGGTTTCACAAAGTCCTGAACTCGGTCACACCGATTTGCAATTCTCGGTCACACCGATTTGCAATTCTCGGTCAGACCGAAAATTACATGTGCAATGGCCTGAGCCGAATCGATGGTACCAAGTTCCACAACTTGGATGGTCCGAGATGGTTTCGGCGGAAACCTAACCCTAAATTTTCAATTCAACTCTAATCTACGGAGTGTTTTGACTAGATAGAAGCGTTTCAATCATGGTAAGAATCATAATGAACACAATGTGCTAGGAATCGGACGGGGATAGCACTGTGATCGAGTCCATACCCTAGTTCGGCGATGAACTCGCTACGGCGGCAACAACGGGGAAGAATTCCATTGACGGCGGCGGAGACCAGAGACAGGAGGCGGCTGGCGACGAGGAGGACGATCCGGAGACCCAGGAGGCAGAGCGAGCTATGCGCGGGCGAAGGGGTTTCGGAGAAATTTCCAAAATTTTGCCCGTGAGTATATATAGCCCGACCCTGTCGGTGTGACCGAGTGGAACAACTCGGTGGCACCGAGATTCATAACTGCAAGCAGTTACTGAAACTCGGTGTGACCGAAAGGTTCAAATCGGTTGCACCGAGATTGAAAACCTAGATCGACTTAGTGATCTCGGTATGACCGAAATGGAGGAATCGGTCAGACCGAAAAGCACAAAGAAGTTTTGGAAGTTTAAGTCTATGACGAATCGGGGACTCCGAGTGCTCCTCACACAGAGTGGTTCGAATCTGACTTGATCAAATTTTGTGATGTAGCATGAATAGAGTTTGAGACGAGAAAAGCATAGATAGCTAGAGAGGGTTCTTAGGCATTCTTGTCCATCCACTTGGCAAAAGAAAAGAAAACCAATCAATCAAAACAACAAGTGGATGTCCTCGAATGAGTAAAATATGCAATCAACATGCTCACACAATAAAATGGCAATTGAAATATGTGGCAAAGCATGCACAACCAATTCTAGCATCTATCAAACAATTGGCGATGACTAGGTCATCTATATATGAGTATATTGACTTAGGAGTCAAATGAGAACATTTGATCATAGGTCATACTCATCGTTTAAGCACAAGTGGGGTTACCACTTTTACATAAAGCATTGTTGTGTTCACACCATTAGAGTTGCTTTAGCTCAATTCTTAGAGTAAAGCTCCCCCTAGATGTGAGATCCCCCCTAAGAGGGATGAACTAACCTTGGGTTTTGTCGATGATGACTTCATGTAGATGTTGAAGATGTGGATGCTCAATGTTGATGTAGATCATTTGGAGCTATCCATTGGAGTGAGTTGCACTTTCAATACCTACACGGGTTAGTCCCACAAGGAACAAACAAGGATATCCATAGACATAGAGTGATGCACACACAAGATGATGTCTATGAAAGCTTTTAGGTTACCTTGTCCCTTGTCTTACCAACAAGAGGGTTTGTGACTCCTTGAACTAGTGCAAGATGTGGAAGTTGATTGCACTTGTTCTTGCCAAGATGATAAGAGTGAAGTATGTTGGCGGAGTCACCCTCAAGAACTCTCTAGTTCTTTCTTCGGGATCCACACCATCTTGATGGGAATCCTCGGTGTTGTAGTTGTACTTGATGAAGTGGAACTTGAAGTAGTCTTGGGAACCCACTTGACCAAGGCCTTAGGAGCTTCTTCAAATGCATCAATTTCCTCTTGAAGCTTGTCCTTGCCTTTTTGCTTGTGGTCTTGTGGTGGAAGATCATCTTGAGCTTGTGTCCCTTTGAGAGAAGTAGGATCATACTTCTCTTGTTGAGGAACAAACTTCGTCTTGGGGTATTGATCTTCTTCCCACTCAACTCCATTGGCATTGAACTTTCGTTCAAAACCAACACCTTGATTCTTCCGGTGCCTTCCTTGCTTGCGTACAATTTCCTCGAATTGCTTACTTCCGGCAAGGCTCTTGTAAACACCTTTCTCTATAATTCCCTTCAATAAGCTATTTTCTTGCTCAAGTGTAACTTGGCTAAGAGAATCATTAGTGGAATCAAGAGAACTACTAGAAGCAACAATATTGGATTTAGCATGATTATTGTTACTACTAGAGGAAGAATCTTTCTTGTTCTTGTTACTAGACTTGACTTGAGGCATGTAAGTGGATAAGAGTAAACGCTTGGCAATGTAAGAAGAACTTTTCTTACGAAGATCATCATTGATTGCTTTTAAGAACTCATGCTCTTGCTCAAGGTTGAGCTTTTCAAAGCGTAATTTCTCATGAGTCCTTAAAAGTTCTCGATGATCTCCTAAGATAGTTTCATGAGCTAACTTAAGAGTGTTTAGTTCTTTAGTTAGAGACTCAATCTTCTCCTTATCATTGTCATTCGTTTTATCTTGATTAGCATGATTAATTGACGTTTCATCATAGTATTCATCACTAGAGTTGTCAACAAGTAAATCATCATCACCTAACAAGTCATCTTCATCACTATTGAAATCAACATACTCGGGGTGTGATACCTTTGGGCCTTTAGCCATGAAGCATGTTCCAACTCCTTCATTTGGTGAGTCAAATATGTCGTAGGAGTTGGTTGTCACAAGTGCTAGACCGGCAACACCTTCATCTTGAGTATATTCGGAGTCGGAGTGATAGCTTCTCTCGGAGTGGTTGTCGGAGTCGGAGCCGGATACCCATTCACCAACATGAGCTTGATGTCTTCGTTTTGTGTAGCTCCTTGATGACTTGTCCTTTCTTTCCGAATCCTTGCTTCTCCGTGAGGGTCTTCGTTCATAACGATCATCTCTACTCCTTCTTTCTCTAGATGGTGATTCTTCTCTTCTACTTCTTCTCTTGGGAGAATCTTCTCTTCTCTTGTAGGGGGCGTACACTCATTGGAATAGTGTCCGGGCCTTCCACAATTGTAGCAGTTTCGCTCTCGACTAGAAGATCTTTTGTCATTGTAGGACCTTGACTTGGAGCTTCTCTCTTTGCTTCTACTCTTGTAGAACTTGTTGAAGTTCTTCACCATTAAGCTCAATTCTTCATTGAAGGTTTGTTTCTCACTCGATGATGTGGGGGCTTCACATGAGGCTTTGTAAGCACCACTTGATTTGTTGTGAAGTTCCTCTTTATCCTTGAGTGACATCTCATGAGCAACAATTCTTCCGATGACTTCCGTTGGCTTGAGATCTTTGTAATTGGGCATCATTTGGATCAATGTGCACACGGTATCATATTTTCCATCCAAGGCTCTTAGGATCTTCTTGATGATGAATCTATCGGTCATCTCTTCACTCCCTAAGCCGGCAATCTCATTTGTGATAAGAGCAAGCCTAGAGTACATTTCAGCGACACCTTCACCATCCTTCATTTTGAACTTGTCAAGTTGACTTTGAAGCACATCCAATTTGGATTCCTTGACGGAGTCGGTACCTTCGTGCATATCAATCAAAGTATCCCAAATTTCCTTTGCATTCTCAAGACGGCTGATTTTGTTGAATTCTTCGGGGCACAATCCGTTGAAGAGGATATCACAAGCTTGAGCGTTGTATTGCAGCATCTTCAACTCTTCCGCGGTAGCTTCACGGTTCGGTTCTTTCCCATCAAAGAATTCACCTTGCAAGCCAATACACACAATAGCCCAAACGGCGGGGTTATGTCCAAGAATATGCATTTTCATCTTATGCTTCCAACTAGCAAAATTAGTGCCATCAAAGTAAGGACCTCTACGGTGATAATTTCCCTCGCTAGACGCCATACTCTCCTAGGTTGTGAAACCAAGGCTATGATCACCAAAAGCTATGGAAATCAAAGCAAATGGAGACCAAAGCTCTGATACCACTTGTAGGATCGAAAGTATGTCTAGAGGGGGGTGATTAGACTACTTGACCAAATAAAAATCTAGCCTTTTCCCAATTTTAGTTCTTGGCAGATTTTAGCTATCTTAGCACAAGTCAAGCAATCTCCACACAATTCAAGCAAGCATGCAAAAGAGTATATGAGCAGCGGAAAGTAAAGCATGCAACTTGCAAGAATGTAAAGGGAAGGGTTTGGAGGATTCAAACGCAATTGGAGACACGGATGTTTTTGTCGTGGTTCCGATAGGTGGTGCTATCGTACATCCACGTTGATGGAGACTTCAACCCACGGAGGGTAACGGTTGCGCGAGTCCACGGAGGGCTCCACCCACGAAGGGTCCACGAAGAAGCAACCTTGTCTATTCCATCACGGCCGTCGCCCACGAAGGACTTGCCTCACTAGCGGTAGATCTTCACGAAGTAGGCGATCTCCTTGCCCTTACAAACTCCTTGGTTCAACTCCACAATCTTGTCGGAGGCTCCCAAGTGACACCTAGCCAATCTAGGAGACACCACTCTCCAAGAAGTAACAAATGGTGTGTTGATGATGAACTCCTTGCTCTTGTGCTTCAAATGATAGTCTCCCCAACACTCAACTCTCTCTCACAGGATTTGGATTTGGTGGAAAGAAGATTTGAGTGGAAAGCAACTTGGGGAAGGCTAGAGATCAAGATTCATATGGTTGGAATGGAATATCTTGACCTCAACACAAGTGTAGGTGGTTCTCTCTCAGAAAATGTGTATTGGAAGTGTAGGTATGTTCTGATGGCTCTCTCCACGAATGAAGAGTGGGTGGAGGGGTATATATAGCCTCCACACAGAATCTAACCGTTACACACAATTTGCCAAACTCGGTGGGACCGAATGGTTAAACTCGGTCGGACCGATTCAGCAAACCTAGTGACCGTTAGGATTTTCGGTGGGACTGAGATGCAACTCGGTAGGACCGATATGGTTAGGGTTAGGGCATAACGTAATCTCGGTGTGACCGATTACACAAACTCGGTGGGACCGATTTTGGTAATAAGCTAACCAGAGAGTTGGTCAGGTAAACTCGGTGGGACTGATTCGCTCATCTCGGTGAGACCGAAATGTTACAAAAGGGAAACAGAGAGTTTACATTGCAATCTCGGTGGGACCGATCGCTCATCTCGGTAAGACCGAAACGTTATGAAGGGAAATAGAGAGATTACAATCCCATCTCGGTGAGACCGAGATCCCTATAGGTGAGACCGATTTGCCTAGGGTTTGTGGCAGTGGCTATGACATTTGAAACTCAATGGCGCCGGATAGAAAGAATCGGTGGGGCCGAGTTTGACTTTTGGTTTAGGTCATATGTGGATGTGAGAAGGTAGTTGAGGATTTTGGAGCATATCACTAAGCATTTTGAGCAAGCAAGCCATTAAGCAACACCTCATCCCTCCTTGATAGTATTGGCTTTTCCTATAGACTCAATGTGATCTTGGATCACTAAAATATAAAATGTAGAGTCTTGAGCTTCAAGCTTGAGCCAAACTTTTTGTCCTTAGAATTTGAGGGATCCACTTTCCTCATCCATGCCATGCCATTCATTGAGCTTTTCCTGAAATATTAATCTTGGAATAATGTTAGCTCAATGAGCTATATGTTGTTAGGAATTACCAAAACCACCCAGGGATAGTTGCACTTTCATTAGCAAGCATTTTACGAAAGGCACCATGAATAAAGTGTGAACCACCATCAGTCATTAAATATCTAGGGACTCCAAACCTTGGGAAAATAACTTCTTTAAGCATCTTAATAGAGGTTTTATGATCATCACTACTAGTTGGAATAGCTTCTACCCACTTAGTAATGTAATCAATAGCAACTAAAATATGTGTATAGCCATTAGAGGAACGAAAAGGTCCCATATAATCAAAGCCCCAAACATCAAATGGTTCAATAACGAGTGAACAATTCATAGACATTTCTTGACGTCTACTAATATTACCAATTCTTTGACATTCATCACAAGACAAGACAAATTTTACGGGCATCCTTGAAGAGAGTAGGCCAATAAAAACCGGATTGCAATACCTTGTGTGCAGTTCTATCTCCAGCATGGTGTCCTCCATAAGCCTCGGAGTGACACTTGCGTAGGATCTGTTCCTGTTCATGCTCAGGTACACAACATCTAATAACACTATCTACACCTTCTTTATAAAGATGTGGGTCATCCCAAAAGTAATGTCTCAAATCATAGAAGAACTTTTTCTTTTGCTGGTATGTGAAACTAGGTGGTATAAATTTAGCAACAATATAATTGGCATAATCAGCATACCATGGAGCAGTTCGAGAAGCATTTATGACATTTAATTGTTCATCAGGAAAGCTATCATCAATAGGTAGTGGGTCATCAAGAACGTTCTCTAACCTAGAAAAGTTGTCTGCAACAGGGTTCTCAGCTCCCTTTATATCAATAATATGTAAATCAAATTCTTGTAGCAGAAGAACCCATCTAATAAGTCTAGGTTTAGCATCTTTCTTTTTCATAAGGTATTTAATAGTAGCATGATCAGTGTGAATAGTTACTTTTGAATCAACAATATAAGGTCTGAACTTATCACAAGCAAATACAACTGCTAAAAATTCTTTTTCAGTGGTAGCATAATTTCTCTGGGCCTAGAGTTTTACTAGCATATTGAATAACATTTAATTTCTTATCAACTCTTTGCCCTAGAACAACACCTACAGCATAATCACTAGCATCACACATAATTTCAAAGGGTAAATTCCAATCAGGTGGTTAAACAATAGGTGCAGAAATCAATGCTTTCTTAAGTATTTCAAATGCTTCTATGCAATCATCATCAAAGACCAAAGGAATATCTTTTTGTAATAGATTAGTCAGAGGCCGATAAATTTTTGAGAAGTCCTTAATGAACCTCCTATAAAAACCGGTGTGACCGAGGAAGCTTCTTATACCTTTAATGTCCTTGGGACATGGCATCTTTTCAATAGCATCAACTTTAGCTTTATCAACTTCAATACCTCTTTCAGAAATTCTATGCCCAAGACAATACCTTCATTAACCATAAAGTGGCATTTCTCCCAATTCAAAACAAGATTAGTTTCTTCACATCTCTGCAAAACTCGATCAAGGTTGCTCAAGCAATCATCAAAAGAGGATCCATAAATAGGGAAATCATCCATGAATACCTCACATATCTTTTCACAAAAGTCAGAAAATATAGCCATCATGCATCTTTGAAAGGTAACAGGTGCATTACATAAACCAAAAGGCATGCGTCTATAAGCAAAAGTACCGAAAGGGCAAGTAAAAGTGGTCTTTGATTGATCATCAGCTGACACAGGTATTTGGGAGAAGCCAGAGTAACCATCTAGAAAGCAAAAATGTGTGTGGTTGGATAATCTTTCTAGCATTTGATCAATAAAAGGCAAGGGGTAATGATCTTTTTTAGTAGCCTTATTTAATTTGCGGAAATCAATTACCATCCTATAACCTGTAATAATTCTTTGCAGAATCAATTCATCTTTATCACTAGGAACAACAGTGATACCTTCCTTCTTAGGGACACAATGGGCAGGACTTACCCACTGACTATCAGCAACGAGATAAATTATACATGCCTCAAGGAGCTTTAATATTTCCTTTCTTACCACTTCTTTCATCTTAGGATTTAGCCGTCATTGATGATCAATAACTGGTTTGGCATCTTCCTCCAAATTTATTTTGTGATGACATAGAGTGGGACTAATGCCCTTGAGATCATCAAGAGTATATCCAATAGCAGCACGGTGCTTCTTTAGAGTTTTCAATAATTTCTCTTCATCCTTCTCTGAAAGGTTAGCACTAATAATAACAGGATATATTTTCTTTTCATCAAGATAAGCATATTTAAGAGTATTAGGTAATGGTTTAAGCTCAAACACGAGATCACCCTTGGGTGGAGGAGGATCCCCTAGGATTTCAACAGGCAAGTTGTGTTTCAGAATAGGTTCCTATTTAAGAATACTTCATCTATTTCCCTTCTTTCATTCATAAACATATCATTTTCATGGTCCAATAAGTATTGTTCTAATGGATCAGTAGGAGGCACGGCAATAGAAGGAAGACCAATAATTTCATCTTTACTAGAAAATTCTTTATCATGGGGTTATCTACGAAATTTAGAAAAATTAAACTCATGAGACATATCCCCTAAACCAACAGAAACAATATCCTTATTGCAGTCTATCTTAGCATTGACAGTATTCAAGAAGGGTCTACCAAGTATAATGGGACAAAAGCTATCTTGAGGGGAACCAAGAACAAGAAAATCAGCAGGATATTTAGCCTTCCCACACAAGACTTCAATGTCTCTAACAATCCCAATTGGTGAAATAGTATATCTATTAGCAAGCTTAATAGTAACATCAATACCTTCTATTTCAGCTGGTGCAATATCATGCATAATTTCATGATATAAGGAAATATGTATTGCACTAGCACTAGCACCCATATCACATAAGCCATGATAACAATGATCTCCTATTTTAACAGAAATAACAAGCATGCCTACAACATGTCTATGTTTATCTTTAGCACCAGGTTTAGAAATTCTAGAAGTCTCATCGCAGAAGTAAATAACATGCCCATCAATATTATCAACCAAGAGATCTTTAACCATAGCAACATTAGGTTCAACTTTAACTTGCTCAGGGGGTTTAGGTGTCTTAATTAATATTACTTTTGTTGACCACAGTTGAAGCTTTAGCATGATTCTTTATTCTAATAGGGAAATGTGGTTTCTCAACATAAGCAGTAGGAACAATAGGATCATTATAAGTGATAGTCTTTTCTTCAACTTTAATAGGTGCAACTACTTTTACTTTAATGGGAGGATTATATTTAAACCACTTCTCCTTAGGGAGATCAACATGAGTAGCAAAGGATTCACAGAAAGAAGCTACCATCTCAGAGTCAAGTCCATATTTAGTGCTAAATTTACGGAAAACATCGGTATCCATAAAAGATTTAACACAATCAAACTTAGGTGTTATACCTGACTCCTTACCTTCGTCGAGATCCCAATCTTCAGAGTTGTGTTTAATTCTCTCTAATAAGTTACATTTGTATTCAATAGTCTTCATCATAAAGGAACCAGTACAAGAAGTATCGAGCATGGAGCGATTGTTGTCAGAAAGCCGAGCATAATTTTTTGAATAATCATTTCTCTTGAGAGCTCATGATTGGGGCATGAATATAACATTGACTTAAGCCTCCCCCAAGCTTGAGAGATGCTTTCTCCTTCGCGAGGCCAATATATAATTATGACCCCTCTTCCTGAATCTTCCCGGAGGGAAGTTTCCCCGTCAGAACGGCTCCGCTGGAGCCCTAGATTGGTTCCGCCTCGTGGCGGCGGAGTCTCATCCCGAAAGCTTGCTTCTGATTTTTTTTCTCAACGAAAGACTCCATATAGTAGAAGATGGGCGTCGGAGGGCCACCAAGGGGCCCACGAGGCAGGGGGTGCACCCAGGGGGTAGGGCGCGCCTCCCACCCTCGTGGCCAGGGCGTGGCCCCCCTCTGGAACTTCTTGCACTCAGTATTTTATATATATTCTAGAAATAGCTTCCGTGAAGTTTCAGGACTTTTGGAGCTGTGCAGAATAGGTCTCTAATATTTGCTCCTTTTCCAGCCCTGAATCCCAGTTGCCGGCATTTTCCCTCTTTATGTAAACCTTGTAAAATAAGAGAGAATAGGCATAAGTATTGTGACATAATGTGTAATAACAACCCATAATGCAATAAATATCGATATAAAAGCATGATGCAAAATGGACGTATCAGCAAGCAAAAGGAAAACAAGTACGAAAAGGAAACCCATGAATCACAAACAGTTATTACAAACATTGAGAATCTCACAAAATTAAACCATGGTCTTAAGCCTTCGCGAGGCGGGGGCAGTCTGTTGTAGGATGATAGAAGGAAGATTCAGGAAGAGGGGTCACCGTCATCATCGCCTACCTCGCTGGGCTCAGCATTCCCGCTACACGAGAACTTCCCAAGCAGCACGCTCACGTGGTCCTCGACAACTTCCGCTAGGCCGTCGCGAGACTCCGCTGGGACAGGGATTATCACCTCGCTGAAGTTGAAGCCGGGATCGCGCAGGAGGAGGAGGTGGCTGAAGATGCGCGTCGCCGCCACGGAGAAGAGGTCGCGACATTCCTCCTCCAGGATGTCGACCACATTCAGGGTCGCGCCCTCAAGCTCTCCCACGAGCTTGGAGGAAAGCTCGACATAACCGGCATCGGGGGCTGCAAGCGGGGCTTCAAACCAAGCTTATGGAGCATAGCCTCCAAATAGTGCCACTCTACTCGGTCATAAGCCTTCATCATGTCCAGTTTGATCGCACATGAGTAATTTCCCCCTTTTTCCCTTCTTCTCATAGAGTGAATACTTTCAAAGGCAACAAGCATCTATGATCAGGCGTTCAGGGACAAAAGCACTCTGTTCCTGCCCTACTATCAACTCCATCCATGGTTTCAAACAATTTTTAATTACCTTGACAACAATTTTATAAGGCAATGGGCAGAGAGATATGGGGCGGTATTGGCCGGTGGACTGGGGGTGTCGTACCTTTGGAATAAGTGTAATGGAAGTGTCCTTGAATCCCAATGGTAGCTCCCCTCCATTGAGGAAATCTAATACAACAAACACAAGATCCTTCTCAGTAAGAGACCAGTGCCGCTGAAAGAAGCCAACAGTAAAACCGTCCACAGCTGGAGATTTAGACTGAGCCATATGGAATAACGCCCTCCTAACTTCTGCTGCCACAAAAGGTTTTTAAAAATCCACATTCATCTTTGAAGAGATCCAAACTAAAGTAACCCGTCCATGTTGTTGAAACCCTGTGAGGTATAGAGCTTTTGAAAAAAGTCCTGAACCTCGACCTGGTCCTTTTTGGGGTTCAGAGAAACTGAACCATCTGCCCTCCTCAAACCCTTTATATGGTTCATTCTTTTATGTTGTGCTGCTTGGGCTTGGAAGTAAGTGGTATTACGGTGGCCGGCTGGCAAGGTGCATTTCGCGTCAATTTTGGATCAATCCAATAAACGAGTTGATCTTGAGTTCCTCAAGAGCTTGAGCTTTTCTTGCAGAGGTCTACAGATTATGGGCCAAGTGCCGCCCAAAATCCATGGAGTCTATGGAACATCTCCCTGGTTCACCTACCCTCTCGTTTAGGGTTTCTGGCTCTGGCGGCGAGCCCATCGCCGCCTCGAGTTCTCATCGCGTTTACCTACCACCGGCTGATCCCCATGCCTTGATCATCTCCTGATCGGAAGGGGGGAGTTCGGTTCGGTTTCCTGGCGCTTTTTTCCCGGACGAAGGAAGAACCCTAGATGGCGGACCGAGCGGAGTCGTCGTCGTCGAGCGAGACAGGGAAGAACCTCGAGGAACTTCTGCAGCACCTGGATCTCGAGGATGACGAACTTGATGATGTGGTCGTAGGGAAGGAGGAGGTAAAAAAGTTTGAAGCAGATGCCAGGTGGCTGGCGATCGGGAAAGTGAACACTACTCGCATCTTCAGTTCATCAACGATCTTTGAGTGCATGAAATCCATCTGGTCGTTGGCGCACGTGCCAAAGTACAGAGAGGCAGGAGAAAATCTGTTTATCTTCTAGATGTTCTGTCTGGGGGATTGGAAGAAGGTAGTGCACGGAGGGCCATGGCTTTTTAGGGGGATGGGGATGCTGATCGAGGATTACAATGGGAAGAAGGAACCAACATCTTTTGATTTTGATGGATTATACATGTGGGCTCAGATCCATAACATACCAGAACTCTACCACAAAGCGGAGGTTGTTGATCAACTCGCCCGCCGCATTGGAAGGGTGAAAGAAGTCCAACTTGCTCCTCGTTTGTATTATGAGGGAGATTATGTTAGGGTTCGAGCTAGGGTACTTGTCAGCAAACCTCTCACACAGGTTACGCCTCTGAATGTTGTAGGAGAGGGAAGACTCCGCCTCCCGGTGAAGTATGAGAAGATCCCCTATTTCTGCAAGGTTTGTGGCTTCATGGGTCACAACCATGAGGAGTGCGGTGATGGTGTTTGGGAGGAGAAGGATAAGCAGTGGGGCAGCTGGATGTTGGCACAAAGAAGGGAGGTTGCGCCAGAGTAGCAAGGTGGATGGGCCCCTCGAGGGGGTCGCTCAGGTGGCAGAGGAAGAGGTAGGGCAGGTCATGGCAATTCTACCCGCCAGCGCTCTCCACCACGCAAGCGTTCGTCTCAGGACGCGGGTTTTGACTCGACTGCGGAAGAGGATGATGTTACTAGCCCTATGAAGACAGGGGCTGAGAGGCAGGAGATGCCCGTCGCTGAAACTGCTAGGAGAAACCTGAATCCTGTCTTGTCGGACAGCTCGGCTACTACGGAGGGTTTGATGAGGAGCAAGGCAACAGATATTGCTGACACTTCATTGGCCGTCCCACCACCACCTCCGGCTTATGTCTCACCAAGGGATGCCAAGAAAGCAAAGAAGTCAGGGTCACCATTGAAGCAAGTAACTGATAAGATGGCGTTGTTGGCGGGCTCCTCCTCGGAGCACTGCCAAGCCCAATGAAAATCCTAAGCTGGAACTGTCGTGAGATAGGTGATCCTGCGACAGTTCGAGAGCTCCGCGATTTGGTGGAGCTTAGTTCACCTTCTATTCTTTGCTTAGTTGAAACTCAGTTACAAAAAAGTCGTGTTGAAGGTCTTCGTTTCTCTTTAGGTTTTGATTTCAGTTTTGCTGTTGGCGGTAGTGATCGTAGTGGTGGTATTTGTATCTTCTGGAAAAAATCGGTGAATATTGAAATAAAGAACTATTTGGAGTATCATGTGGATGCATGGGTGCTCGAAACAGGAAGGGAACAATGGCGCCTTTCTTGTTTTTACGGGGAAGCAACAAGATCTCTCCGATACAAAACCTGGAACACGATGACAAGATTGAGAGGGGAGAGCACTCTTCCATGGATGTGTATTGGGGATTTCAATGAGATCCTACGGCCCGAGGAACAATTTGGGCCTAATGAGCGTGATAGTGCGCAAATTGATGCATTCAGAGAGGCTGTGGATATATGTGGTCTTGCTGATTTGGGCTACCGAGGTTTGGACTGGACCTGAGAGAAAAAAGTGTCAGGAGGTCATTTCTGCAGAGTTCGGCTGGACAGAGCCTTGGGCACGACCGAATGGTCTGCCCTCTTTCTATTTGCTTTGGTGGAACATCTAACAGCGGCTAAATCTGACCACTGCCCTATCCTATTGGAGACGGATCTTGTGGACACGAGTGTGAGAGCAAAGCAGAAGCAGTTTTGGTATGAATGCATGTGGGAGCGCAATCCGAGATTTAGTGATGTGGTAGCTGAGGCGTGGAACTCTAATGGCAAGGCCCAATCTGTAGCGGCACTGTCCGAGAAACTTTCCTTTGTAGCTGGTAGGCTGTGCAAGTGGGGCCGAACCACTTTCGGTGCTGTCAGAACAGAGCTGCGGTCACTTCGTATGAAGCTTGCAGAATTGCAAGCGCTGTCAGATCGCACAGGACCGTCGCCGGAAGAAGAGCGGGTTGAAGCCCGCATGGCTGAGTTGTGCTTGCGCGAGGAAATCATGTGGCATCAATGGGCCCGTGTTCAGTGGCTGGCGGAGGGAGACAACAACACCAAATTTTTTCGTCGGAAAGCTAGCGCTTGGAAGGCCCGCAACTGTATCAGCGAATTGCAATGAGCGGATGGTACTGTCTGTACGGATGAGCAAGAGATGGCAAACATTGCAACGAGCTTCTATGGTAATCTTTATGCCTCTGAAAATACTATTGGGATTGAGGAAGTGCTTTCCCATATACCAGCCAGGGTGGATGGTGCCATGAATGACATGCTCAACGCTCGATATACCAACACCGAAGTGAAAGCGGCTTTATTCTAGATGTTCCCTACCAAGGCTCCAGGGCCCGACGGCTTTCCTGCACACTTCTTTTAGAGGCATTGGGAGTTGTGCGATGATGAGGTAATTGATATGGTGCTACGTGTTCTAAAGGAAGAGGATTCCCCGGAGGAGATAAATCAAACGTTCATTGTTTTAATCCCCAAAATTGCAAGTCCAAAAAACTTAGGACAGTTTAGACCGATAAGTCTCTGCAATGTGATCTTCAAGATTGCATCTAAGGTTCTGGCTAATCGGCTCAAGCTCATTCTCCCCGAAATCATCTCTGAGGAACAATCAACATTCGTACCAGGACGACTTATCACGGATAACTTCATCTCTGCTTATGAATGTCTCCACTACATGAAAACGCGAAAGGTAAAGGGTAACAGATTTTGTGCTTTGAAGCTTGATATGATGAAAGCATATGACAGAATTGAGTGGAACTATCTTGAAAGGGTGATGCTAAAACTAGGCATAAGTGCAAGTTTCACAGAGATTATTATGAGGTGTGTTACCCCAGTTTCTTTCTCTGCTGTTTTTAATGGTGCAAAGCAAGAAGAATTCAGCCCATCACGAGGACTCAGGCAAGGTGACCCAATATCTCCATATGTGTTTCTGCTGGCCGCCGAGGGTCTCTCGTGTTTGCTCAAGTCGGCTGCTCCGAATGAGAGTATAGGGGGTATCAAGGTTGCAGAGGGCGCTCCGGAGGTAAATCATTTATTATTCGCTGATGATAGCCTCTTATTTTTTGATGCCACACCTGAGATGGCGATGAGGGTGGACTCTTTGTTGCAACGTTACTGTGAAGCTTCTGGCCAGCGCATCAACAAGGCCAAGTCATCAATCTTTTTCAGCAAGGGCTGTGCGGATTCTCTGAAGCAACAGGTGATGCAAATCTTACAGGTTCAGAATGAAAAATTGTCAGATAAATACCTTGGCCTTCCAGCTGATGTTGGGAGAGCTAAGGAAGGGGCTTTCAAATATCTAAAGGACCGTATATGGAAGCAGGTGCAAGGTTGGATGGAGAAGGCCTTATCTGTTGGTGGTAAGGAAGCGCTAATCAAATCAGTTGCTCATGCGATTCCTACCTATTCCATGGCCTGTTTCAAACTGCCTCGGGGTCTTTGTCAGCATATAAATGGTTTGTTGAGGAAATTTTGGTAGGGGTCTAAGAAAGGAGAGAGGAAGACTGCCTGGGTGTCATGGGAAGTTATGTCATAGCCAAAGAACATGGGCGACATGGGCTTCCGAGACATTGAGCTCTTCAACTTGGCACTACTTGCCCGGCAAGCCTGGCGGCTTCTGACCCAGCCGGACTCTCTCAGCGCCCGCATTCTGCGAGCGGTGTACTATCCATCTTCTTCAATCCTTGACGCAGAAGTGGGGAGGAATCCATCACAAGTTTGGCGGTCTATCATTGAGGGGCGGGATGCACTAAAGCTCGGCCTTCTGAAACGCATCGGATCAGGGGATAGTACCAACATTTGGCATGATAACTGGGTCCCCCGCGACTTCAAACTCCGGCCAGCTAGCCCAGAATCCCAGAATCTTCCTCAACAGGTATCTAAGCTTATAAACCCAGTCACCCACACCTGGAACCGTGCAGTGCTTGATGAACATATGTACCCGATGGACGTGGAGGCAATCCTCAACATTCCCCTTAGCAGCAAGGTTCAGGCTGACTTCTGGTCGTGGCACTACGAGAGGGGAGGGATCTTCACTGTGAGTTCAGCGTACAATTTGCTGGCAGCGACAAAACAACAACGTACAGATTGGCTGGAGCATAATGACGGTCACTCCAACGTCATAGCTGATAGTCGCTCATGGGCCAGACTTTGGGGCGCAGCGGTTCCCTCAAAAGTACGTGTCTTTTGCGTGGAGACTTGCCAAAACCTCTATACCCACGGGGGCTTTTCGACAACACAGAAGCATGGCTGACTCCGCTGAATGCTCTATTTGTCGCGCGGCGGTGGATACGTGGCGTCACGCTCTTTTTGACTGCCATATGGCTAAGTGTGTTTGGGCTCTCGCTAATGAAGAAATCACTGAAACAATCATTTCTAACCGGACGGACGATGCTAAGCTATGGATGTTTTGGCTAGTGGATACCCTTCCCACGGCGGACCTGGCGCGGGTGCTTGTCACGATGTGGGCAATCTGGTGGGCGAGACGCCGAGCTATCCATGACGAGCAGTTCCAGAGCCCCCTCGGTACCCATGTTTTCATTACCAAATTCATGGCGGAGCTTGATCAAATCCCAGAGAGGGGGGCGCGCACGAAGGACCTGCATGCGCAATCGAAGGACTTGCATGCAATATCTAGGGGCATGCATGCAATGCCCAGGGACACGCATGTAACTACGGGTGCAGGACAGCCGATGCGGTCTGCATGGCTACCGCCAGAACTGCACGATACCAAGATCAATGCTGACGGAGGCTTCTCCAAGATTGGCGACAAGGGCGCTTCCGCGGCAGTGTGTCGAAACAGAAAGGGAACTACCTTGGGGCTTCAGCGATCATAGTCGAAGGCCTCTTGGACCCGGTGATACTCGAAGCACAAGCGTGTAGCGAGGCGCTAGCGCTTGCTACAGACTTACAAGTCCAGTCCATATGTGTGGCCACAATTTGCCTAGAAGTGGTGACAAGGATCAAGGATGACTTCGCATGCAAGTTTTTCCCAATTCTACAAGATATCAAGTATCAGAGAAGAGCTTTCAGGGTAGTAGAGTTTATCCATGAAAGTAGAAAACATAATGGAGAGGCTCATGCTTTAGCTAAGGCTGCCGCATCCCTCCCTCCCGGACGCCATGTGTGGCTTTCATCTATGCCCGATATTATCTGTATTCCAATGACTGTTCATGCTTAATAAAGGATACAGATTATGCTAAAAAAACCCAGTTGTTACCTGTTTCTCAAAAAAAAAACTCAGTTGTTACCTCGCTTACATGACGGTCCCACGGCCCTAACGCGCGGCATGGGTCCACCTGCACCCTCCCAAAGCCCACTGCTAACTGAAACGAACGTGCATCTTCTGGTAAGCAATCTCCCTCCCAGCCCCGCCCCCGGAATCCCGATCCCCTCCTGGATCTCGCCGCGCGCCCGAAGCCAAGCGCGGCCACGATGCCCGCCGCGGCCGCCTCCGGCGGCGGCGTGGCCGACGCCGAGGAGCTTTTCCGCACCAAGCGCGTCGCCGAGATCCGCGAGGTGGAGGCCGCCACCCGCCGCGAGATCTCCGCCAAGGAGGAGGAGCTCCGGCAGCTCGTCGGCCGCAGCTACCGCGACCTCCTCGACTCCGCCGACTCCATCCTGCTCATCAAGCAGTCCTCGGACGCCATTTCGGAGAACCTCTCCCGCGTCTCCGACTCCCTCTCGTCGCTCTCCCCGCCCGCCGAGGCCCCCAGCGCCAGCGCCAGCGCCGCCTCGTCCTCCTCTTCCGGGGGCCGCGCGCGGCTCTACGCCGCGGCGGCCCGCGCCAAGTACCTCGTCGACACGCCCGAGCACATCTGGGGCCGGCTCGACGAGGGGTTGCTCCTGGAGGCCGCGGGGCGGTACATGCGGGCGCAGGTCGTGCACCGCCTGCTCTCCCGCGACGCCGCCGCGGCAGCGCGGTTCCCGCTGCTCGCGCACCAGGCGCAGCTAGTGGAGGCGTTCCGGCCCCAGATCGCGCAGCGCGCCCGCGAACGCCTGGCCGACCGCCGCCTCCCTGTCTCGGCCCACGCCGACGCACTCGCGGCTGCAGCCGCGATCGACGCGCCGTCGCTCACCCCGTCCCAGGCGCTCCTCCTCCTCCTCTCCTCTCGCCGCGCCTGGATCTCCCAAGCTCTGACCGTACTAGCCTCAGATCCGTCCTCCTACACCTCCGTGCTCTGCGATGTTGCTGGGATCGTTCGGGTCACTCTAGGCCACGTCGGGCAGCTATTTGTGCCTGCGCTCACTGACTTGCCGATGTTCTACAAGACAGTGCTCGAGTCGCCGCCCCCTGCACAGCTGTTTGGTGGCATTCCAGACCCCGATGAGGAGGCACGGTTGTGGAGAGAACACTGGGATCAGCTTGAGGCTACAATGGTGCTACTTGAGCCGGATACCGTGGCACGAACCTGTACAGATTGGCTTAAGGGATGTTGTGATGAGATGTTTGGTGTGATTGCTGGGTCGCAAAGGCTAGTTGATGCCATCGGGAGTGGGGAGGGACTTGGCTCGGCGCAAAGGCTCATTCGTGAGAAACTAGATGACAGAGCAGGACTGGAAGGGAGTTTGGAGCAGTGGCTGAAGAGTGTGTTTGGATCAGAGATTGAATCCCCATGGGATCAAATCCGTGGGTTAATCCTGAAAGAAGGGAAGGATATTTTTGAGGACTGGATGGAGGAAGCATTTGTGCAACGGATGAAGGACATTGTGCATTCAGAGTTTGATAGCTTGGTTGGTAGTGTTAATGTGATGGAATCGATTCAGGCTATTGGTGCGAATGCTAGTCCTAAGGATGCTGCTGATTTCCTGGTGCATGTGCAAAAAGCTTCGACTGGGGGCAGCGTATGGTTCTCAGAATCTAAGATCAAGAAAGGTGGAATTTTGGCACATTTGAAACCAATTGCTGACGAGAACGACTTCCACAGCTGCCTAGCCTCGTATTTCGGGCCGGAAGTTAGTCGCATCAAGAATGCAATTGACGGCAAATGCAAGAGTATTCTTGAGGACCTTTTAAGCTTTGTTGAGTCACACAATTCAGTTCAGAGATTGAAGGAGTTGGTGCCATACATCCAGGAGAAATGCTATAAGACCATCTTGGGAGTACTGAACAAATTAGAAGCCGAACTTGGAAACCTTTCTGATGCATTGGGAACGAAAAAGGGGGATGACAACGTGCCTGCTGCATCTGTTATTGTGGAGCGGTCTCTCTTCATTGGCCGCCTCTTGTTTGCATTGAGATATCATTCAAGTCATGTACCCCTGATACTAAGCTCCCCAAGGCAGTGGGTAAAGGATTCTGGTGGTGCAGCATTTGCCAGGTTATCATCGCCCACGCCAAGACATTCAAGAGCATCTTTTGAGTCGTCATCACCTTTTACCCCCAGAAGACAATTTGACAGCCCTAGGAGTCCTGGAAGGCAATTTTCTGAAAGCCCCAGAAGACAATCTATTGCTGCTGCTGCTGCTTCCTTGTTTGGTGCTGATGATAGCTCCAATCCCAGACTTGATGAACTCAATAAGACCCTAAAGGCACTGTGCATTACGGCTCACATTTTGTGGATAACATGGGTGTCTGCCGAATTATCAGACCTTCTTTCATATGCTCTAAATAGAGATGATTCATTATCCTCATCAACTCCTTTAAGGGTACACCCTCAGTGTCGCTCATTTTTTATTTGTTGTTTGAATCATTTGATCATTCTTAGTATATATCACACTGCCGTATCTACTAACTAGTCACGTCATTTCATGCTATTCATATTTTTATTAGGGGAAACTTTAGCGAGGTATGAAGATATATATATCTAGAGCAACATTAGTGACACATAACAATAACAATTGTAAACCTACTGGACATGACTGAGGCAGGGCATTCTCTCTGATTAAGTGATATATTGCAGAATTTATCGAACAAGAGGAATTTGCCTGTCGGTAGAACCACACTTTTAGAGTAGTATCTCATAGGATGTTTGATAGGTTGATACGTAAAGGCACACCTTTTCTAGACGCTAAATAATTGTTTTGGCCATAGTTGTACTTTGGAGTGGGTTTGTATATATTCAGGGGTTACATCCTTTTTAAAGATTTCAGCATCACTCTGTTGCTCCATCTATTTTATTGTAAAAAGGGGACATCTTATCTTGTTTATGTATTCACATAGATATGTAGTGCTGGTCGTTTTAATTACACTGTATGGTTTCCTTGTCAGGGATGGGAAGTTACAGTCATCAAACAAGAGGAACCTACCGATGGTCCCTTGGAGATGCAAATAGCTCTTCCATCAATGCCTTCACTGTACATTATATCCTTTCTTTACCAAGCATGTCTGGAGATTCATAAAATTGGAGGGCACATCCTGGACAGAATTATATTGCATAAATTTGCCTGGGATTTACTACAGAAGGTATGTTATATGGTAACAATTTGTCAAGATGCATAACACTTCATTATTGTTCTGATACTTCATTATTTCAAGCCAAGAACCAAAGATTTTTCAAGCCAAGAACCAAAGAATTATTTGCGGCATTTGTACCTAAGCTGTTTTACCATGCATCTGCATAAAAAACAGTTACTTATTGTGTTTGTTAGCGCTTATTGTTGAATTCTGTAACTACCTTCCCTAGTTGTGTTCTTGGCCCAGAAGCTAAGCATGACAAAACTATTGTTTAACTAATCAATGTTGCATTTTCTGTTTGCTGGTTTTCACTTTATAGCTGAATAATAGCATGCTTCTTTATTGCGTGACAGTATTACTAAAGACTTGGCTCTATGAGATAATGTATATGTATTTTGGCAATATAATTCAAGGATACTTGATACTATTATTAATTCTGAACCCCTCAGATTTCAATCAACTTGAGCACAATAAGCTGATCAAAAGTAAATAGTTAATTATCAACAAATACATTAGCGTATCTTACTTGAGATATTGGGGTGTTATGTTCTTCAGTAATGAGGGATGTCTAAGAACTAGATTGCACCATTCTTCTTTGTCAATTTTCCATCATGTTTTGTGTCTGCCTCCTCAAAAGTCTTATAACAAGAGGGAAATAGTTTTGAGGAAGTAATGCGACCAATGCATAACACACAGGTCAGTCATTTAGTGTAATGTTCCAGGGTAGCATTTGTTCAACAATGTACTGATATAAAGCCTCCTTCTGCAAAACCCCTGCAATAACAACGCTTTGGTGCAATGATATAACTCTAAAGTTCATTACCTACTCAACAGCATTAATGAAAATAGGCAGTACTAATAGCTATAGCCTATAGGCATATATCTTGGAGTTCACATAAATGTTTGTCACACCATAATGACATTCATAGGGATATATACTATGTCAAATTTGGATAATAACTTGATTAAAGTTCATAGTTTCAGCTGATTCCCTTGTGATCAAGCTGTGATTTGGTTGGTCACTATGTCTCCACTCTAGACGCTTGTGTATCTGGATGACCCTGAGCACTAAACAAATACAATGTTGATTATTTGATATCGTGACTTGTGAACTTATTTTGCCTGCATACATCATCCGACTCACGTCAATATTTCAACGATAAGGACTGGTGACCAAGTCGAAACCTGATTGTTTATCCAAATATTTGTGTCAATTATCACCTTTTCCATCTCTAGCTGTGTTGTTGAAGTTTGAATACGAAAAGTGTGCTATAGGACTTAAAGCCAATGTAATCATTGGGCCCTTTTATTTCGAGAAATGTAATCATTGGACCTAACATCTGGTTAAACTCATGTAGGTTATCAGTATCTACGAAAACTTTTTGGCATCTATCGAATCAAGTAACTCGCAGGTTTCAGAAAAAGGAGTTCTGCAAATACTGCTAGATCTTCGTTTCATTGGTGATATCCTATCCGGAGGCAAAAACTCTTCGGCCAATCCTTCTGAAACAAAGATAAAACAGGACAATGCTAAGACTACCTTCAGGAGAAAACAATCACAATTCCAGGCAGATTCAGCTACCATAGTTCCTATAAACAAGCTGATCAATAAATTCTCGCAGAGATTGGATCCAATAGATTGGGCTACGTAAGTAATTTTTCTGTTTGAAATTGCTGTACATGTATATGATCGATGTACTAAAAAAATGAAACATGTCTCTCCCTTGTAACAGGTATGAATCTTACTTATGGGAGAATGAGAAGCAATCTTACAAGCGCTGCGTTGTTCTTTTTGGTTTCTTGGTTCAACTGAATCACATGTATACTGGTGCGGCACAAAAGTTACCAACAAAAACAAATACAGATTCAAATATTATGAGGTGCTCCCAGGTTCCAAGATTCAAGTACCTACCAATCAGGTAAACAATTGTTCTGTCTAACCTGTAAACGTACAATTGTTAGTTCCATGGTCCAGTTTTTAGAGAGAGCATGGTGCATCTTTTATAATATCTTAGTTTGTTAATTTCCGACACATCATTGTGTTATCCTTCAAATTTTTTATGAGATGATATTATTAATAGTAGTGATAATTAATATAAACAATAGAAGTTGAATGCCTACATCCTGGGGTGCGTACTGTCATACTGCATACAGTTGAGTTGTTGTGAATGGTGTCACATGGGGTTTTCCGTATTGTGCACCAACGAGTACAAACCGCTCTTTGGTGCCAATTTGCATAAACTAGTTTGCTAAAATGTCAATAACAGACATCTGTATGGCATATACTTGTCTGACGTACCAATGTTGCAGTCATTAGTCATAACATCTGGATGAAATTAATTATATACCTTGTGGTCACATGACAGGTTTTAAGTCATTGTTTTCTTATTAATTAAGTGGATACTATCCTCTAGCTTATTACGCAGGGTCAGCTATAAAATTGACAAAACACTCATGGTCAATTGTCAAAGATATGTTTTCAGTCTGGCTTCTGCCTGTAGGATGGCCTAATGGATAGTTGTTACTATATTTTTCTGATTGTTATTTTGGGCCTCTGGTGGGTGTTTCTTATTTTTCGTTGTGTGATTTGGCTGTAATGAACAAATATGCTAGTTTTTAGACTAACTGCTTCCCTATTCACCTTTTCCGCTTGCAGTGCCCCAGCTCTAGCATCAAGAACACCCAAGTCATCACTACAGTCGCCATCTGATGATTCAACATCTAGGAACCCTTGGAAATCATCATATTCAAATGGGGAAAGATCTACCATATCAGAATATGATAATAATGCAAGTCTTGGAAGTGCAGCTCCATTGCTCAAGTCCTTTGTTACGCAGGTAAAGTAACCAGCCATATGTTTTTTCACCCTTTTTTGTTGGCTCTTAAATTTAAAAGTTGTAGTGAAACTAGCCAATGGTGATAATGCATGGTGTAGGTTCTCATAAATGTAGCCCTATATGTCAAAGTTAATTCAGTTAAGCACGTAAAGAGAATTATGGACATCATATGGATTCATGTATTGAGTGTCACTAGCACATACTATTTGTATCAAGTCAACCTTGTCTTTTCTATATGGTTGAATTTCGTTAGGTCCAGTTTGGTAGGCAGAACTGGAAGGATGCTGTGTTCAGTTTGTATACTGGTTATTAAATTAAAATGTTTTGTTCTCCCTTCATCAAGGCTGTCGACTAGGTTTTAGATATGGAATTTCTGTCTAATTGAAAAGCAGCAATGCCCAGCTAAACATATCCATACAATGTTTTTATATCAGGTTGGGAGCAAATTTGGGGAGAACACATCTAGATGGGGTTCCATGCTCTCTGATGGCCAGGTAGGGCTGAGCGACATTCTTCCTGGACCAGCAGCTGGGTTCTTCTCATCTTTCACATCTGGGGCCCGATATGATTCATAGTCAAAGTAGTGTGAATGAAGGCCTCGAGTCCATACGTCCTCTTATACATCAACAAACGAAAATGCACATAACAAGATAATGGCATCACCACCGCTGATGGGTGAGATCTGTCATTGGGAATCTGTTGCTTACAGAATGATGACACATAGTTGGCCTGTCGATGGTCAGCACATCCATGCATGCCTCTTACATTTTATTTGATCGGTGGGCATTCGGGGAGAAGCTCAAGCAGATCTGACGACGCGGCCTGCTTCCAGCCTGTAGAGATGGAGGAGGCGCTGATACTAGGGGGAATCAGATGCTTTTTCTACGTGTTTTCTGCGTGCAATTTGAAGGCGTATCGGAGAGAGCAAGTGCAGCTTTGTACTGATACCAGCTCACCATTTTTGGTGCGTCTCGATCAACTTGTGTACATTTAAGGCCTCATGAATTCATGAAGAGAATTTTGGAGTCCATTCTTTTCTCCTGTTTTTGGTCTCGGCGGTTTGGGAGGATGTTATTATATTCGAACAGTTGTGAGGCTGCTGTTGTGGTGTTTCCAAATTGATGTGTAGTAAGTAGTTGTGTACACTGCAAATAGCAATAAAGCATGTATTTTCTATCTTTCAAAAGGGTCGCCAGTTTTATTTCACTGTACCTTTAGACTAAATTTTATTGCCTAAGCAACGCTGACCCTCGAACCATTTGCATACGTGCGGACCGTTCTCCCATCGTCCGCTGCAGAGTGGTCACTTTTTTTCTCGCAAATTGAAAGCAAAGCTGGGGGGGGTGCTTTGTGCGAGTTTGAACAGCAGCCATGTAGGAGGGTGTGCAGCCATGTAGGAGTCCTACACCCTGACCCACTAAATCCCTTCTCCGGGCCTATTTTCTTCTGATCTGCCCCTTCTCCCTCCTCTGACGATGCCACCGTTGTACGTCTCTAGCCGCCACACAAGCATTGCCGGGCCTCCGCAACTGGCATCGACACGCCCGCTTGCCTTTTATGATGGTGTCGTCCACCCAGGGTCCGTCCGTGGCCAGATACACTTCTCCCCCGTCCATGGCGAACACCACGCCCGGCAGGTGTTCGGTAAAATACCATTGTGCCAATTTTCAAACGTCATGTCGTTTTTGTAGAGTATGAAGGATGGCGGGGTACTTGACCATGGAGGATGAATTGTTGTGTGATGCATGGTTGGCTGTATTCACGGATTTCGTAGGCACGCACAGAAGGGGGCTCTTCTGGTAGCGCGTGTATGATTTGTTTCACGCATGAAAGCACATTGCGCCCTACGACACTCATCATCCAACAACGCAAATGTGAGGTTGTTATCGTATCGATGGTACGCCATCTAGACCACCGTCACCAAGTTTTGTGACACGGTTGCTCGGCTAGAGGCAAGATGACCATTGCAGGCGGCAGCGGAGGAGACCGTAAGTTTTGCTTCTTCTTGCTCAACTTGTCGAGTGAATCATCCATTCACTCAATGTTACTTTGCACATTGTGTAGCCCGTAGCGCTCCTGTGACGTACCACGGGATAGAGGGATTGCCATTTAGGTGCATACACCGTTGGGTGAAGTTGAAGGGGCAGTATGTGTGGGATGAAATGATCCGTTCATGAAAAACTTTTTGAACATCCGGTTAATCTCGTCGAGTTTGATGTACTAAACTTATTTGCATGCTATGTATGGATGATTTGTGATATTTTATAGCCGAACTTTGATGATTTCCATTTGGGTTTGCATGAATTTTGTCTGGTCTGTTGAAATGCGGTTTCAAATATATGTTAGTAGTATCGAATGGCCGGCTCCTGCATTCGTGTTCACATATTGGTCCTTTGTCCGTGGACCGATACGGGAGCAAATTTGCGGGTCAACATTAAAGATGTGACTAGAGAACTTCTCCACGCAGCCGTCTCCTCCCTGGAAAATTAGGGTTCCTTCGCTTCCCGCCGGCGCCTTTGATCCGCCTTGTCTCCTGTGGCCTTAGGGCCATGGGGGTGCAGTGGATCCCGGGCTTTGCCGGTGGGAGGGCTTCGTTTTTATATGTGTTTTTGAGTTTTGTTAGATTTTGTATCCTACTCAGGAAGACGAGGCGGCGGCGGCTCCTTGAAAATGGAATAAGGTTCTCCCGCCTAGCCCCTATTCTGGTGGTGCGTCTAGTATCGTTGGTGGACGTGTGGAGGTGTGTCTCTGATGGATCTGCTTCTGGTGGATTTGCTCGGATTTGTTTGTCATCCGTCTACGTTTTGTGTCTTCAAGTTAGATCCCTCCGACCTATGTTATTCATCGGCGGCGATTGCCGTTCTGGTGTGCTGGTCCTATGGGGCCTTAGCACGACGACTTTTTGACTGTTTATTACAACAAGTTTTGTCCGGCTCCAGTGAGGGAGGGGCGATGACGGCGGCGCGCCTTCGGCTCGCTTCAGTGCGTGTAGTCGTCGCAAGGTGGTCTATGTATCTAGATGCAATTTTTATTATTTCCGGTGTTCATTGTACTATCTTTTCTTTAACGTTGGCAAAAAAAAATTCATTGATCAGAAGAAGCGTTACAAGAAGATAAATAGATTGGATGTTTTCCCGCCAAAAAAAAGATGTGACTAGAGGCAGAAAAGTGATATTCAGGAGCACGCACGCAGAAAGCGTGGGTTAGCAGGAGAAATTGAAATCTGTTGGCATCACGGCGTTGCGCCCGGTGGATGAGACGTTGCTTTGCCCGCGACGTCTGCCCGTTCTGGCGTTCTCTCTCTCTCTCCCGGATCTCAAAAGTATCTGAGGCCAACTTCATCGCGTGACTCTATCTTGTCCATTCCCGTCCGTTTAGGATAAAAAGGACAAACGAGACGGTCCAGCGCGCGGGCGCAAACGGACTTTTGTCCGCTTTGTGTCCGCTTTCGACCCATCCCCAACCCAAAGTTGTGCCGGTTTTGGGGTGAAACGGACAGCGCGCGGACGGGCGGGACGCGCGCTTGTCCTCCCCTGGCCCGCCTGTCGGTGGGAGAAACCAAACCCCCTCCCCCCACGCCCATTTGGCGCCATTTCCCCCAAACCCTCCCACGTCCCTCCCGACGCCCCGCCGAGTTCCGGCGGCCTGGCCGTCGACCCGACCGCAAAGGTGAAGAAGAAGGCGCCAAGGAAGCCGCGGTCGGAGTGCACGCCGGAGGAGATCGCCAAGTTGGACGCGGAATCGGCGAAGAGGAGGGAACGGAGAGCGGCCGTCAAGATCAATGCCGCTGCGGCCAAGTTAGCCGCCCAGCGCGAGGAGCTGGAGGCTGCGCGGCGCAAGGCCACTGCCGACGAGAAGGAGGACCTCGTCAATAAAGCGCACGCCATCCTCATGCTTGGCATGGGCTGTCCGGCGGGGTTCCATGCAGCAGCCGTCGGCCCGGCGAGCACAGGCTCGTCGGTCGCCCGGCCTACGCACTGCCAGTCGCCGACGTCGCGCGCCACGCCCATGTCGCCTGGCTTTCCTCCGCCCAGGCACGACGGCCAGACCCGTTTCTCGGCGTCGCCGGACGTGGGCTTGTTCGCGCCGTCCACACCACGCCCCGCGGCTGTCATCGATCTCAACGTCACGCCTGGGTCCAGCAGCGGCGGGCGGCCGTCCGTCGAGATGCAAAGAAAGCAGGCGCGTGCACCATTCACGGGCACCATGCCGGCCCCCCCGCGTGTTGTTTGACAGAATGCCAACCTCAACGCCGACGGTGGACGACCCCTTCTACAACCAGTACATGGAGGACGTGATCTTCCATGGTGGGCATGGCCGTGCCTACGACCCCGAGGAGACCCAAAGTCAGGATGGCCACGCCCAGTACGTGCCCGATGAGGAGGCCGACGATCGTGCTGACTACGACCATGGTGATTCGTGGCATGAAGACGACGACATCTATGTCGAAGGTGAAGATGAAGATGAAGCCAATGATGTTGATATTAGTGGCGCTCCATTGTTCATAGACGAGCTCACCCAAAGAGCGGAAGCACAAAAGAAGCGGAAGAGCATTCGTACCGGTTCATATACACAAGATGAGGACAAGTTGATTTGTCAATGTTGGATGGAGATTAGTCAAGATCCAAGGACCGGCGCGCAACAAAAGGGCATTGTTTTTTGGACGAGAGTCCACAAAACATTTCATGAAAGGAAGATGTTTGAGCCCTACCAAATTACAAGCAACCGTGGCATCGGTTCGATTCAAAAAAGATGGTTGTTCATCCAACAAGAGTGCAACAAGTATTGTGCCGCATTTGAGAGCGTTGAAGCACGGCCCGTGAGTGGTCTCGGCGTTGGGGACATGGTATGCTCTTCTCTTTCTAGCCCTTTCCTTGCTACGGCCATGATACTTCGGCCGTGTATATGTTTGCATATTCACTTGTTGTTGATCATGTGGTGTAGGCATTTCAATCTTTGGAGGCATTCAAGACCCGGCATAATGACAAGCCATTCACTCTTACGCATTGTTGGACGCTCATCAACAATTGCCCTAAGTTCAAGGATCAATACCGTGAACTTCAAAGGAAGAGAGGCAAGAAAACGGCCAAGTTCGCCGGAAGTGGGGATGGCGAGGCGTTGAAGAGGCCGAGGGGCAAGACCAACTCCAAGGTGGACGACATACGTGACGCCTCAACCATGGCCTTGCATGAGACTTTGCATGGCATGATGTCACATAAGGATGTGAGGGACGAGAAGAAGCGGCAAAGTAAGGACGAGCAAATGAAGCAATACCTAGACCTCCAAAGACAGAAGCTTGAGATGGAGGAGGCGGCCAAGAAGAGGAAGATAGACATGTAGGAGGCGGCCCGGCAAAGGCAGCTCGACATGGAAGAGGCCGCCCGGCAAAGGCAGCTCGACATCGAGGCCGACAACGTCAAGGCCAGGCAGAGGCAGCTCGACATCGAGGCCACCAATGCCGCCACCAAAGCGAAGGAGGTGGACCTTGCGATCATGAGCGTGGACTTGTCGAAGATGAGCGACAAGACGAAGGCCTGGTTCGAGGCCAAGCAGAAGGAGATGCTCGACGCCGAAGGTCTGAACTAGGTCGTTCGATCGGCGTGGCTGTTCTTTTTGGAGGCTGGCATGGGTGCCGCCCGCCCGCTAGGCCGCTGACTGTGTGCCGGCGAAAAAACATTCACTTTGGAGGCCGGTTGTGTTGCCGGCCGTTGGCTGTGTTGCCGGCGAGGACAACTATTCATTTTGGAGGCTGGCTGTGTTGCCGGCGATGGTCGTGTAGGCCGCTGGCTTTGTTGTCGGCGTGATGAACTGGGGTCGTGAACTGGGGCTTGGCATTTGAAACATCCTTTTTTTTTAAATAGACGCGGACAGGATGGGGCAAAAGGATGCGTCCGTGTGGTGGACGCACGGCCACCACATTCCATGACAGGCCCGAATACAACCCCAAATCTCTATTTAAAAGGACAAAAACAGGACAAAACGGACGTCTGTTTGGGATCGTACGATGGAGTTGGCCTGACCGGAAAGAAAGGCGTCGCCCTTTCCTTGCCTGCCTTGACGTATGCTGTGATCCGGCGCGCACGGGCGCGGACAGCGAGCCGCCAACAACCCCACGTCCAACCGGCCGACGAGGAGTGAGGTGCACGTCTGATAATGTCACCGGCCCACGACGAGGAGAAATCGTTGTTGTATCATCATATCAATAATTGCATTTTTGTCTCAAAAAAAAATCAATAATTGCATTTATATTGCGCGTGAATGACTGCTGTCCCAACTTTGGCGCCCCTTTACCCCGTCCAAAAACTCCAATCTTGCCAAGGAGCTTTATATCTTGGATCTCATGCATTCTCCGGTTTCTACAGGAGCTCATGCAAGGAGCTTTATATCTTGGAGATGATCCGCCCATTATTCTACCGGCTGATTCGACGCCGCACCCACCGGATCCAACTCTTTAGTGTGGATTTCATCCACCTGGCTGATCGCATCCTTGATTTCATTTTAAAATGTGGCGTACCACGGCCCTGAGTTGCGATGGGATGGAGTTACCTCACCTTCTAGACCACCATCACGTTCATGCCAAGCCTTTAACCAACACTTCCTCCGGATATGGACTGGCCTGCAACTGGTTTGGGCACCATTGCTTACATACCATCCATCCGTCCGGAAATACTTGTCATCAAAATGGACAAAAAAAATACATTTAGAATTAAAATACATTTAGATACATATCATTTTATCCATTTTAATGACAAGTATTTCCGGACGAAGGAAGTACCTCTTGAGTGGGCATCAACAATGTCAAGTGGTGGTGGGAGCGCTTCATGCAAGAAAATCGGAAGGGCATGGCCTCGCTCGCAATGCTTGTCGGCCGGGAAATTTGGAACATGCACAAAGCAAGGGTCTTCAATGACACATTTGCAACGCCGGTCTTTTCAACATCAAAGTACACGTGCCAAGGCGGGTGCTAAGCACTTGAGTAATTTGATTGATGCCAGGGAAGTAGCTAATTAGGGTTTTGTGTTTCATTGGGGAGCCTTGAGGATTGTATGGAATCTAAACTCTCTCTTAATCAATGAATGCGGCAAATCATTTTCCCTTTTCAAAAGAAATTTAGACTGTGGGGCCTGTACATTACTATTACTAGACAAATTCACCATGAACAACTATTTTTCAAAATCTACAGTCTTTTGCAGTTCCACCTGACATTTGCACCTCAACATAAGGGGTATTGGCAAGTGACAGAGACTGAACACACACACATACACACATGTGTGTGTGTGATCGGTAAGTAATAATTCAGTAATACAAGACACCTTCAAAGTTCTATGCTGGGTGCACTCTCGAAAAGTGCTTGCCCCTAGAAGATCAGGACCGGCATTGAACATGTGCAGATGATTCCTTGCCGGTCCCCGAATTCGCAGCACGCCTTTGAAAACTGCCGTACAAAAGCAGGAGTACTCCCCTCCCCTCCCCTTGCTAGCTTACTTGTGATTTATTAGTGTTACTTTCCTTTATTTTCTCTCCCCAATCCCTGTCTCTACGCGGGGCCCCGGGCGAGAGAGGCGGCTTTTGTGGGGTGATTGGTCTCTGTTTTTGCGTTAAAAGCAGCGGCAGCCATCTCTCCCCAGGTTTATTTCCGGGATCTTCTCTTTTCCAAACCGGTGTGCCCCGGCCTGACCATGAGGTTGCTTAACGCCAAAGCTATAGTTGTTTTCCTTTGGGGGTTTAGCTGCTGCTGCTTGTACTAGTCCATAGCTGTAGAAAATGTGTGGAAAATGAGGATGGGTGACCTTTTTTTTTGCGGGAAAATGAGGATGGGTCTGATTTAGCCTTTAGGCGAGGTAGTAGTTGATGCACCAAGGACATTGAGTTTTGAACCCGTGCTCGCATGCTCTCTGATGAACATGAAACATTAAAAGAGTAAAATAATTCAAATAATTCTGTTTTTTTTGTTGATGAACATTGATGAATGTTCGAGTGCGTGCAAAATGGTGCGGTGAAATGTCAAAATGATATTAGTGGAGGTCTGGGAAAAAAATGATGCTCCGAAAAAGACTTGTTTGTTTGTTGAAAGTATTTTGGATCATCGATTTTGTTATTTTTGTCCGGACATCTACAAATATCATTTTATCACATGATTTCGCAAGCAATTAAAAAATTCATGAATGTATACCACAAAAATCATTTGTAATTTTTTAGTTACTATTCAGTATTCATCGGAGGGCATGGGAGCTCGGGATCAAAAGAGCACTTTTGGAAGCTATATGTTTAGTTGAGTGATTCTCTTGAAAAAAAACTTTTTTTTCTTTTGACGAATTAACAGAGGCTCTGTCTTTTCATTAAGAAACAACGCCTCTTTGACCTGCGGACATTTTACTTGTTTCTTGCTAGTATACCCATCTACAGACAGTCGCGGAGGCAGGGGGGTGCTGGCAGGGGCCAAGGCCCCCCCCCTATGCTCTCACAAATACATCTATATGTACTCCTAATCTTTCATTTTTCAGACAAAATTAGCTAGGTTTAGGTGATTTGGCCCCCTCTAACATTATATAACATGTTTTGGCCCTCTCTATATTTAGTTTCTGGCTCCGCCACTGTCTACATACGCATGTACGAACGATGAAGGATCTCCTCTTTGTTGCCACTTCTCTCATAGAATTGATTAGGGTCTAAGATTGGCTTGGTGGCCCTTGTCAACCCGTCTTCCACGGCAACGCAATGGTGGATGCCACGAGATGGAATTCACCTCTATCCTCATGCTCATTTCTTCGAGCTTTGGAACGAGAGTTGCACATGGGTTTTGAAATTCTTCATCTTGTCTATGATCATTTTTGAGAGATTGAACGAAGGACCTTTTGAATATCTTGTAACATAAGTACTTTCATTAATTTTTTCTCTTTGCTTAATTAGTGAAATGAAGCAAAAAAAATTCCTCCATTTTTTTTGAAATTTGTTTGAAGTAGATAGAGCAATACTACTGCAGCTTACATGCTTCTACCGCTTAGTAACCGTCTTTTAGTATTATGGAGTTCTTTGTTCCCTTGAGATCCAGTCGCTCAGTGCCTAGTTGCCTCATCATTCATTTGAAAACATACCCATTGCACAAACCAATTGAAAGGGCAAATGAGCAAAAATAATTACTTTGTGTGCTATGCAACTTAGATACACCGCTTCCTCTCACAAAAGAAAAGAAGATTATGGTTTTGCTATTTATGAAGCGTCGCTCATGATTACATGATCTAAACACGAGATTTCTGCTATTACAAAGGGTTGAGAAGATCTTGATTGGACGACCATCAACATCGACCAAGAAGTAACTATCCATGGACCGATTGAGCCATTGAACACCCTAAAAACAATAATGCTTTTGCCAAAAGCATATGCGATGTTTTTTTACGGAAAAGATGATTACGGGGGTTCAACCAGTGTTGAACAAGTAAACATTCCTGCCCGTCTTGCAGCAACTTGCATTAACTTATTTGACCCCGGATCAACACGGTTGTTGAGCAATGACCATGCTTCTTTCTAGTTGCGAGTCAACTGAGATGTAACAAGTCCTTGCCAGTTAGCGATTAGGTCTCTCCCACCAACAGCATCAACAAGGGGACATACTGCTGATTGAACTGCTCCATGATCCTCTGTGTCCATCACAACATTTGAATGTTTTTTCGCAAAGAAAAAAGCAATATTAGAATTTATATTGAGCTAAAACCATTGGGTGGATGACGGAGTACCATCATCGGCAGTAGGCGTCGCATGATTGATTTTTTATAATGAGTGTTGATTTTTTAATGCCTGGACTAGCACTCGATCATTCATCATCGGCACAATATCAATTTAAATGGGGAAAATCTCTCCGGATGGAATGTGGAATGCTGCAGTACCAACTAGTACAACAACGCAATAGATAGACAATAATTTTGCTCAAAGGCACAGAGAAATCGAAAGATTCGAGCCCATTCTCCCGTCAACTCTTTATCCCTAACCAACTTGGCACTAAACAAATGAAGCAAAGGGCATCGGCAATAGTATCAAGGCAGGGGAGGCAGGATGTTGGGGGCACATCGTCCATGCAGCGCAGCAACTTGCGTTGGCGGCAATGGCAACAGGGGGAGAAACAAACAAACGTGCAACACAACCGAATTGCTTGCCTGACCATTCTTCTCGCCATGGTAGGTTACCGCTCTACTATTGCTGCTTGCTTGCTTTTCCTCTCCAACAGCTGAGCTGGTACGGCACCGGGCGCACGAAACGGAAAGCTTTGTGGGAGCCATTTGGCATCTCATCTTGGTAGGAACAGATTCTTTCTTTGACACTTCACAGGCCACCATTGCCTGCTTGCTTGGGACTGCTAGCCACAACCTATTTGCTTGCCCACAAACAGCAAACACTTATTCTCAAGGGTAAAGAATAACTAACATTGAAATTTTGCTTGAATTAATCACGTTGGCATTGGCTGTGCGCATCTGTGATACATGCAGGAGTAGGTCCCGGGGGACAGTAAACCCCCTTCGGTTATGTGAAAAGAAAAACATAAGCTCACAAGATAAAAGCATAATCAGTGATGATAAACCAAATGGCAGGAGTATGCACCTGACCCAACCCAACCCCACAATTATATTCCCTTTATCCATCCATTGCCAGTTCCACGAGAGGGAGAGGGAGTGGGAGCACACACGCACTCGGCGCAGGACCCATTTTTGGGCAAGAGCACAGGAGGAAACCGTGTGCATACGAAACAAGTGGGCGAAGGGCAAAAGCTGATGACAACGATCGACACACACACACCATACGTGCGAGCAGGCAGTGGCGCAGTGAGGCAAGGCAACAATCTCCGGCTCGTTCGGCCCGACGACGATGGCGTGCCACCGTCGCTGCTACCTGCCGTCTAGAAGCAGATTTTCTACCCACCCCGTCGACGACAGGCCATTGGTTCATTTGATGTCAAGGTTTGTTTCTGATCATTGGGTGCCCAGCTCACGGAGAGAAGTTTCTCCCTCACTCATGGAGTGCCGTGCTGTGCTGTATTATTTTTGTTGCTGGATGTGAGAGGTTGAATAATTCGACGCGAAACGGTCTACAAGGATGATTGGTCCAGCCAAGAGAATTAGGCATGCGGGTCGTGTGACACCGATCGACTTGGAAACAAGACTGGCTAATGACATCATCTACACGAGAGGTGGTTGGTTTGGGCACCATGAGCTCGTGGAACGACCGCACAGCCGACCTGCAGCACCATCGACCTAGTACGTATAGATGACGTGAGCTCGTGGAACGACCGCACAGCCGACCTGCAGCACCATCGACCTAGTACGTATAGATGACATGACGACTGGTGGCCTGGTGGGAGAGAAAAACAAAGGATTAGGGCCACCAACATCCATGTTACGTTGCAACATTGCTACATGACATGACGACTGCAGCACTGTTGCAACGTAAGCGTCTTGACGCTGAACAATGCCATACAGGGATGGATATTGGAGTGCTAGGGGCGTCTCCCCTAGCCATGTATCCTCCTAGAATCTCGTGGCGGTACCATCTTCAACTATGAATCTTGTTTTATTGAAAAAGAGCGATTTAACTCTCATCAGCCCTTTCCAAAAAGGTGAGTCAGTCGGCCTCACTGTCACCTGGGACAAGGTCCTAGAGTGGAGATACTTGTTACATAAGATCTGAGCCCAAGTGGCCTCCGTCTCAACAGAAAGCTTAAACAGCCACTTGCTAAAGAGACATATGTTCTTCACCTCCAGGTTTTCAATGCCTAGACCCCCTTGGTCTTTCGGTGTGCAGATTACATCCCATTTAGCAAGTCTGTATTTTTGTTTTAGCTCGTCACTCTGCCAAAAGAAACGAGATCGATAGAAGTCTAGCCTCTTCCTGACTCCCACGGGAATCTCAAAAAAGGAAAGGAGGAACATGGGCATACTCGTGAGGACCGAGTTAATAAGAATTAGTCGGCCTCCGTAAGACATTAGCTTGCCTTCCCAGCAACTCAGTTTCTTCTCAAATCGATCCTCAATACACTTCCATTCTCTGTTGGTAAGCTTACGATGGTGAATTGGTATACCTAAATACGTGAAAGGTAAAGCCCCCAACTCACACCCGAACTCTTTCAAAACAGAACAATTCACTCTTATGGAAGTTAATCTTTAACCCGACCAATTATTCGAATAAACATAACACCAGCTTCATGTTTCGCGCTTTTGCTAAGTCATGCCCCATGAAGATGATAGTATCATCAGCGTACTGTAGGATGGGTACACCTCCATCAACTAAGTGTGGGACAAGGCCTCCTACCTAGCCCGCCTCCTTAGCCCTTCCTATAAGAATTACCAACATGTCGACCACTATGTTGAAAAGAATAGGTGACATCGGATCTCCTTGCATCAGCCCTTTATGTGTTTGAAAATAGTGACCTATGTCATCATTCACTTTAATCCCAACACTCCCTTTTTGCGTGAAAGAGTCTACCTGGCATCTCTAGGCCTGATCAAAACCTTTCATACGCAAAGCTTATTAAAGGAAAGGCCATTTAACCTTATCGTACGCTTTCTCAAAGTCCACTTTGAAAGCAACACCATCTAGTTTTTTCATGTGGATTTCATGGAGAGTTTCATGCAGGACCACAACCCCTTCTAGGATGTTTCTGTCCGGCAAGAAAGCAGTTTGGGACGGGTGCACCACAAAGTGCGCAATTTGCGTAAGTTGATAACCCACAAGTATAGGGGATCGCAACAGTTTTCGAGGGTAGAGTATTCAACCCAAATTTATTGATTCGACACAAGGGGAGCCAAAGAATATTCTCAAGTATTAGCAACTGAGTTGTCAATTCAACCACACCTGGATAACTTAATATCTGTAGCAAGGTATTTAGTAGTAAAGTAATATGATAGTAGTCGTAACTGTGGAAAAAGGTAACGGTATCAAAAGTAATATTTTTGGGTTTTGAAGTGATTGTAACAGTAGCAACGGAAAAGTAAATAAGCGAAGAACAATATAGGAAAAGCTCGTAGGCATTGGATCGGTGATGGAGAATTATGCCGGATGCGATCGATCATGTAACAGTCATATCCTAGGGTGACACAGAACTAGCTCCAGTTCATCAATGTAATGTAGGCATGTATTCCGAATATAGTCATACGTGCTTATGGAAAAGAACTTGCATGACATCTTTTGTCCTACCCTCCCGTGGCAGCGGGGTCCTATTGGAATATTAAGGCCTCCTTTTAATAGAGTACCGGACCAAAGCATTAACACATAGTGAATACATGAACTCCTCAAACTACGGTCATCACCGGTAAGTATCCCGATTATTGTGACTTCGGGGTTAACGGATCATAACACATAATAGGTGACTATGGACTTGCAAGATAGGATCAAGAACTCTCATATATTGATGAAAACATAATAGGTTCAGATCTGAAATCATGGCACTCGGGCCCTAGTGACAAGCATTAAGCATAGCAAACTCATAGCAACATCAATCTCAGAACATAGTGGATACTAGGGATCAAACCCTAACAAAACTAACTCGATTACATGATAAATCTCATCCAACCCATCACCGTCCAACAAGCCTACGATGGAATTACTCACGCACGACGGTGAGCATCATGAAATTGGTGATGGAGGAAGGGTGATGATGACGATGGCGACGGATTCCCCTCTCCGGAGCCCCGAACAGACTCCAGATCAGCCCTCCCAAGAGAGTTTAGGGCTTGGCAGCGGCTCCGTATTGTAAAACATGATGAATCCTTCTCCCTGATTTTTTCTCCCCGAAATTGAATATATGGAGTCAAGGCGGACGTCGGTGGAGCATCAGGGGGCCCACGAGGCAGGGGGGCACGCCCAAGGCGGTAGGGCGCGCCCCCCACCCTTGAGACCGCTAGCCCTTTTTGAGACCGCAAAACATAAATGCAGAGCACCTTTAAAGATCAAGGACTGACTAGACATTGTAATTCATGGTAAAAGAGATCCAGTCAAGTCATACTCAAACTATCAGTAATGGATGCAAATGACAGCGGTGCTCTCCGACTGGTGCTTTTTAATAAGAGGATGATGACTCAACATAAAAGTAAATAGATAGGCCCTTCGTAGAGGGAAACAGGGATTTGTAGAGGTGCCAGAGCTCGGTTTTGAAATAGATATGAATAATATTTTGAGCGGTATACTTTCATTGTCAACATAACAACCGAGATATCTCGATATCTTCCATGCTACACACATTATAGGCAGTTCCCAAACAGAATGGTAAAGTTTATACTCCCCCTCCACCAACAAGTATCAATCCATGGCTTGCTCGAAACAATGAGTGCCTCCAACTAACAAGAGTCCCGGGGGAGTTTTGTTTGCAGTTATTTTGATTTGATTTGCATAAAGCATGGGACTCGACATCCGACGACCAGCCATTTTCTCGTGAGTGAGGAGCAGAGTCCACTCCTCTTGAGAATAACTCGCCTAGCATGGAAGATACAGACATCCCTAGTTGATACATGAGCTATTCGAGCATACAAAACATAATGTTTATTTGAAGGTTTAGAGTTTGGCACATACAAATTTACTGGGAACGGCAGGTATATACCGTATATAGGTAGGTATGGTGGACTTATATGGAACAACTTTGGGGTTTATGGAATTGGATGCACAAGCAGTATTCCTGCTTAGTATAAGTGAAGGCTAGAAAAAAGACTGGGAAGCGACCAACTAGAGAGCGACAACAGTCATGAACATGCTTTAAAATTAATTGACACCGAATGCAAGTATGAGTAGGATATAATGCACCATGAACATAAATATCGTAGAGGCTATGTTGATTTTGTTTCAACTACATGCGTGAACATGTGCCAAGTCAAACCACTCGAATCGTTCAAAAAAGGATACCACCCTATCATACCACATCACAACCATTTTAATAGCATGTTGGCATGCAAGGTAAACCATTATAAGCTACTAGCTAATTAAGCATGGCATAAGCAACTACAATCTATAATTGTCATTGCAAATATGTTTCTTTCATAATAGGCTGAATCAGGAACGATGAACTAATCATATTTAAAAAAACAAGAGAGGTCGAGTTCATACCAGCTTTTCTCATCTCAATAAGTTCATCATACAATCATCATTATTGCCTTTCACTTGCACGACCGAATAGTGTGGATAATAATAATAGTGCACGTGCATTGGACTAAGATGAAATCTACAAGCATTCAATTCAAGAGAGAAGACAAGGTAATATAGGCTCTTTGTTAGATCAACAATAATGCATATAAGAGCCACTCAACATTTTCATTATGGTCTTCTTCTCTCGACCCCCAAAGAACAAGAAAAGAAATAAAACTATTTACACGGGAAAGCTCCCAACAAGCAAAAAAAGAACGAGCAAGATTTTTGGGTTTCTTTTAGTTACTACCACTACAGGCATTGAAAGTAAACTAGCTAAAAGCTACAACTAATTTTTTTGGTTTTTTTCTAAGGTTTATCAAACACACAAGAAGAAAGCATAAAAAGGGAAATAAACTAGTATGGATATTACAATGAAAAAGTATGAGCATCGACAACTAGCATGAGTGTGTGAACATGAATGTAATGTCGGTGAGAAATACGTACTCCCCCAAGCTTAGGCTTTTGGCCTAAGTTAGTCTATGGCCACGGCTGGCCTGGCGGATATCCAAAGTTATAGTTGGGGTCGTACTGAGAAGGATCCCCCTGGTGCCACTGGTTGGCTATGTCTTTCGGATTCCACTGATAAACAGACTGCCAGTGAGGATCAAATTGTGCTTCCGGCTCTGGCTCTGTAGCTGTTGTGGGGTTTCAGTAGGCGTGAATGGCCTCCGGCAGAACAAGGTACTTGCCTGCAGATAAGCCAAATAAGGAAGGGGCAGGCAAAGTAATAGTCTCAGGGTTATTTTTATCAAATATCAGCTTGTACTTAAGCATCTTTTCCTTATTCTTAACGATAAAATCATGTGCTACCATACTCTTATAGTCTAGAAAAACAGGAAGCAGCAACTTTTCTTCTTTCTCATAATGCATAATAGGTATGTTAAAATGTGCAGCGAGGCGCGAGGCGAAGATACCTCCCAAGATGGGGCCCTTAGTACGGTTAAGATTTAACTGCTTTGCAACAATAGTGCCCATACTAAATGTGTCATCACGGAACAAGGCATGACACAAAATAACAATATCAGGGGCACTAAGGTTGCCACAGTTTCCGCGACCAATTAAGCATCTACTAGCAAATATTGCGAAGTAATGTAAAACAGGAAAATGTATGCTAGTAATTCTTGCATCGGAAACTTTCCCCGTTTCCCCTACAACAATTGTATCAATAAACCCTTCCACATCGTCACGACGTGGTTCCTCTACACTGCCCTCAAAAGGGATCAAACAAACCCGACAAAAATCACGAAGTGACATCTCCTTATGCTCATCATATAAATAAAATTCCACCGTAGGTGGTGAGCTCCTCGCATGGAAATGAAAGTTTTGCACAAAGATATTGGTGAGTAAGAGATACTATTCGCGTTGGTCGTGGAGGAAGGCGGTGAGGCTTGCATTCTCAGCCAATTCATAGAAATCATCATAAATCCCGACTGCTCTCAAGAAATCATCACAAGGCCATTCACACGGCCGAACCTCCGCGGTGCGAGGGAGATTATACTTGGGCTTCTTGTTCTCTTCACTTTGTTTATCCTTCGAGCTTCGGCTCGATGAGCCCCTCAAAAATCTCTTCATCTTTTTCTGAAAATTTCTGAAATTTTTAGTAGCTTCAAAATAAAAGTGAACCAAACTCAACAAAATTGATAGCAACTACTCCTACAAGTGCCTAGAGGCAATATCATGCATTAAAACTACCTTTGACCATATAAATTTAACATGCAAGCTCAAGAACAGGGTCACCTAAGCAGCAAAAATTTGCAATGAATAAAGCACTAGAACAAAAATTAATTGGACCATTGGAGGAGTCACATACCAAAGAACAATCCCCCAAAGCAGTTTTGCGAATGGAGCTTTGAGCTAGGAGATCGAAAATGGCAGCAAGATGAGCTAGAACTCGGGTTTGAGCTGGTTGATGATTCTTTGGGAGGAAGGAGTGTGTGGTGGCTGAAATAAGTGGAGGGGGCCCACGTGGGGTCCACGAGGCAGGGGGCGCGCCCTCCACCCTCGTGGGCACGTGGCTGCTCCCCCTGTTGTGTTTTCAGTGCCAGATATTCTCAAATATTTCAGAAAAAATCATATTTAAATTTCAGGGCATTTGGAGAACTTTTATTTTCGGAGTATTTTTTGCACGGATAATTCAGAAATAGACAGAAATTACTATTTTTGCTTTATTTAATATAAATAACAGAAAGTAAAAAGAGGGTACAGAGAGTTGTGTTTTCTAAATTCATTCATCTCATGCTCATCAAAAGGAACCCACTAACATGGTTGATCAGGTCTTGTTAACAAACTCATTTTGAATAACATGAAACCGGAGAATTTTCGAATAACACTAGGTTACCTCAACGGGGATATGCACATTCCCAACAATAAGAATATCATATTTCTTCTTGGCAGTAGGAAGAGGAAATTCAAAACCTCCAATAGTAATTGTTGAAATTTTTCCAATAGAATTGATACCGTGGACTTGAGGTTGTTTCCTCGGAAAGTGTACCGTATGCTCATTACCATTAACATGAAAAGTGACATTGCCTTTGGTGCAATCAATAACAGCCCCTGCAGTATTCAAAAAGGGTCTTCCAAGAATAATAGACATACTATCGTCCTCAGGAATATCAAGAATAACAAAGTCCGTTAAAATAGTAATGTTTGCAACCACAACAGCCACATCCTCACAAATATCGACATGTATAGCAGTTGATTTATCGGCCATTTGCAAAGATATTTCAGTAGATGTCAACTTATTCAAATCAAGTCTACGATATAAAGAGAGAGGCATAACACTAACACCGGCTCCAAGATCACATAAAGCAGTTTTTAACATAGTTTCTTTTAATGGAGCATGTTATAGTTGGTACTCCCGGATCTCCAAGTTTCTTTGGTATTCCACCCTTAAAAGTATAATTAGCAAGCATGTGGAAATTTCAGCTTCCAGAATCTTTCTTTTATTAGTAACTATTTCCATCATATATTTAGCATAAGGATTCATTTTAAGCATATCAGTCAAACGCATACGCAAAAAAGATAGGTCTAATCATTTCTGCAAAGCGCTCAAAATCCTCATCATCCTTTTCTTGGATGGTTTAGGAGGAAATGGCATGGGTTTCTGAACCCATGATTCTCTTTCCTTACTGTGCTTCCTAGCAACAAAGTATCTCTTATCATAACGTTGATTCTTTGATTGTGGGTTATCAAGATCAACAACATGTTCAATTTCTACATCATTATTACTGCTAGGTTGAGCATCAACATGAACATCATCATTAACATTATCACTAGGTTCATGTTCATTACCAGATTGTGTTTCAGCATCAGAAATAGAAATATCATTGGGATTCTCAGGTGTGTCAATAACAGGTTCACTAGAAGCATGCAAAGTCCTATCATTTTTCTTTCTCCTCCTTTTAGAAGGGCTAGGTACATCTACATTAGCTCTCTAAGAATCTTGCTCAATTCTCTTAGGATGGCCCTCAGGATACAAAGGTTCCTGAGTCATTTTACCACCTCTAGTCATAACTCTAACATAATTATCATTCTTATTATTTAATTCATTGAGCAAATCATTCCGAGCTTTAAGTACTTGTTCTACTTGAGTGGTACACATAGAAGCATGTTTACTAATAAGTTTAAGTTCACCCTTAACACTAGCCATATAATCACTCAAATGTTCAATCATATAAGCATTATGTTTCAATTGTCTACCAACATAAGCATTGAAATCTTCTTGTTTAACCATAAAATTATCAAACTCATCTAAGCATTGGCTAGCAAACTTAATAGGCGGGATTTCAGCTTTATCATATCTATAGAGAGAATTTACCTTCACTACATGTGTCGGGTTATCAAGACCATGTCTTTCTTCAACAAGCGGCAAATTAAGACCATGTATTTCTTCAATAGGTGGTAAATTCTTAACATCTTTAGCTTTAATACCTTTTTCTTTCATAGATTTCTTTGCCTCTTGCATATCTTCAGGACTGAGAAATAGAATACCCCTTTTCTTCGGAGTTGGCTTAGGAGTTGGTTGAGGAAGTGTCCAATTATTTTCATTAGTCAACATATAATATAATAGAATTTCAGCTTGATCAACTCTTCTTTCCCTGAAAACACAACCAACACAACTATCCAGGTGGTCTCTGGAAGCATCGGTTAGTCCATTATAAAAGATATCAAGTATTTCATTTTTCTTGAGAGAATGATTAGGCAATGCATTAAGTAATTGGAGAAGCCTCCCCCAAGCTTGTGGGAGACTATCTTCTTCAATTTGCACAAAATTATATATCTCCCTTAAAGCAACTTGTTTCTTATGAGCGGGGAAATATTTAACAGAGAAGTAGTAAATAATATCCTGGGGACTACGCACACAACCAGGATCAAGAGAATTAAACCATATCTTAGCATCACCTTTTAATGAGAACGGAAATAATTTAAGGATATAATAGTAGCGAGTTTTCTCATCATTAGTAAACAGGGTAGCTATATAATTTAATTTAGGAAGATGTGCCACAACAGTTTCAGATTCATAGCCATAAAAAGGATCAGATTCAACCAAAGCAATTAACTCAGGATCGACAGAGAAATCATAATCCTTATCAGTAATAAAGATAGGTGAAGTAGCATAAGCAGGATCATATTTCATTCTAGCATTCAGGGATTTTTCTTTCAGCTTAGCTAATAGTTTCTTAAGATCACTTCTATCATTGCAGGCAAGAAAGTCTCTAGCAGTTTCTTCATCCATAACATAACCCTCAGGCACAACAGGCAATTCATATCTAGGGGGAGAATCTTCATCATCACTTTCATCAATATTATCAATTTCAATAATTTCATTCTCTCTAGCCCTAGCAAGTTGTTCATCAAGAAATTCACCAAGTGGCACAGTAGTATCAAGCATAGAAGTAGTTTCATCATAAGTATCATGCATAGAAGAAGTGGCATCATCAATAACATGCGACATATCAGAATTAATAGCAGAAGCAGGTTTAGGTGTCGCAAGCTTACTCAAAATAGAAGGTGAATCAAGTGCAAAGCTAGATGGTAGTTCCTTACCTCCCCTCGTAGTTGAGGGAAATTTTTTGGTTCTTTGATCTTTCAAGTACTTCATAATGATAAGCAGATATAAATCCCAAGTGACTGAAAGAATAGAGTTATGCTCCCCGGAAATGGTGCCAGAAAATGTTCTTGATAACCCACAAGTAAAGGGGATCGCAACAGTTTTCGAGGGTAGAGTATTCAACCCAAATTTATTGATTCGACACAAGGGGAGCCAAAGAATATTCTCAAGTATTAGCAGCTGAGTTGTCAATTTAACCACACCTGGAAACTTAATGATGATGATGATTATGAAACTTCAGATCAAGTTACTATCAAACCTCGTAGGACAACCAGAGTACGGTCTGCACCAGAGTGGTATGGTAATCCTGTTCTGGAGGTCATGTTGCTTGACCATAATGAACCTATGAACTATGAGGAAGCGATGATGAGCCCAGATTCCGCAAAATGGTTTAAGGCCATGAAATCTGAGATGGGATCCATGTATGAGAACAAAGTATGGACTTTGGTTGACTTGCCCAATGATCGGCAAGCCATTGCGAATAAATGGATCTTCAAGAGGAAGACGGACACTGATAGTAGTGTTACTATCTACAAAGCTCGAATTGTTGCAAAAATGTTTCCGACAAGTTCAAAGTGTTAACTACGATGAGATTTTCTCACTCGCAGAGATGCTTAAGTCTGTCCAAATCATGTTAGCAATTGCCACACTTGATGAAATCTGGCAAATGGATATCAAAATTGCATTTCTGAATGGATTTCTGGAAGAGGAGTTGTATATGATGCAACCAGAAGGTTTTAACAATCCAAAGGGTGCTAACAAAATGTGCAAGCTCCAGCGATCCATCTATGGACTGGTGCAAGCATCTCAGAGTTGGAATATACGCTTTGATGAGTTGATCAAAGCATATAGCTTTATATAGACTCGCGGTGAAGCCTGTATTTACAAGAAAGTGAGTGGGAGCTCTGTAGCATTTCTGATATTATATGTGGATGACATATTGCTGATTGGAAATGATATAGAATTTCTGGATAGCATAAAAGGATACTTGAATAAAAGTTTTTCAAAGAAAGACCTCGGTGAAGCTACTTACATATTGAGCATCAAGATCTATAGAGATAGATCAAGACGCTTGATAAGTTTTTTCAATGAGTACATACCTTGACAAGATTTTGAAGTAGTTCAAAATGGAACAGTCAAAGAAGGAGTTCTTTCCTGTGTTGCAAGGTGTGAAGTTGAGTAAGACTCAAAGACCCGACCACGGCAGAAGATAGAGAGAGAATGAAAGTCATTCCCTATGCCTCAGCCATAGGTTCTATAAAGTATGGCATGTTGTGTACCAGGCCTATTGTATACCCTGCCCTGAGTTTGGCAAGGGAGTACAATAGTGATCTAGGAGTAGATCACTGGACATTGGTCAAAATTATCCTTAGTGGAATAAGGATATGTTTCTCGATTATGGAGGTGACAAAAGGTTCGTCGTAAAGGGTTACGTCGATGCAAGTCTGGACACTGATCGAGATGACTCTAAGTCTCAATCTAGATACATATTGAAAGTGGGAGCAATTAGCTAGAGTAGCTCTGTGCAGAGAATTGTTGACATAGAAATTTGCAAAATACACATGGATCTGGAAGTGGCAGACCTTCTCTCACAAGCAAAACATGATCACACCTTAGTACTCTTTGGGTGTTAATCACATAATGATGTGAACTAGATTATTGACTCTAGTAAAACCCTTTGGGTGTTGGTCACATGACAATGTGAACTGTGGGTGTTAATTACATGGTGATGGGAACTATTGGTGTTAAATCACATGGCGATGTGAACTAGATTATTGACTCTAGTGCAAGTGGGAGACTAAAGGAAATATGCCCTAGAGGCAATAATAAAGTTATTATTTATTTCTTTTTTATGATAAATGTTTATTATTCATACTAGAATTGTATTAACCGGAAACATAATACATGTGTGAATACATAGACAAACATAGTGTCACTAGTATGCCTCTACTTGACTAGCTCGTTGAATCAATGATGGTTATGTTTCCTAACCATAGACATGATTTGTCATTTGATTAACGGGATCACATCATTAGAGAATGATGTGATTGACTTGACCCATCCGTTAGCTTAGCACGATGATCGTTTAGTTTGTTGCTATTGCTTTCTTCATGACTTATACATGTTCCTATGACTATGAGATTATGCAACTCCCGTTTACCGGAGGAACACTTTGTGTGCTACGAAACGTCACAACGTAACTGGGTCATTATAAAGGTGATCTATAGGTGTCTCCAAAGGTACTTGTTGGGTTGGCGTATTTCAAGATTAGGATTCGTCACTCCGACTGTCGGAGAGGTATCTCTAGGCCCACTCGGTAATACACATCACTTAAGCCTTGCAAGCATTGCAACTAATGAGTTAGTTGCAGGATGATGTATTGATGACCCACAAGTATAGGGGATCTATCGTAGTCCTTTCGATAAGTAAGAGTGTCCAACCCAACGAGGAGCAGAAGGAAATGATAAGCGGTTTTCAGCAAGGTATTCTCTGCAAGTACTGAAATAAGTGGTAACAGATAGTTTTGTGATAAGATAATTTGTAACGAGCAACAAGTAACAAAAGTAAATAAAGTGCAGCAAGGTGGCCCAATCCTTTTTGTAGCAAAGGACAAGCCTGGACAAACTCTTATATAAGGAAAAGCGCTCCCGAGGACACATGGGAATATCGTTAAGCTAGTTTTCATCACGTTCATATGATTCGCGTTCGGTACTTTGATAATTTGATATGTGGGTGGACCGGTGCTTGGGTGTTGTTCTTACTTGAACAAACATCCCACTTATGATTAACCTCTATTGCAAGCATCCTCAACTACAACAAAAGTATTAAGGTAAACCTAACCATAGCATGAAACATATGGATCCAAATCAGCCCCGTATGAAGCAACGCATAAACTAGGGTTTAAGCTTCTGTCACTCTAGCAACCCATCATCTACCTATTACTTCCCAATGCCTTCCTCTAGGCCCAAATAATGGTGAAGTGTTATGTAGTCGATGTTCACATAACACCACTAGAGGCTAGACAAGATACATGTCATCAAAATATCGAACGAATACCAAATTCACATGACTACTTATAGCAAGACTTCTCCCTTGTCCTCAGGAACAAACGTAACTACTCATAAAGCATAAACATGTCCATAATCAGAGGGGTATTAATATGTATATAGGATCTGAACATATGATCTTCCACCAATTAAACCAACTAGCATCAACTACGAGGAGTAATTAACACTACTAGCAACCTACTGGCACCAATTCCGGACTTGGAGACAAGAATTGGATACAAGAGATGAACTAGGGTTTTGTGATGAGATGGTGCTGATGAAGATGTTGATGGAGATTGCCCTCTCCCGATGAGAGGAGCATTGGTGAAGACGATGGCGATGATTTCCTCCTCCAGGAGGGAAGTTTCCCTGGCAGAATAGCTCTGCCGGAGCTCTAGATTGGATCCGCCAAGGTTCCACTTTGTGGCGGTGGAGTTTCATCCCGAAAGGTTGCTTCTTATTTTTTTCTTGACGAAATACTTCATATAGCAGAAGATGGTCATCGAAGAGCCACCAGGGGGCCCACGAGGTAGGGGGCGCGCCCCCCACCCTCGTGAGAAGGGTGTGGGCCCCCTGGTCTTCATCTTTGGCGAGGATTTTTCATTATTTATTATTAAGTATTCCGTGGAGTTTCAGGACTTTTGGAGTTATGCAGAATAGGTCTCTAATATTTGCTCCTTTTCCAGCCCAGAGTTCTAGCTGCCGGCATTCTCCCTCTTTATGTAAACCTTATAAAATAAGAGAGAATAGGCATAAGTATTGTGACATAATGTGAAATAACAGCCCATAATGCAATAAATATCGATATAAAAGCATGATGCAAAATGGACGTATCAACTCCCCCAAGCTTAGACCTCGCTTGTCCTCAAGTGAAAGCTGATAACAATAAATATGTCCTCATGTTTAGAGGTAGAGGCATCGATAAAAAATAAAATACGGACATGAAGGCATCGTGATTATTCTCATAACATCAACATATATAGATATTGTCATATGATTACTTATGTTCAAGTGATGATCTATTCACAATGCAAAAGTATGAATCAGAATCTTATTGAGAACCAACAAACTATAACCTCAGTCATTGAAACAATTGCAATTTATCATAACATCAGAAAGAGTCTATGTCAGAGCTAGAAAGCAAGTCCACATACTCAACTATCATCTAGTCCTTCATAGTTGCTAACACTCGCGCAATACTTGTGGTTACGGAGTTTTAATCAGACACAGAGAAAGATAGGGGCTTATAGTTTCGCCCCACAACCTTTTACCTCGAGGGTAATGTCAACAATAATAACTCATGCCCCCCTACATCCAATTAGATATATCTATCAGGATCTTTCCAACACACTGCGCTTGCCAAAGGATAAAATGTAAAAGGGAAAGGTGAAGATCACCATGACTCTTGCATAAGGTAGAAGATAATAATAGAAGATAGGCCCTTCGCAGAGGGAAGCATAGGTTTCCATGCGCTTTTATGGTTGGATGTACAAAATCTTAATGCGAAAGAACGTCACTTTATATTGCCAACTTGTGATATGAACCTTTATTATGCAGTCCGTCGCTTTTATTACTTCCACATCACAAGATCGTATAAGGCTTATTTCTCCCACACTAATCATACATATTTAGAGCAATTTTTATTGCTTTGCACCGATGACAACTTACTTGAAGGATCTTACTCAATCCATAGGTAGATATGGTGGACTCTCATGGCAAAACTGGTTTAAGGGTATTTGGAAGCACAAGTAGTATCTCTACTTGGTGCTGAGAATTTGGCTAGCATGAGGGGGAAAGGCAAGCTCAACATGTTGGATGATCCATGACAACATACTTTATCTCAGATATAAGAAAACATAACCCATTACATTGTCTTCCTTGTCCAGCATCAACTCTTTAGCATGTCATATTTTGATGAGTGTTCCCAATTATAAAAGATTTCAATAATAGTATATTTATATGTGAAACCTCTCTTTCCTTATTACTTCCTATTAATTGCAAAAATGTCCAAAGCTATGTCTGCCAACTCCCAACAACTTTTAATCATCACACTCTTTCTATGTGAAGTCATTACTATCAATAAGATCAATATGAACTTTTGTTTCTTCTTATTATTTTTCTCTTTTCTTTTATTCACCCAAGATCATAGCAAGAAAATCAAGCCCTTGACTCAACACTAATCTTTATTATATAGCTCACGGACTCGATTACATAGAGATCATAAAGCAAAACTCAAAACTAGATCATGACATAAACTTTATTCTACTAGATCAAAATACTACTAATAGGATCGAACTAAGGAAAACGGTAAAGATAGGAGTTGTGATTGTGATACGATACCGGGGCACCTCCCCCAAGCTTGGCGGTGGCCAAGGGGAGTGCCCATACCCATGTGATTATATCTCCTTGGTTGGTGAAGAAGGTGGAGGTGATGGGTAGTCGCACATCGAGCGTAAGAGGTCCTCTAGCTTGCGAATAATGCCCTTGAGTGCAAAGATATGCTCCTTCAAAAAATATTTTCACTTGTGAGATACTTGTTTTGAATACGAGTTAACTCAATCATCTGGAAAGCTTCGATCTTAGTTGGGGTGAGAAGGTTGTGATCAAGTTGAAGGATGTCTTCTGTTGTCGGAGCTTGGTTCTCCGTGACCTTCTTGATCCCTTCATCCATGTTGATCTCCATGGGCTCCTCCCTCTTCAGCTCTATCTTCATTAGCCAAGCATCTTTGTCACCATTGTTGGAGGAGGGGGATGACATGATGCCTGGCCTTGACAACCCTGACAGAGAACAGCCCGAAACAAGAACAGAGGATATTTGCGTGATACGGGAGTCAAAACCTTCGGGAGAATATATAGTGAATTTTTACCGACCAAAATACTTATCGTGCAAGAAAACGGAGTCCGGAAGGCACACGAGGTGCTTACGAGGTAGGGGCACGCCCTCCACCCTCATGGGGCCCTCGTGTCCTTCCCGGACTGCTACTTAATTTTCTATTTTTCTAAATATTCCAAAATGGAGAAATATTGCCTTAAAAATTGTTTTGGGGTCGGTTTACTTACCGTACCACATACCTATTCCTTTTTGGAGTCTAAAACGTTCTGGAAAGTGTCCCTTATGTATTCCTCTGGGGTTACGGTTTCAATAACATTTGTTTCAACATTTATAGGATTACCTGAGATATAGTGTTTGATTCTTTGAATGTTCACCACCTTCGGATTTGTGCCTTCGAAGTTGTTGATTTTTATGGCACCGGAACGATAGACCTCCTCGATAACATAGGGGCCTTCCCATTTAGAGAGAAGTTTTCCTGCAAAAAATCTTAAATGAGAGTTTTATAGCAATACATAATCACCTACATTAAACTCACGCTTTTGTATCCTTTTGTCATGCCATCTTTTAACTTTTTCTTTAAACAACTTGGCATTTTCATAAGCTTGGGTTCTCCATTCATCAAGGGAGCTAGTATCAAATAACCTCTTTTCACCAGCAAGTTTGAAATCATAATTGAGCTCTTTAATAGCTCAATATGCCTTATGTTCTAGGAGGTAAGTGACATGCTTTTCCATATACCATTTTATACGGAGACATACCCATAGGATTTTTATATGCAGTTCTATAGGCCCATAATGCATCATCAAGTTTCTTGGACCAATTCTTTCTAGAACTATTGACAGTCTTTTGCAAAATTAATTTGAGTTCTCTATTACTCAATTCTACTTGACCACTAGACTGTGGGTGATACAGAGATGCAATTCTATGATTGACGTCATATTTAGCAAGCATTTTACGGAAAGCACCATGAATAAAATGTGAACCACCGTCAGTCATTAAATATCTAGGGACTCCAAACCTTGGAAAAATAACTTCTTTAAGCATTTTAATAGAAGTGCTATGATCAGCACTACTAGTTGGAATAGCTTCTACCCACTTAGTAACGTAATCAACAGCAACTAAAATATGTGTATATCCATTAGAGGCAAGAAAAGGTCCCATATAATCAAAGCCCCAAACATCAAATGGTTCGATAACAAGTGAATAATTCATAGGCATTTCTTGATGTCTACTAATATTACCAATTCTTTGACATTCATCACAAGATAGGACAAACTTACGGGCATCCTTGAAGAGAGTAGGCCAATAAAAACCGGATTGCAATACCTTATGTGTAGTTCTATCTCCCGCGTGGTGTCCTCCATAAGTTTCGGAGTGGCACTTGCGTAGGATCTGTTCCTGTTCATGCTCAGGTACACAACGTCTAATAACACCATCTACTCCTTCTTTATAAAGATGTGGGTCATCCCAAAAGTAATGTCTCAAATCATAGAAGAAATTTTTCTTTTGTTGGTATGTGAAGCTAGGTGGTATAAATTTAGCAACTATGTAATTAGCATAATCAGCATACCAAGGGGTACTACGAGAAGTACTTATGACATTTAATTTTTCATCAAGAAAGCTATCATCAATAGGTAGTGGGTCATCAAGAACATTCTCTAACCTAGATAAGTTGTCTGCAACAGGGTTCTCAGCTCCTTTTCTATCAACAATATGCAAATCAAATTCTTGTAGCAAGAGAACCCATCTAATAAGTCTAGGCTTAGCATCTTTCTTATCCATAAGATATTTAATAGCAGCATGATCAGTGTGGCTAGTTACTTTAGAATCAACAATATAAGATCTAAACTTATCACAAGCAAATACAACTGCTAAAAGTTCTTTTTCAGTAGTAGCATAATTTCTTTGAGCATTGTCTAGAGTCTTACTAGCATAATGGATAACATTTAATTTCTTATCAACTCTTTGTCCTAGAACATCACCTACAGCATAATCACTAGCATCACACATAATTTCAAAGGGTAAATTCCAATCAGGTGGCTGAACAATAGGTGCAGAGACTAATGCTTTATTAAGTATTTCAAATGCTTCTACACAATCATCATCAAAGACAAATGGTATATCTTTTTGTAATAGATTAGTCAGAGGCCGAGAAATTTTTGAGAAGTCCTTAATGAACCTCCTATAAAATCTGGCGTGACCAAGGAAACTTCTTATACCTTTGATGTCCTTGGGACATGGCATCTTTTCAATAGCATCAACCTTAGCTTTATCAACTTCAATACCTCTTTCAGAAACTTTATGCCCCAAGACAATACCTTCATTAACCATAAAGTGGCACTTTTCCCAATTCAAGACAAGATTAGTTTCTTCACATCTCTGCAAAACTCGATCAAGATTGCTCAAGCAATCATCAAAAGAAGATCCATAGACGGAGAAGTCGTCCATGAAAACCTCACAAATCTTTTCACAAAAGTCAGAGAATATAGCCATCATGCATCTTTGAAAGGTAGTAGGTGCATTACATAAACCAAAAGGCATACGTCTATAAGAAAAAGTACCAAAAGGGCATGTAAAAGTAGTCTTTGATTAATCTTTAGCCGACACAGGTATTTGAGAGAAACCAGAATAACCATCTAGAAAGCAGTAATGTGTATGTTTGCATAATCTTTCTAGCATTTGATCGATAAAAGGTAAGGGGTAATGATCTTTCTTAGTAGCCTTATTTAATTTGCCGAAATCAATTACCATCATATAACCTGTAATAATTCTTTGTGGAATCAATTCATCTTTATCATTAGGAACAACAGTAATACCTCCCTTCTTAGGGACACAATGAACAGGACTTACCCACTGACTATCAGCAACGGGATAAATTATACCTGCCTCCAGAAGCTTTAGTATTTCTTTTCTTACCACTTCTTTCATTTTAGTATTCAGACGTCGTTGAGGATCACCAATTGGTTTGGCATTTGCTTCCAAATTTATTTTATGTTGACATAGAGTGGGACTAATGCCCTTAAGATAATCAAGAGTATATCCAATAGCAGCACGGTGCTTCTTCAGAGTTTTCAATAATCTTTCTTCTTCATGCTCTGAAAGGTTAGCACTAATAATAATAGGATATATCTTCTTTTCATCAAGATAAGCATATTTAAGATTATCAGGCAATGGTTTAAGCTCAAACACGGGATCACCCTTAGGTGGAGGGGGATCCCCTAGGATTTCAACAGGCAAATTGTGTTTCAGAATAGGTTCCTGTTTAAAGAATACTTCATCTATTTCCCTTCTTTCATTCATAAACATATCATTCTCATGGTCTAGCAAATATTGTTCTAAAGGATCACAAGGAGGTACGACAATAGAAGCAAGACCAATAATTTCATCCTTACTAGGCAATTCTTCTTCACGATGTTGTTTACTAAATTTAGAGAAATTAAATTCATGAGTCATATCATCCAAGCCAACAGTAACAACATCCCTTGTGCAATCTATGGTAGCATTAACAGTATTCAAGAAGGGTCTACCAAATATAATGGGACAAAAGCTATCTTGTGGGGAACCAAGAACAAGAAAATTAGCAGGATATTTAGTTTTCCCACACAAGACTTCAATATCTATAACAATTCCCATTGGTGAAATAGTATCTCTATTAGCAAGTTTAATTGTAACATCAATATCTTCCCACTCAGCAGGTGCAATGTCATGCATAATTTATTTGTATAAGTCAATAGGTATTGCACTAGCACTAGCACCCATATCACATAAGCCATGATAACAATGATCTCCTATTTTAAAAGAAATAACAGGCATGCGTACCACAGGTCTAGGTTTATCTGTATCATGGGGTTTAGCAATTCTAGCAGTTTCATTACAGAAGTAAATAACATGCCCATCTATATTATCAGACAAGAGATCTTTAACAATAGCAATATTAGGTTCTACTTTAACTTGCTCAGGAGGTGTATATGTTTTAATATTGCTTTTACGAACCACAGTTGAAGCTTTAGCATGATCCTTTATCCTAACAGGGAAAGGTGGTTTCTTAACATAACAAGTAGGAACAATAGGATCATTATAAGTGACAGTCTTTTCTTCAATTTTAATTGGTGCACCTACTTTTACTTCTATGGGAGGATGATATTTAAACCACTTCTCCTTAGGGAGATCAACATAAGTAGCAAAAGATTCACAGAAAGAAGCTACTATCTCAGAATCAAGTCCATATTTAGTGCTAAACTTACGGAAAATATCGATATCCATAAAAGATTTAACACAATCAAAACTAGGTGTCATACCTGACTCCTTACCATTGTCGAGGTCCCAATCTTCAAAGTTGCATTTAATTCTTTCCAATAAATCCCATTTGAATTCAATAGTCTTCATCATAAAAGAGACAACACAAGAAGTATCAAGCATGGTGCGATTGTTACCAGAAAGCCGAGCATAAATTTTTTGAATAATCATTTCTCTTGAGAGCTCATGATTGGGGCATGAATATAACATTGACTTAAGCCTCCCCCAAGTTTGAGCGATGCTTTCTCCTTCGCGAGGCCAAAAATTATATATATATATATATATAAAACAAAAATTGCGATCACGATGAACAAGATGCATAGGATAAAACTTCTGATGAAATTCCAATTTCAATCGTTTGTAATTCTAAGACCTCATATCATCACATAGCCTATACCATGTCGATGCATCTCCCCTCAAAGATAAGGGGAATACCTTCTTCTTAACAACATCTCCGGGTACACCTGCAAGCTTAAATAATCCACAAACTTTATCCACATATATTAGATGTTCATCAGGATGTTTTGTTCCATCTCCTAAAAAGGATTAGCTAGCAGTCTTTCTATTATACCCGAAGGAACTTCAAAGCAAGTGTCTTCATTTTCATTTTCAGTAGGTTCAGTAGGTTGAGGAGCAACTCGTTGCTCTACTGGTCGGGGTGAAGATACCCCGAACAAGCCCCTCAGAGGATTACTTTCCATAGTAACAAGTGACAGTAAATTTCAGCACACTATATAAAATTTTCCTTACCAAATTCCACCTACCAAAGGCGCTTCACTCCCCGACAACGGTGCCAGAAAAGAGTCTTGATGACCCACAAGTATAGGGGATCTATCTTAGTCCTTTCGATAAGTAAGAATGTCGAACCCAACGAGGAGCAGAAGGAAATGATAAGCGGTTTTCAGCAAGGTATTCTTTGCAAGTACTGAAATAAGTGGTAACATATAGTTTTCTAATAAGATAATTTGTAATGAGCAACAAGTAACAAAAGTAAATAAAGTGCAGCAAGGTGGCCCAATCCTTTTTGTAGCAAAGGACAAGCCTGGACAAACTCTTATATAAGGAAAAGCGCTCCCGAGGACACATGGGAATATCGTCAAGCTAGTTTTCATCACGTTCATATGATTCGCGTTCGGTACTTTGATAATTTGATATGTGGGTGGACCGGTGCTTGGGTGCTGTTCTTACTTGAACAAACATCCCACTTATGATTAACCTCTATTGCAAGCATCCGCAACTACAACAAAAGTATTAAGGTAAACCTAACCATAGCATGAAACATATGGATCCAAATCAGCCCCGTATGAAGCAACGCATAAACTAGGGTTTAAGCTTCTGTCACTCTAGCAACCCATCATCTACCTATTACTTCCCAATGCCTTCCTCTAGGCCCAAATAATGGTGAAGTGTTATGTAGTTGACGTTCACATAACACCACTAGAGGCTAGACAACATACATCTCATCAAAATATCGAACGAATACCAAATTCACATGACTACTAATAGCAAGACTTCTCCCTTGTCCTCAGGAACAAACGTAACTACTCACAAAGCATAAACATGTTCATAATCAGAGGGGTATTAATATGTATATAGGATCTGAACATATGATCTTCCACCAATTAAACCAACTAGCATCAACTACAAGGAGTAATTAACACTACTAGCAACCTACTAGCACCAATCCCGGACTTGGAGACAAGAATTGGATACAAGAGATGAACTAGGGTTTTGAGATGAGATGGTGCTGATGAAGATGTTGATGGAGATTGCCCTCTCCCGATGAGAGGAGCGTTGGTGATGACGATGATTTCCCCCTCCGAGAGGGAAGTTTCCCCGGCAGAACAGCTCTACCGGAGCTCTAGATTGGATCCGCCAAGGTTCCACCTCGTGGCGGCGGAGTTTCGTCCCGAAAGGTTACTTCTTATTTTTTTTCGACGAAAGACCTCATATAGCATAAGATGGTCATCGGAGAGCCACCAGGGGGCCCACGAGGTAGGGGGGCACGCCCTAGGGGAGGCGCCCCCCACCCTCATGAGAAGGGTGTGGGCCCCCTGGTCTTCATCTTTGGCGAGGATTTTTCATTATTTATTATAAGGTATTCCGTGGAGTTTCAGGACATTTGGAGTTGTGCAGAATAGGTCTCTAATATTTGCTCCTTTTCCAGCCCAGAATTCCAGGTGCCGACATTCTCCCTCTTTATGTAAACCTTGTAAAATAAGAGAGAATAGCCATAAGTTTTGTGACATAATGTGAAATAACATCCCATAATGCAATAAATATCGATATAAAAGCATGATGCAAAATGGACGTATCATGTATTACGGAACGAGTAAAGAGACTTGCCGGTAATGAGATTGAACTAGGTATTGAGATACCGACGATCAAATCTCGGGCAAGTAACATACATATGACAAAGGGAACAACGTATGTTGTTATGCGGTTTGACCGATAAAGATCTTCGTAGAATATGTAGGAGCCAATATGAGCATCCAGGTTCCACTATTGGTTATTGACCGGAGACGTGTCTCGGTCATGTCTGCATAGTTCTCGAACCCGTAGGGTCCGCACGCTTAAAGTTCGATGACGGTTTTATTATGAGTTTATGTGTTTTGATGTACCGAAGGTAGTTCGGAGTCCCGGATATGATCACAGACATGACGAGGAGTCTTGAAATGGTCAAGACATGAAGATTGATATATTGGACGACTATATTCGGACACCGGAATGGTTCCGCGGGTTATCGGATATATACCGGAGTACCGGGAGGTTACCGGAACCCCCCGGGGGTTATTGGGCCTCATGGGCCTAAGTGGTGGAAGAGGAGAGCCGGCAGGAGGTGGCACGCGACCCCCCCCCTGCCCCAATCTGAATTGGAGAGGGAAGGGAGCGGCGGCGCCCCTTCTCCTTCCTTCTCTCCACCTCCTCCTTCCCCCTTCTCCTAGATGGAATTGGAAAGGGGGCAAAACCTACTTGGAGTAGCATTTCCCTCCCTTGGGCGCACCTCCTCTCCTTGGCCGGACCCCTCCTCCCCCCTTATATACGGAGGAGGGGCACCCCACAGGCACAACAATTGATCTCTTGGATCTTTTAGCCGTGTGCGGTGCCCCCCTCCACCATAATCCACCTCAGTCATATCGTAGCGGTGCTTAGGCGAAGCCCTACATCGGTAGAACATCATCATCGTCACCACACCGTCGTGCTAACGGAACTCTCCCTCAAAGCTCGGCTGGATTGGAGTTTGAGGGATGTCATCGAGTTGAACGTGTGCAGAACTCGGAGGTACCGTGTGTTCGGTGCTTGATCGGTCGGATCATGAAGACGTACGACTACATCAACCGCATTTTGCTAACGGTTCCGCTTTCGGTCTACGAGGGTACATGGACAACTCTCTCCTCTCTCGTTGCTATGCATCACCATGATCTTGCGTGTGCGTAGGAAAATTTTGAAATTACTACGTTCCCCAACAGTGGCATCCGAGCCAGGTTTATGCGTAGATGTTATATGCACGAGTAGAACAGTGAGTTGTGGGCGATACAAGCCATACTGCTTACCAGCATGTCATACTTTGGTTCGGCGGTATTGTTGGATGAAGCGGCCCGGACCGACATTACGCGTACGCTTACGTGAGACTGGTTCTACCGATGTGCTTTGCACATAGGTGGCTGGTGGGTGTCAGTTTCTTCAACTTTAGTTGAACCAAGTATGGATACGCCTGGTCCTTGAGAAGGTTAAAACATCACTAACTTGACGAACTATCGTTGTGGTTTTGATGCGTACGTAAGAACGGTTCTTGCTCAGCCCATAGCAGCCATGTAAAACTTGCAACAACAAAGTAGAGGACGTCTAACTTGTTTTTGCAGGGCATGATGCCATATTTTATTGTATGAGATGATCATGTTTTGTAACCGAGTTATCGACAACTGGCAGGAGCCATATGGTTGTCGCTTTATTGTATGCAATGCAATCGCCCTGTAATGCTTTACTTTATCACTAAGCGGTAGCGATAGTCGTAGAAGCATAAGTTGGCGAGACGACAACGATGCTACGATGGAGATCAAAGTGTCGCGCTGGTGACAATGGTGATCATGACGGTGCTTCGGAGATGAAGATCACAAGCACACGATAATGATGGCCATATCATATCACTTATATTGATTGCATGTGATGTTTATCTTTTATGCATCTTATCTTGCTTTGATTGACGGCAGCATTATAAGATGATCTCTCACTAAATTATCAAGGTATAAGTGTTCTCCCTGAGTATGCACCGTTGCGAAAGTTCTCCGTGCTGAGACACCACGTAATGATCAGGTGTGATAGGCTCTACATTCAAGTACAACATGTGCAAAATAGTTGCACACGCGGCATACTCAAGTTAAACTTGACGAGCCTAGCATATGCATATATGGCCTCGGAACACTGAGACTGAAAGGTCGAGCGTGAATCATATAGTAGATATGATCAACATAGTGATGTTCACCATTGAAACTACTCCATCTCACGTGATGATCGAACATGGTTTGGTTGATTTGGATCACGTGATCACTTAGAGGATTAGAGGGATGTCTATCTAAGTGGGAGTTCTTAAGTAATATGATTAATTGAACTTCAATTTATCATGAACTTAGTCCTGGTAGTATTAACATATCTATGTTGTAGATCAATAGCTCGCGTTTAGCTCCCCTGTTTTATTTTTGATATGTTCTTAGAGAAAACTAAGTTGAAAGGTGTTAGTAGCAATGATGCGGATTGGATCCATGATCTGAGGACTATCCTCATTGCTGCACAGAAGAATTATGTCCTTGATGCACCACTAGGTGACAGACCGCTTGCCGGAGCAAATGCAGACGTTATGAACGTTTGGCAAGCTCAATATGATGACTACTTGATGAAGGAAATATGCCCTAGAGGCAATAATAAAGTTATTATTTATTTCCTTATATCATGATAAATGTTTATTATTCATGCTAGAATTGTAATAACCGGAAACATAATACATGTGTGAATACATAGACAAAACAGAGTGTCACTAGTATGCCTCTACTTGACTAGCTCGTTGATCAAAGATGGTTATGTTTCCTAACCATAGACATGAGTTGTCATTTGATTAACGGGATCACATCATTAGGAGAATGATGTGATTGACTTGACCCATTCTGTTAGCTTAGCACTTGACCGTTTAGTTTGTTGCTATTGCTTTCTTCATAACTTATACATGTTCCTATAACTATGAGATTATGCAACTCCCGTTTACCGGAGGAACACTTTGTGTGCTACCAAACGTCACAACGTAACTGGGTGATTATAAAGGTGCTCTACAGGTGTCTCCGAAGGTACTTGTTGGGTTGGCGTATTTCAAGATTAGGATTTGTCACTCCGATTGTCGGAGAGGTATCTCTGGGCCCTCTCGGTAATGCACATCACTCAAGCCTTGCAAGCATTGCAACTAATAAGTTAGTTGCGGGATGATGTATTACGGAACGAGTAAAGAGACTTGCCGGTAACGAGATTGAACTAGGTATTGAGATACCGACGATCGAATCTCGGGCAAGTAACATATCGATGACAAAGGGAACAACGTATGTTGTTATGCGGTCTGACCGATAAAGTTCTTCGTAGAATATGTAGGAGCCAATATGAGCATCCAGGTTCCGCTATTGGTTATTGACCGGAGACGTGTCTCGGTCATGTCTACATAGTTCTCGAACCCGTAGGGTCCGCACGCTTAAAGTTTGGTGACGATCGTAATTAGGATTTTTGTGTTTTGATGGACCGAAGGTTGTTCGGAGTCCCGGATGTGATCACGGACATGACGAGGAGTCTCGAAATGGTCGAGACATAAAGATTGATATATTGGAAGCCTATATTTGGATATCAGAAACGTTCCGGGTGAAATCGGGATTTTACCGGAGTACCGGGGGGTTATTGGGCCTACATGGGCCATAAGGGAGAAGAGGAGGGCCGGCCAGGGCAGGCCGCGCGCCCCTCCCCCTAGTCCGAATAGGACAAGGAAAGGGGGGCGGCGCCCCCTTTCCTCTTTCTCCCTTCCTCCTTCCTTTTCCAACAAGGCAAGAGGGGGGAGTCCTACTCCCGGTTGGAGTAGGACTCCTCCAGGCACACCCATAGGGCCGGCCGCACCTCCGCCTCTCCCTCCTTTATATACTGAGGCAAGGGGCCACCCCATGACACACAAGTTGATCCTCGTGATCGTTCCTTAGCCGTGTGCGGTGCCCCCTTCCACCATATTCCACCTCGGTCATATCGTAGCGGTGCTTAGGCGAAGCCGTGCGTCGGTAGAACATCATCACCGTCATCACGCTGTCATGCTGACGAAAGTCTCCCTCAAAGTTTTGCCGGATCGGAGCTCAAGGGACGTCACCTAGTTGAACGTGTGCAGAACTCGGAGGTGTCGTACGTTCGGTACTTGGATCGCTCGAATCGGGAAGACGTACGACTACTTCCTCTACGTTGTGTCAACACTTCTGTTGCCGGTCTATGAGCGTACGTAGACAACACTCTCCCCTCCCGTTGCTATGCATCACCATGATCTTGCGTGTCGTAGGAATTTTTTTGAAATTACTACGTTCTCCAACAGTGGCATCCGAGCCAGGTTTTATGCGTTAATGTTGTGCATGAGTAGAACACAAGTGAGTTGTGGGTGATATAAGTCATACTCCTTACCAGCATGTCATACTTTGGTTCGGCGGTATTGTTGGATGAAGCGGCCCGTACCGACATTACGCGTATGCTTACGCGAGACTGGTTCTACCGACGTGCTTTGCACACAGGTGGCTGGCGGTGTCAGTTTCTAGAACTTTAGTTGAACCAAGTGTGGCTAAGCCCCGTCCTTGTGAAGGTTAAAACAACATCAACTTGACAAACTATCATTGTGGTTTTGATGCGTAGGTAAGAACGGTTCTTGCTAAAGCCCATAGCAGCCACGTAAAACTTGCAACAACAAAGTAGAGGACGCCTAACTTGTTTTTGCAGGGCATGTTGTGATGTGATATGGTCAAGACATGATGCTAAATTTTATTGTATGATATGATCATGTTTTTTAACCGAGTTATCGGCAACTGGCAGGAGCCATATGGTTGTCGCTTTATTGTATGCAATGCAATTGCGCTGTAATGCTTTACTTTATCACTAAGCGGTAGCGATAGTCGTGGAAGCATAAGATTGGTGAGACGACAAAGATGCTACGATGGTGATCAAGGTGTCGCGCCGGTGACGATGGTGACCATGAAGGTGCTTCGGAGATGGAGATCACAAGCACAAGATGATGATGGCCATATCATATCACTTATATTGATTGCATGTGATGTTTATCTTTTATGCATCTTATCTTGCTTTGATTGACGGTAGCATTATAAGATGATCCCTCGCTAAATTATCAAAGTATAAGTGTTCTCCCTGAGTATGCACCGTTGCGGAAGTTCTTCGTGCTGAGACACCACGTGATGATCGGGTGTGATAGGCTCTACGTTCAAATACAACGAGTGCAAAACAGTTGCACACGCGGAATACTCAGGTTTATCTTGACGAGCCTAGCATATAACAGATATGGCCTCGGAACACGGAGACCGAAAGGTCGAGCGTGAATCATATAGTAGATATGATCAACATATTGATGTTCACCATTGATACTACTCCATCTCACATGATGATCGGACATGGTTTAGTTGATTTGGATCACGTGATCACTTAGAGGATTAGAGGGATATCTTTCTAAGTGGGAGTTCTTAAGTAATATGATTAATTGAACTTAAATTTATCATGAACTTAGTACCTGATAGTATCTTGCTTGTCTATGTTTGATTGTAGATAGATGGCTTGTGTTGTTGTTCCGTTGAATTTTAATGTGTTCCTTGAGAAAGCAAAGTTGAAAGATGATGGTAGCAATTACACGGACTGGGTCCGTAACTTGAGGATTATCCTCATTGTTGCACAGAAGAATTACGTCCTGGAAGCACCGCTAAGTGCCAAGCCTGCTGCAGGAGCAACACCAGATGTTATGAACATCTGGCAGAGCAAAGCTGATGACTACTCGATAGTTCAGTGTGCCATGCTTTACGGCTTAGAACCGGGTCTTCAACGATGTTTTGAACATCATGGAGCATATGAGATGTTCCAGGAGTTGAAGTTAATATTTCAAGTAAATGCCCAGATTGAGAGATATGAAGTCTCCAATAAGTTCTATAGCTGCAAGATGGAGGAGAATAGTTCTGTCAGTGAACATATACTCAAAATGTCTGGGTATCATAATCACTTGACTCAACTGGGGGTTAATCTTCCTGTTGATAGTGTCATTGACAAAGTTCTTCAATCACTGCCACCAAGCTACAAAAGCTTCGTGATGAACTATAATATGCAAGGGATGAATAAAACTATTCCTGAGCTCTTCGCGATGCTAAAAGCCGCGGAGGTAGAAATCAAGAAGGAGCATCAAGTGTTGATGGTCCATAAGACCACCAGTTTCAAGAAAAAGGGCAAAGGGAAGAAGAAAGGGAATTTCAAGAAGAACAACAAACAAGTTGCTGCTCAGGAGAAGAAACCCAAGCCTGGACCTAAGCCTGAGACTGAGTGCTTCTATTGCAAGCAGACTGGTCACTGGAAGCGGAACTGCCCTAAGTATTTGGCGGATAAGAAGGATGGCAAAGTGAACAAAGGTATATGTGATATACATGTTATTGATGTGTACCTTACTAATGCTCGCAGTAGCACCTAGGTATTTGATACTAGTTCTGTTGCTAACATTTGCAACTCGAAACAGGGGCTACGGATTAAGCGAAGATTGGCTAAGGACGAGGTGACGATGCGCGTGGGAAATGGTTCCAAAGTCGATGTGATCGCGGTTGGCACGCTACCTCTACATCTACCTTCGGGATTAGTATTAGACCTAAATAATTGTTATTTGGTGCCAGTGTTGAGCATGAACAATATATCTGGATCTTGTTTGATGCGAGACGGTTATTCATTTAAATCAGAGAATAATGGTTGTTCCATTTATATGAGTAATATCCTTTATGGTCATGCACCCTTTAAGAGTGGTCTATTTTTGATGAATCTCGATAGTAGTGATACACATATTCATAATGTCGAAATCAAAAGATGCAGAGTTGATAATGATAGTGCAACTTATTTGTGGCACTGCCATTTAGGTCATATCGGTGTAAAGCGCATGAAGAAACTCCATACTGATGGACTTTTGGAACCACTTGATTATGAATCACTTGGTACTTGTGAACCGTGCCTCATGGGTAAGATGACTAAAACGCCGTTCTCCGGTACTATGGAGAGAGCAACGGATTTGTTGGAAATCATACATACAGATGTATGTGGTCCAATGAATGTTGAGGCTCGTGGCGGATATTATTATTTTCTCACCTTCAAAGATGATTTAAGAAGATATGGGTATATCTACTTAATGAAACATAAGTCTGAAACATTTGAAAAGTTCAAAGAATTTCACAGTGAAGTTAAAAATCATCGTAACAAGAAAATAAAGTTTCTACGATCTGACCGTGGAGGAGAATATTTGAGTTACGAGTTTGGTCTACATTTGAAACAATGCAGAATAGTTTCGCAACTCACGCCACCCGGAACACCACAGCGTAATGGTGTGTCCGAACGTCGTAATCGTACTTTATTAGATATGGTGCGATCTATGATGTCTCTTACTGATTTACCATTATCGTTTTGGGGTTATGCTTTAGAGATGGCTGCATTCACGTTAAATAGGACACCATCGAAATCTGTTGAGATGACGCCTTATGAACTGTGGTTTGGCAAGAAACCAAAGTTGTCGTTTCTGAAAGTTTGGGGTTGCGATGCTTATGTGAAAAAGCTTCAACCTGATAAGCTCGAACCCAAATTGGAGAAATGTGTCTTCATAGGATACCCAAAGGAGACTGTTGGGTACACCTTCTATCACAGATCCGAAGGCAAGACTTTTGTTGCTAAATTCAGAGTTTTTCTAGAGAAGGAGTTTCTCTCAAAAGAAGTGAGTGGGAGAAAAGTAGAACTTGATGAGATAACTGTACCTTCTCCCTTATTGGAAAGTAGTACATCACAGAAACCGGTTTCTGTGACACCTACACCAATTAGTGATGAAGCTAATGATAATGATCATGAAACTTCAGATCAAGTTAATATCGAACCTCGTAGATGAACCAGAGTAAGATCCGCACCAGAGTGGTACGGTAATCCTATTTTGGAAGTCATGCTACTAGATCGTGATGAACCTACGAACTATGAAGAAGCGATGGTGAGCCCAGATTCTGCAAAATGGCTAGAAGCCATGAAATCTGAGATGGGATCCATGTATGAGAACAAAGTGTGGACTTTGGTTGACTTTCCCGTTGATCGGCAAGCAATTGAGAATAAATGGATCTTCAAGAAGAAGACTGACGCTGACGGTAATGTTACTGTCTACAAAGCTCGACTTGTTGCAAGAGGTTTTCGACAAGTTCAAGGGATTGACTATGATGAGACCTTCTCACCCGTAGCGATGCTTAAGTCTGTCCGAATCATGTTAGCAATTGCCGCATTTTATGATTATGAAATTTGGCAAATGGATGTCAAAACTGCATTCCTGAATGGATTTCTGGAAGAAGAGTTGTATATGAGGCAACCAGAAGGTTTTGTCGATCCAAAGGGAGCTAACAAAGTGTGCAAGCTCCAGCGATCCATTTATGGACTGGTGCAAGCCTCTCGGAGTTGGAATAAACGCTTTGATAGTGTGATCAAAGCATTTGGTTTTGTACAGACTTTTGGAGAAGCCTGTATTTATAAGAAAGTGAGTGGGAGCTCTGTAGCATTTCTGATATTATATGTGGATGACATATTATTGATTGGAAATGATATAGAATTTTTGGATAGCATAAAGGGATACTTGAATAAGAGTTTTTCAATGAAAGACCTTGGTGAAGCTGCTTACATATTGGGCATTAAGATCTATAGAGATAGATCAAGACGCTTAATTGGACTTTCACAAAGCACATACCTTGACAAGGTTTTGAAGAAGTTCAAAATGGATCAAGCAAAGAAAGGGTTCTTGCCTGTGTTACAAGGTGTGAAGTTGAGTAAGACTCAATGTCCAACCACCGCAGAAGATAGAGAGAAAATGAAAGATGTTCCCTATGCTTCATCCATAGGCTCTATCATGTATGCAATGCTGTGTACCAGACCTGATGTGTGCCTTGCTATAAGTCTAGCAAGGAGGTACCAAAGTAATCCAGGAGTGGATCACTGGACAGCGGTCAAGAACATCCTGAAATACCTGAAAAGGACTAAGGATATGTTTCTCGTATATGGAGGTGACAAAGAGCTCATCGTAAATGGTTACGTTGATGCAAGCTTTGACACTGATCCGGACAATTCTAAATCGCAAACCGGATACGTGTTTTTACTAAACGGTGGAGCTGTCAGTTGGTGTAGTTCTAAACAAAGCGTCGTGGCGGGATCTACATGTGAAGCGGGGTACATAGCTGCTTCGGAAGCAGCAAATGAAGGAGTCTGGATGAAGGAGTTCACATCCGATCTAGGTGTCATACCTAGTGCATCGGGTCCAATGAAAATCTTTCGTGATAATACTGGTGCAATTGCCTTGGCAAAGGAATCCAGATTTCACAAGAGAACCAAGCACATCAAGAGACGCTTCAACTCCATTCGGGATTTCGTCCAAGTGGGAGACATAGAAATTTGCAAGATACATACGGATCTGAATGTTGCAGACCCGCTGACTAAGCCTCTTCCACGAGCAAAACATGATCAGCACCAAGGCTCCATGGGTGTTAGAATCATTACTGTGTAATCTAGATTATTGACTCTAGTGCAAGTGGGAGACTGAAGGAAATATGCCCTAGAGGCAATAATAAAGTTATTATTTATTTCCTTATATCATGATAAATGTTTATTATTCATGCTAGAATTGTATTAACCAGAAACATAATACATGTGTGAATACATAGACAAAACAGAGTGTCACTAGTGTGCCTCTACTTGACTAGCTCGTTGATCAAAGATGGTTATGTTTCCTAACCATAGACATGAGTTGACATTTGATTAACGGGATCACATCATTAGGAGAATGATGTGATTGACTTGACCCATTCTGTTAGCTTAGCACTTGATCGTTTAGTTTGTTGCTATTGCTTTCTTCATAACTTATACATGTTCCTAGACTATGAGATTATGCAACTCCCATTTACCGGTGGAACACTTTGTGTGCTACCAAACGTCACAACGTAACTGGGTGATTATAAAGGTGCTCTACAGGTGTCTCCGAAGGTACTTGTTGGGTTGGTGTATTTCGAGATTAGGATTTGTCACTCCGATTGTCAAAGAGGTATCTCTGGGCCCTCTTGGTAATGCACATCACTCAAGCCTTGCAAGCATTGCAACTAATAATTTAGTTGCGGGATGATGTATTACACAACGAGTAAAGAGACTTGCCGGTAACGAGATTGCACTAGGTATTGAGATATCGACGATTGAATCTCGGGCAAGTAACATACCGATGACAAAGGGAACAACGTATGTTGTTATGCAGTCTGACCGATAAAGTTCTTCGTAGAATATGTAGGAGCCAATATGAGCATCCAGGTTCCGCTCTTGGTTATTGACCAGAGACGTGTCTCGGTCATGTCTACATAGTTCTCAAACCTGTAGGGTCCACACGCTTAAAGTTCGGTGACGATCGTAATTAGGGTTTTTGTGTTTTGATGCATCGAAGGTAGTTCGGAGTCCCGGATGTGATCACGGACATGATGAGGAGTCTCGAAATGGTCGAGACATAATGATTGATATATTGGAAGCCTATATTTGGATATCGGAAACGTTTCGGGTGAAATCGGGATTTTACCGGAGTACCGGGGGGTTACCAGAACCCCCCGGGGGTTATTGGGCCTACATGGGCCATACGGGAGAAGAGGAGGGCAGGCCAGGGCAGGCCGCGCGCCCCCTCCTCCCTAGTCCGAATAGGACAAGGAAAGGGGGGCGGCGCCCCCCTTTCCTCTTTCTCCCTTCCTCCTTCCTTTTCCAACAAGGCAAGAGGGGGAGTCGTACTCCCAGTTGGAGTAGGACTCCTCCAGGCGCACCCATAGGGCCGGCCACACCTCCCCCTCTCCCTCCTTTATATACTGAGGCAAGGGGGCACCCCATGACACACAAGTTGATCCTCGTGATCGTTCTTTAGCCGTGTGCGGTGCCCCTTCCACCATATTCCACTTCGGTCATATCGTAGCGGTGCTTAGGTGAAGCCCTGCGTCGGTAGAACATCATCACCGTCATCACGTCGTCGTGCTGACGAAACTCTCCCCCAACATTTTTCTGGATCGGAGCTCGAGGGACGTCACCGAGTTGAACGTGTGCAGCACTCGGAGGTGCCGTACGTTCAGTACTTGGATCGGTCGGATCGGGAAGACGTACGACTACTTCCTCCATGTTGTGTCAACGCTTCCATTGCCGGTCTACGAGGGTACGTAGACAACACTCTCCCCTCTCGTTGCTATGCATCACCATGATCTTGCGTGTGCGTAGGAAAATTTTTGAAATCACTACGTTCTCCAACACTTGATAGTTTAGTGCACCATGCTTAGCAGCTTAGAATCGGGACTTCAAAGATGTTTTGAACGTCATGGATCATATGAGATGTTCCAGGAGTTTAAGTTAATATTTCAAGAAAATACTCGAGTTGAGAGATATGAAGTCTCCAACAAGTTCTATAGCTAAAAGATGGAGGAGAATAGCTCAAGCAATGAGCATGTGCTCAGATTGTCTGGGTACTACAATCGCTTGAATCAAGTGGGAGATAATCTTCCAGATAAAATAGTGATTGACAGAATTCTCTAGTCACCATCACCAAGTTAGTAGAACTTCATGATGAACTATAGTATGCAAGGGATGACGTAAACGATTCCCGAGCTTTTCATGATGATGAAATCGATGAAGGTAGAAATCAAGAAAGAGCATCAAGTGTTGATGATTAACAAGACCACTAGTTTCAAGAAAAGGGCAAAGGGAAAGAAAGGAAACTTCAAGAAGAACGACAAGCAAGTTGATGCTCAAGTAAAGAAGCCCAAGTCTGGACCTAAGCCTGAGACTAAGTGCTTCTACTGCAAAGGGACTGGTCACTGAAAGCGGAACTGCCCCAAGTATTTGACGGATAAGAAGGATGGCGAAGTGAACAATGTTATATTTGATATACATGTTATTGATGTGTACTTTACTAGTGTTTATAGCAACCCCTCGGTATTTGATACTGGTTCAGTTGCTAAGAGTATTAACTCGAAACGAGAGTTTCATAATGAACAGAGACTAGTTAAGGGTGAAGTGACGATGTGTGTTGGAAGTGGTTCCAAGATTGATATGATCATCATCGCACACTCCCTATACTTTCGGGATTAGTGTTAAACCTAAATAAATGTTATTTGGTGTTTACGTTGAGCATGAATATGATTTGATCGTGTTTATTGCAATACGGTTATTCATTTAAGTTAGAGAATAATTGTTGTTCTGTTTACATGAATAAAACCTTCTATGGTCATACACCCAACGAAAATGGTTCGTTGGATCTCGATCGTAGTGATACACATATTCATAATATTGAAGCCAAAAGATGCAAAGTTAATAATGATAGTGCAACTTATTTGTGGCACTGCCGTTTAGGTCATATTGGTGTAAAAGCGCATGAAGAAACTTCATGCTCATGGGCTTTTGGAATCACTTGATTATCAATCATTTTGATGCTTGCGAACCATGCCTCATGGGCAAGATGACTAAGACTCCGTTCTCCGGAACAAGGGAGCGAGCCATTGACTTATTGGAAATAATACATACCGATGTATGCGGTCCAATGAGTGTTGAGACTCATGGCGGGTATCGTTATTTTTTGACCTTCACAGATGATTTGAGCAGATATGGGTATATCTACTTAATGAAACATAAGTCTGAAACATTTGAAAAGTTCATATAATTTCAGAGTGAAGTGGAAAATCATCGTAACAAGAAAATAAAGTTTATACGATCTGATCGTGGAGGAGAATATTTGAGTTACGAGTTTGGTCTTCATTTGAAACAATGCGGAATAGTTTCACAACTCACGCCATCTGGAACACCACAGCGTAATGGTGTGTCCGAACATCGTAACTGTACTATATTAGATATGGTGCAATCTATGATGTCTCTTGCGAATTTACCAATATCATTTTGGGGCTATGCATTAGAGACAACTGCATTCACGTTAAATAGGGCACCATATAAATCTGTTGAGACGACACAATATGAAGTATGGTTTGGCAAGAAACTGAAGTTGTCGTTTCTTAAAGTTTGGAGTTGCGATGCTTATGTAAAAAAGTTTCAACCTGATAAGCTCGAACCCAAAGGAGACAGTTGGGTACACCTTCTAATCACAGATCCAAAGGCAAAATATTCATTGCTAAGAATGGATCCTTTCTAGAGAAGAAGTTTCTCTCGAAAGAAGTGAGTGGGAGGAAAGTAGAACTTGATGAGGTAATAGTACCTTCTCCCGAATTGGAAAATAGTTCATCACTGAAATCAGTTCCAGTGATGCCTACACCAATTAGTGAGGAAGATTAATGATGATGATCATGAAACTTCAGATCAAGTTACTATCAAACCTCGTAGGACAACCAGAGTACGGTCCGCACCAGAGTGGTACGGTAATCCTGTTCTGGAGGTCATGTTGCTTGACCATAACGAACCTACGAACTATGAGGAAGCGATGATGAGCCTAGATTCCGCAAAATGGTTTAAGGCCATTGAGGGAGTCCTGGATTAGGGGGTCTCCGGACAGCCGGACTATCTCCATTGGCCGGACTATTAGACTATGAAGATACAAGATTGAAGACTTCGTCTCGTGTCCGGATGGGACTCTACTTGTCGTGGAAGGCAAGCTAGGCAATACGTATATGGATATCTCCTCCTTTGTAACCAACCTTGTGTAACCCTAACCCTCTCCGGTGTCTATATAAACCGGAGGGTTTTATTACATAGGACAACAAATCACAACATACAATCATACCGTAGGCTAGCTTCTAGGGTTTAGCCTCTCTGATCTCGTGGTAGGTCTACTCTTGTAACACCCATATCTTCAATATTAATCAAGTAGGACGTAGGGTTTTACCTCCATCAAGAGGGCCCGAACCTGGGTAAAACTTCGTGTCCCTTGCCTCCTGTTACCATCCAGCCTAGATGCACAGTTTGGGACCCCCTACCCGAGATCCGCCGGTTTTGACACCGACATTGGTGCTTTCATTGAGAGTTCCTCTGTGTCGTCGATGTTAGGCTTGATGGCTCCTACTATCATCGATAGCGATGCGGTCCAGGGTGAGACTTTTCTCCCCGGAAAGATCTTCGTATTCGGCGGCTTTGCACTGCGGGCCAATTAGCTTGGCCATCTGGAGTAGATTGAAAGCTATGCCCCTGGCCATCAGGTCAGATTTGGAAGTTTGAACTACACGGCCGACATCCGCGGAGACTTGATCTTCAACAGATTCGAGCCACAGCTGGGCGCGCCGCACTGTCTCGATGGGAATGACCTAGCTCTCCCACCGGACGGTACTCCAGCGGCCGCGCCCACACCAGCTCCGACCCTTAGCTTGGAGCCAACTGCGCCAATCAAGGACGGGTGGCTAGACACCGCCTCAGGGGCTGCAGTCTCAATGGCGATCAAGCCAAACACCAGCATAATCCTCTGCGCAACCCGTGACTCCAAGGTGCCGGACTCTCTTCCGGACCCCGAACCATCCACGCCCCTGCCAATCGAATCCGAGTGGGCGCCGATCATGGAATTCACCGCCGTGGATATCTTTCAGCACTCGCCCTTCGGCCACATTCTGAATTCACTAAGGTCTCTCTCTTTATCAGGAGAGCCCTGGCCGGATTATGGCCAACTGGACTAGGATGCGGACGACGAAGAAATTCGACGCCCACCCACCACCCACCTTGTAGCCACTGTCGATGATTTAACCGACATGCTTGACTTCGACTCCGAAGACATCGATGGTATGGACGACGATGTAGGAGATATCCATATACGTATACCCCTTGTGCTTCACAACGAGCAGGACCCATACGAGCTGCGTCGCGATATAGCCAAATACAGAGGCGCTGCACACCCTACATGTGAAGCGGAGTACATAGCTGCTTTGGAAGCAGCAAATGAAGGAGTCTGGATGAAGGAGTTCATATCCGATCTGGGTGTCATACCTAGTGCATCGGGTCCAATGAAAATCTTTTGTGACAATACTGGTGCAATTGCCTTGGCAAAGGAATCCAGATTTCACAAGAGAACCAAGCACATCAAGAGACGCTTCAATTCCATCCGGGATCTAGTCCAGGTGGGAGACATAGAGATTTGCAAGATACATACGGATCTGAATATTGCAGACCCGTTGACTAAGCCTCTTCCACGAGCAAAACATGATCAGCACCAAGGCTCCATGGGTGTTAGAATCATTACTGTGTAATCTAGATTATTGACTCTAGTGCAAGTGGGAGACTGAAGGAAATATGCCCTAGAGGCAATAATAAAGTTATTATTTATTTCCTTATAATCATGATAAATGTTTATTAATCATGCTAGAATTGTATTAACCGGAAACATAATACATGTGTGAATACATAGACAAACAAAGTGTCACTAGTATGCCTCTACTTGACTAGCATGTTGATCAAAGATGGTTATGTTTCCTAACCATGAACAATGAGTTGTTATTTGATTAACGGGATCACATCATTAAGAGAATGATCTGATTGACATGACCCATTCCATTAGCTTAGCACCCGATCGTTTAGTATGTTGCTATTGCTTTCTTCATGACTTATACATGTTCCTATAACTATGAGATTATGCAACTCCCGTTTACCGGAGGAACACTTTGGGTACTACCAAACATCACAACGTAACTGGGTGATTATAAAGGAGTACTATAGGTGTCTCCAAAGGTACATGTTGGGTTGGCGTATTTCGAGATTAGGTTTTGTCACTCCGTTTGTCGGAGAGGTATCTCTGGGCCCTCTCGGTAATGCACATCACTTAACCCTTGCAAGCATTGCAACTAAATGAGTTAGTTGCGAGATGATGTATTACAGAACGAGTAAAGAGACTTGCCAGCAACGAGATTGAACTAGGTATTGGAATACTGATGATCGAATCTTGGGCAAGTAACATACCGATGACAAAGGGAACAATGTATGTTGTTATGCGGTCTGACCGATAAAGATCTTCGTAGAATATGTAGGAGCCAATATGGGCATCCAGGTCCCGCTATTGGTTATTGACCGGAGACGTGTCTCGGTCATGTCTACATTGTTCTCAAACCCGTAGGGTCCGCACGCTTAAGGTTACGATGACAGTTATATTATGAGTTTATGCATTTTGATGTACCGAAGGTTGTTCGGAGTCCCGGATGCGATCACGGACATGACGAGGAGTCTCGAAATGGTCGAGACGTAAAGATTGATATATTGGAAGCCTATATTTGGACATCGGAATCGTTCCGGGTGAAATCGGCATTTTTCCGGAGTACCGGGGGGGGGGGGGGTTTATTGGGCCTACATCAGCCTTGAGGGAGAAGAGAGAAGGAGGCAAGAGGTGGCCGCGTGCCCCTCCCCTTCCTAGTCCAAATAGGACAAGGGTAGGGGGGCGGCGCCCCCCCTTTCCTTCCTCTCTTCCACCTCTTTCCCCTCTCTCCTTGTCCAACTAGGAGTCCTACTCCCGATGGGAGTAGGACTCCCCCTTGGCGTGCTCACCTTGGCCGGCCGCCCCCTCTCCCTGGCTCCTTTATATACTGAGGCAAGAGGCACCCCAGAGACACAAGTTGATCCACGTGATCTGTTCCTTAGCCGTGTGCGGCGCCCCCACCACCATAGTCCTTGATAATACTGTAGCGGAGTTTAGGCGAAGCCCTGCTGCTGTAGTACATCAAGATCGTCACCACGCCGTCGTGCTGATGGAACTCTTCCCCGACACTTTGCTGGATCGGAGTCCGGGGATCGTCATCGAGCTGAACATGTGCTCGAACTCGGAGGTGCCGTAGTTTCAGTGCTTGATCGGTCGGATCATGAAGACGTATGAGTACATCAACCAAACGTTTCCGTTGTCGATCTACTAGGTATGTAGATCACACTCCCCCCTCGTTGCTATGCATCACATGATCTTGCGTGTGCGTAGGAAATTTTTTGAAATTACTACGAAACCCAACATATTGGGCCTCATGGGCCCAGGTGGTGGAAGAGGAGAGGCGGCAGGAGGTGGCGCGCGACCCCCCTTGCCCCAATCCGAATTGGGAAAGGGAAGGGAGCGGCGGCCCCCCTTCTCCTTCCTTCTCCCCACCTCCTCCTTCCCCCTTCTCCTAGATGGAATAGGAAAGGGGGGCAAAACCTACTTGGAGTAGGATTGCCCCCCCTTGGGCACGTCTCCTCTCCTTGGTCGGCCCCTCCTCCTCCCCCCTTTATATACGGAGGAGGGGGCACCCCATAGACACAACAATTGATCTCTTGGATCTTTTAGCCGTGTGCGGTGCCCCCCTCCACCATAATCCACCTCGATCATATCGTAGCGGTGCTTAGGCGAAGCCCTGCGTCGGTAGAACATCATCATTATCACCACGCCGTCGTGCTGACGAAACTCTCCCTCAAAGCTCAGCTGGATCGGAGTTCGAGGGACGTCATCGAGTTGAACATGTGCAGAACTCGGAGGTGTCGTGCTTTCGGTGCTTGATCGGCCGGATCGTGAAGACATACGACTACATCAACCGTGTTGTGCTAACGCTTCCGCTTTCAGTCTACAAGGGTACGTGGACAACTCTCTCCTCTCTCGTTGCTATGCATCACCATGATCTTGCGTGTGCATAGGAAAATTTTGAAATTACTACGTTCCCCAATAGAAGGTTGATGATGACGATGGCGAAGGATTCCCCTCTCTGGAGCCCCGAACGGACTCCAGATCAGCCCTCCCAAGAGAGTTTAGGGCTTGGCGGCGGCTCCGTATCGTAAAACGCGATGAATCCTTCTCCCTATTTTTTTTCTCGAAAGTGAATATACGTTGTCAAGGTGGGCGTCGGTGGAGCATCAGGGGGCCCACGAGGCAGGGGGCGGGCCCAGGGGGTAGGGCGCGCCCCCACCCTCATGGATAGGGTGTGGGGCCCCTGACGTGGATCTTTCTTCCAGTATTTTTTATATATTCCAAAAATAATCTCTGTTGATTTTCAGGTCATTCCGAGAACTTTTATTTCTGCACAAAAATAACACCATGGCAATTCTGCTCAAAACAGCGTCAGTCCGGGTTAGTTCCATTCAAATCATGCAAGTTAGAGTCCAAAACAAGGGCAAAAGTGTTTGGAAAAGTAGACACGACGGAGACGTGTCATAAGCCTGTTCGTCCCGACCTTGGTGAAAATTTTGAAACTTACATTAAGAAGACAGATAGGCCTGAACTGCTCAATATGAACAACCTCTGTCTTCTTAGGGAGTAAAGTTATTGTTCCAAAATTTAATTGAAACAACTGAAGCTGTCCAGAAAATAGGTCATGGAACTTCGGGAGCAAATCTCCTTTGATAATATGCCAACACTTTTTATAAAACTCTGCCGGAAAACCATCCGTAAATGGGGCGGTCAGAATATCATTCTCATCCGCCGCAAGTTGAGGGACATCCTCAACCCTGGACTCATCTAAGGATACAAAATTATCCTCGGGAGGTCCAAACAACTGCTTATAGTAATTAATTATATAAACTTTAAGATTCTCTTGTCCTAGAATCGTCCCCTCGTCTTGCTCAAGCTGAAATATCTTCTTCTTTCGATGCTTACCATTTGCAGTCGTGTCAAGAAATTGAGTATTGTCATCCCCTTGGATGATTTTGCAAACTTTAGCTCGCAATGCCCACTTCAACTCCTCCTCTCGAAGGAGTTATTTCAGTCTCAACCCTGCCTCCACTTTAGTTTCCAGCTCTCTGGTATCTAAAATAGTGGATTCAGCTTTAATGTATAGGGATTGAATAAGTAGAAGGAGCCTTTCCTTCTCAGCCTTATATATCCCATGCGTATGCTTTGCCCATCCACGAAGGAATCTTCGTAAATGCCGAATCTTATTCTGCCATCTTTCAACGGGAGACCTCCTTCCTAAATCTTTAGCCCATTCCCTTGCTATCAGATCAAGGAACCCTTCTCTGTCAAACCACAATAATTCGAAAGAAAAGTAATTTTTATTCCCCACATGGGTGGCCTCACCAGAATCAATTAGCAACGGAGTGTGATCCAAGATTGCGCGCGATAACGCTTGGACTGTTACCAGGGGAAACTTCTGCACCCATTCGACACTGGCGAGGGCACGGTCCAGCTTCTCAAAAGTCGGGTTTGGTAATGAATTAGCCCAAGTAAATTTACTACCAGAAAGCTTTATCTCTCTAAGATCCAAGCTTTCGATTATGGTATTGAACATAAATGACCATCTGCCGTCAAAATTCTCATTATTCTTTTCCTCCCTTCTTCTAATAATGTTAAAATCGCCCCCAACGAGAATTGGGAGCTGCTCGCTACCACAAATACGGACGAGACAGCCAAAAAAATCAGGTTTGAGTTCTGGTTGCGCAACACCATACACCGTCACCAATGCCCAATTAAACCCATTGGCCTTTGATCTGACCTGAAATTTTACCGCAAAGTCCCCCATGACCATACTCCAAACTTTCAAAGAATCACACTTAACTCCAAGTAAGATCCCACCATACCTTTCTCTTGGAGGTAGACATGCCAGTCGAAGTCGACACCCCCAGAAAGAGCGCTAAGAAACTGGGGGGTGAAGTTGGCCCTTCTAGTTTCGGAAAGGGCGATAAAGTCCAACTTGTGCTCAATAGACGCATCGGATAGAAACCTTCTTTTAGCCAAGTCTTTAAGACCTCTAAGACCTCTGCTATTCCAAAAAATTCCTCTCATATTTCATCATGAAATTTTTTGAGGTACGGATCCTAGCGCTTCTACGTACTGCCGAAACTGGATAAACCTTCCGTTTCCACTTCCGCTTAGGCCTGTTTTGGTCTGTCAACCAATCCTCACAACCGGTCTCTTTTTTGGCTAGGTCATTATCATCATCTTGATCCTACATGATTTTGGCTAGTTTGATTGTATCGTAGAAAAAAGAAATGACTTTTTTCCTGTGAAATCCTAGTACGACACGATTGTCCATACTGATGTCCCGGTTGATAACAATAAATTATGAAAGCTCAAAACTCCTCTTTGAGTGAAGATATTCCTCTAGTTTCTAAACAGAGGTGTGATCATAACTAGAGATAATTTGTCACGCCACAATACTAGGGGTTATAAATCTTAAGTGGATGAATGTGGCACTTCAAGCGAAGTGGTTATGGCTTCAGAGAGCAGACACATCTAGATCATGGGCGGAGTTCAAGTTCAATGTACCGGATGAGGAAAGAGGCCTATTTAAAGCGGCGGCAATAACGTCTTTGGGGGACAGCCAAACAACATTATTATGGGAGGACAGATGGTTCAATGGTTACCGCCTACAGGAATTGGCTCCATAGATATATGCGAAGGTGCCAAGGAAAGTGAAGCGATCCAGAACAGTTGTTGATGCATTGCTACACGCAACATGGGCCCGCGATGTAGGGTCGTGCATGAACGAGGGCAAGTTAGCTCAATTCCTGCAACTATGGACACAGGTGGAAAGAACAAACTTGGATGCACAACGGCCAGACCAACTGACATGGTCGTGGGAGAAGGACGGCCAGTTCTTGGTCAGATCGGCTTACGCGGCCCTGTTTGCTACCCAACAGGCTTCACCCACGGCAAACTTCACATGGTCGTCAAATGCCCCCCCCCCCCCGCGCTGTCGTTTCTTTGCGTGGCTGGCTCTTAAGGATAGAGTATGGACGTCGGACAGGCTGGCAAGACGAGGTCTCCCACATCAGGACACTTGCCCTTTTTGCGACCAAGACGACGAAACAATTAACCACCTCCTAGCCCATTGTGTTTTTGCAAGGAAAGTTTGGACCAAGATAGGCCTAATTGTGGGCATGATCGGCCTATCACCATTGGCGGGAGACGAGCTATTGACATGGTGCACACGGGCAACACATCTTGGAAGGTATGCCAAGACAGTGCGCGCCATTCAAATTATGGTCATGTGGGAGTTGTGGAAGCATAGAAACTCGGTTGTGTTTGAAGGAAAGACACCAGGCGTGTGACATGTGCTACGACGGATAACATCGGAAGGTGTGGCCTGGAAGCAGGCAGGCATCCTACATGCCGACCTTCATGTCTCTTCTGTAGGAGTAGATGGGTGGGCCGAGGGCGATTAGTTCACTTACAAGAATATGTGGTGGAGTGCGTTGTGTTTATCGCATTGTAAATAACTGTGGGTGGGGTTCTCTACCCCTTTCTTCTATTAATATATGATACGCACACTAGTGCGTATTCGAGATGAGTGTATTAAACACCTTTTGAGTGTAAGTTTGCTCGTATATTGTGGGCCATAGTTCAAGGAGATTCAAATCTTTACCCCCACATAGTGCTCGTAATATGTTTGGCAATTGGTTGTGGGGTATCAACAAACAATTTTCTGCATATATTTTTGTTAGGGCGGCTGCCTTATGTTGGGCATTGTGACTTATCAGGATTTGTGGTTTCTAATAATAAATGTGTTTCATCTCCTATAGGGGTTATTCATGCATGTATGGGATGGCTCCGTACTTGGTATATCCTGCAGAGGCAGGAGGGCAAATACCTTTTGATGATGGCCAGTGAGGTTTTCTCTCTTCATGGATGGCGGTGTAATTTCCAGATAGGATCTACCCCCATCTTAGGCTGGACTTTTTATTATTGTTGTAAAACCATATTTTATTGTTGGTTGTGTTGGATGTTCATCGTGCTATGCAGAGGCCGGACATTTTTTAATATGACTGTATCATCTCGATATATCAATTGAATAAAATGTCCTTTATCGAAAAAGAAATCCTATGAGAAATAATACAAATAAATCCTTGAGAAAAATTTCTATATTATTCATATTCAATCATACGAAGCAAACAACCAACATAGAAAATATTCCTAAGGACTCTAATCCTCGAAAATTCCTATGAGAATCCTTTAAATCAAAGGAGCGCGAGGAGGAACAATGGTTTCGATGGTGTCCTGTTTTTTATGTGCTTCGGGCTTCAGAGTGTCCTGATAGAGCTTCGTTCGAGGTGGTGCTAATAACAGTTCCGACAACATAATATTTGTCTTTTCAATTTTTTCCTAAGTGATTTTTCTCGTAAAAAGGTAATTAAGCATGTCAATAGGTTATACTTTAACTGCTAGGTTTTAGTGCAAATACATGCCAACCTTGAGTTTTTTAAACTGATACCAAATCGCTCTAGAAGCTTCAAAAAATACGGCGATGACATGCAATATTAAGGGAATGATATATATCCAAGCAGGAGAAATAAACATTACGTCCTCCATGCCGGATGGTTTTGTTCATGGAACTTTAGATGTGCACTTGTCGTCTTTTTTATCACGTATGCCTGTGACTTGAAAAAAAACATGTATCTGCCTTCTACAGAATTTGCGAATCTCCCAAAACCTATGTGGATAGTTTTATATTTATTTTTAAACTTATATTTACATAGGGTCATGCTTTTCTGCGCACGGTGTAAAGAAAAGTCACACTACAGCCGTACAGCCCCACCCTTCTCCTATTTTGCAGTCATGTAAATCTCATCTTATGCCAAAAGGTCAAGAAGAATATAAGAAAATGTATAATCCTATTGATTGCATCCATTTTGATTTGGTTCCTCTATCTACATTGACATATAATTATATCCGCAAAAAAAAGATGACATATAATTCATTAAAAATTGTTGAAACCCATGCAAGTTTTGTGGATTTAAGTGAACAATATTGTGCCTTGCACTAAGAAATTTGCATGAACTCCAAGCGACCCTCTATAGTAATTTTAGCAGTACTTATCACCGTCAATTATCAAGTGTGCCTATACGGTACGACCGCTTTTGTTCAAAAGGATGAGACACATCTGACAGCCAATATCAATGTATTCAAATGCCTAGCAAAGCAAGAGTATTACAAAATACTTCATGTGTTATTAATGTATGCACGGCTATGAAGGCCTCCTTTTGCAGAATCGAAGACATCATAATCTGGTCCAACATTATGCACAACAATAATTCGTAGGATATTTCAACATGCCACATCACGTCTACACAAAGGAACACATAGCGACTATATTGTACTCCCTCCATTTCATAATATAAGAACATTTTTGAAGCTGTATGTTAGAATAAATCCAAGGCATATCGTTGATCATCCGAGGACCAAGCAATCACACAAGCACGACACCGAGATTTGTTAACGAGGTTCACCGATATGACTACATCCCCGGAGCATGACTACGGGCGCTCCTCCCCATGACACCATCACAATACCGCACCCCGGCCGTCCGGGCGCCGGCACACGCCGCCGACTCCCCCGCGTGCCCGTGCTATTATGTTGGCATAGGTTACATCATGTGTCTACCCACGATATATATGAGAGGCCTAGGATAAAAGTGTCCTATTATGACACAACTCCTACCATGTCTACACATAGTCCAAACCAAGTCCAACTGTAACCTACCTTGTACAATAATATTCGACACAACTCTAACAAACTCCATCTTGGCGAATATTCTCCACCACCTTGAATTCGTCCGTGCGTCGAACCTCCATGTACATTGGACTTGAGATACGGCATGAGCACCGCTGCTACTCCCAGACTCCATGTGACTCCACTTGCAATTGTAGTCCCTTCTCGTCTTCTTAGCAGTCAACGCTCGAGCAAACTTAAGTTCCTCATTACTCTACCTTGTGCTCCCAACTTCCGGAGTATCCGTCCAACACCATCACACATCGATCACTGTTTGCGTGAAAGTGAACAACTCACATATTGGATGCCACATATAAGAGTTACCCGAACTCAATGTCATCACTCTCCTTAACTGTATGTCTGAAACTTGAAAGAATTTCACCGTCATCCTGTGTCACCCTGAGTCAAATTCGCAGTTGTCTCATCCTTTTTTTTGGATAGTCTCTGGCATGTCCCACAGCTATAGCACTCCGCCTCGTTCTGTACTTGTCATCCGCACTTTGACATGTGCACCGAACACCACAGAATATACGGCCATGTACTCTCTCAGCTTTTGACAATTTCAGACTCTCCGTCACTTTCTCAGATTCTCCATGGTCAACTCCTGTCCATCTTCCGGCACCGATAGACCTAGTCACCAACTTGAATCTGGTACTCGTCAACACTGCTTCAGCACCCCCTGCACACTTTGTCTGACCACATGTCTCACCATTAGTGCATTGGCCTGTCGTTGTGTCCCCGTGCTTACCGCACGCCTCGCCGCTATCACCGCGTCGAGCCTCTGCTGTTCTGGTCGAGTCTCCCGGGTAGCTAGCCCCCACTATCTCAACTCCCACTGCAGAGAACCATCGATCATCACCGACCGATGCCGAGTATCACGCCTCCATCAGACTACTGGTACCCAGTCCGATCCACGTGTCTCTCGCTATCCCGCTGAAATAGGCTTCGACTCTCCGAATTCTTACGCCGTAGCCCCTCCATCAGCACAGAGTGAAGTCATCTGTCTGACTCCAGCTCCACATTCAACATGACTCCATGGTGGTTGTACGTACCACCCTCCCGCGCCCTGTCGACTCCAAGCTCTCATGTGCACCGTCTTGAATCAACCTTGCGACATAGTCTGTCGAAGCCGCACAAGCCCTCAAACTTGCACCACGTGTTTCCACGCCCCAAAAGCCGGCCACCATCAGCATCACGCTCCTGTGTCGTCGTCGCTGAAATCACCGCCGTCTTTTGCTTTGACCGACATTCCCGTCGATCCATCAGACTGTCCAGTCCAACCCAGCCGAAATTATCTGACTGCAATAATGCTTCACCCTACGTCGTGTCCGCCTGCACATCTTCATGCCTTGCTTAACGCCCTGTGTATGCGTGATCCTGCCACGACGAACTCCAGACTCCTCCGAGCCTTATACTCACGTCGCCATCCTCGCCACATACTCTTTGAACCCTCTGAACAATCTTAACGGAAAAACTTCCATGCAAAATACCTATTCCTTGCACCATAATTTTTCATATCCATTGCCCAGTACTTGTACGTGTACTCTAGCAGCAAGACAAATTGTTTCATCTCTCAACTGCCCCTGTACGCAATCAAGTTCCGTATGCATGTGTCGACAGGCACTAAAGCCTTCTTTTTTTTAACCACAAATCTCATGTCGACAGGCACTAAAGCCTTTTTTTTTAACCACAAATCTCACGAACCAGCTTCGCCACGATGCACCCTCGACCTGCAACTTGCACGCCAGCCTCTACCCAACTCGCACATGCATACGGGCCTCTCGCGCAGCAACCCACATGGCTTCGCCTAGGCCTGTTGCCGGGCTGCAACGAGCCTAGCTCCTCTACGACTGGGCCACCTTGGACGCCACCTAGGCCACGCGCCTGGCTCTGACTTGCCGTTCGCTCGACCCTACACGACGCTTGCGTCAGCCCCTGTCGTCTGCCTGCGAGCCTACGCCAGCCCCCGCATCGCGTTATGCGACCGATTGGCCGAAACCAATCTGACGATCACCAAAGTCGCCGATAAACTGCTGCCTTTCGCTGATTCTGTCTGCTTTCCGATTGCTCTCCGTCACGACAATCTCCGATCGCTGCCCGACGTCTCGCACGCACGTCTGCTCATCTACAACCGGTCTTCATCGTGCTCTCCTCTAGATCAACAACCAGCGCTCTTCTCGAACCTTACTCATAATACCACTTGTTAGAATAAATCTGAGGCATACCGTTGATTATCCGAGGACCAAGCAATCACACGAGCACGACACCGAGATTTGTTAACGAGGTTCATCGATATGGCTACATCCTCGGGGCCTAACTACATGCGCTCCTCCCCGTGACACCGTCACAATACCGCATCCCGGCCGCCCGGGCGCCGGCACACGCCGCCAGCTCCCCCGCGTGCCTGTGCTATTATGTTGGCATAGGTTACATCGTGTGTCTACCCCCGATATATATGAGAGGCCTAGGATACAAGTGTCCTATTAGGACACAACTCCTACCCTGTCTACACATAGTCTAAAACCAAGTCCAACTATAACCTACCTTGTACAATAATATTCGACACAACTCTAACACTGTAAAATTTATATCAAATATATTTATCTAAATCAAGCAGCACATCTTTGAATAGACCAAACATAACCAAATCCATGGCTTCGGTCAATGCCAGAGAAAGGAAAGGAAACAAAAGAGGAGACGGGAAGAGGAGGCAACGGTGGCCAAAGAGGAAAGGAGGCCGCAAGGAAGAAATTGCGAATCTCCCAAAACCTATGTTGACAAAACATGTATGTCTCTTTTATAGAATTCACGAATCTTCCAAAACCTATGTGGACAATTTTATTTATTTTAAACTTATATTTACACCCCTGTTCAAGAATTCATCCGATTAATCAATTAACTTGTCAATTAATCCCTACTCATAGAGTCATCGAGTAGTCGATAAACCAAAAAATCGTTCGATTAGGTGGCGTTTGGTTCAATGGCGAGGCAGATCGGCTGAGGGTATCGTTGCCCACCTGGTTGGGGATAGCCTACTTTTATTGTTTGGTTGAGAGGATAAATAGTGGTTGGGGATAGCCAGCTTTATGTTTGGTTGCAAGGATAACAAGTGGATGGATTGTTGTGATTACCTTTGAGGCAGAATACCTAAAATATATACAAGAAATGAAAAGAAATTGGGATTGAATACAAGGCCGTGCAAAGACATATGCGGCTGTGTTAAGCATAAAACCATACAAGTAGGCTGATTAGACTTGTTCATACATTGAGACATGCATATATGCCACTACCCCATAAATTAGCATATTTGTCTCGTTGTCCATCTATAGTACAAATCCACCAGAACATTCCTTCCTGCCTTCGCCAAGGTATTAGCAGCATGGAAGCTAGCTTCCTGAGTGACCGTGCTGCCTATCCTTTTCTAGTCGCCGGTTCATTTGTCGTTTGCCGTCATGGTGCTAATACCCGGGTCCAGGTGAGATCGAGCGGACTGTTTTACCTGAAGCGGGGCTGGCTGCCACCATCCGCCATATTTTCACGGACAAGGCCAACGAGCTTTTGACACGAATATTCGGGAATCATGGTTGCCCTCAGCCAACTCCATCCTGCTAGCCAAACGCATGGTATCGTCGCCAAAACTGGCTATCCCTCATCCAACCAGGGATACCAGCCAACCAAACGCCATCTTAATTGATTAAATGGCCGATTAACTTGCCGATTAACCAATTAATCCCCGGCTCGCTAACCAACCGAGCAGTTACCAGTTAACGATATCCTCAACAATGATTTACACAGGGTCGCTGTTTGGCACATGGTGTGAAGAAAAGTCACACTACAACGATACAACCCCACCCTCCTCCTTTTCTGCCGTCATGTAAATCTCATCTTACGCCAACGGTCAAGGAGAATATAAGAAAATGTATAATCCTAGTGACCGCATCCATTTTGATTTGGTTCCTATATCTACGTTGACATATAATTCTATCCGAGAAAAATGATGACATATAATAATTCATTAAAAATTGTTGAAACTGATGCAAGTTTTGTGAATTTAAGTGAACAACATTGTGCCTTGTAGCGGACGACGGCCAAAGAGAAGAAAGGAAGAAATTGTTGATTGCCGCCGTCAATAGTCATTTTAGCGGTACTTGCCGCCGTCAATTATTAAGTGTGCCTATGATGTCCGGTACGACCGCTCTTGTTCAAGCGGACGGCGCATCTAACAACCAATATCAATGTATTCAAATGCCTACCAAAGCAAAATTATTATTACAAAATACTCCATGTATTATTAATATATCCACGGCTATAAAGACCTCCTTTTATACAAAACCGAAGACATCGCAATCTGGTCCAACATTATGCGCAACAATAATTCGTAGGATATATCAGCATGCCATCATCATGTCCACAGAAAGGAACACACAGCGACTATATTGTAATTGTAATCTATACTCCTATATCAGATGGATTTATCTGAACCACTATGTAGCAGCAGCAGCAAAACCAAACCCATGGCTTTGGTCAATGTCAGAGAAAGAAGAGGAAAGGAAACAGAAGAGGAGGAGACGGGAAAAGGAGGCGACGGCGGCCAAAGAGGAAAGGAAGAAATTGTTGATTGCCCACCCCCTCGCCTCCTATTAAATCGGCGCAACACGCAACACAAGAGAGAGAGAGAGAGAGAGAGAGAGAGAGAGGGGCACACGCCGAGAGTCCACACGTAATCCCATCATCCCCTCCATCCATTCCCGCTTTTACCCCCCTGTACTTGCCGCATTTCACAGGCCAGGACGGACTGCTGGAGCTGGACCAGGGGAGTCCCACGGGCTACGGCGCCGAATTATTGCCCGTTTCGAGGCCTCGAGCGCCAAAAGGGCCGTGCTGCTGCTACGCCCACGCGCAGCCGCCGTGCCAACGCGTGCGCTCCGCTCCGCTCTGCTCCCCCCTGCGCCTCGCCGCGTCGGGGCAGGGGGTGGGGTGTGGCTGTGGGGACGCGGCAGCGGCTCTCTTGAGCGATGAGGCCGCCGGAAGCGGCGCTCGCCGCGGCCCTGGTGGCGGTGGCGGTGGCGGCGCTGCTGGGCGGGGCGGCGGCGGCGTTCCCGGCGGCGCTGACGCTGGAGCGCGCGCTGCCGCACAGGGGGGTGCCCGCGGAGCACCTGAGGGAGCGGGACAGGGCAAGGCACAAAGGGAGGGGGCTGCTCGGGGGCGGGCCCGCGGTCGCCGGCGTCGTCGACTTCCCCGTCGAAGGCTCCGCCAACCCCTACATGGTCGGGTGGGTGAGCCGCTTCGCTTTTTCTTCCTTTTTGTTTTCCTCCCGTGCCTGCTTTGGTTTGGTTTCGTCTGGCTTGGTTCGGGTCGGTTCGGGTCGGTTGGCTGGTTGTGTGTGATCGATGGGGGCGTTGAGAATTCGAGCCTGTTTTGGTTACGGGCGTTGAGCTGGAATTGTTTCCTTTGCTTGGTGGACTGGACGATTGTGGCGAAGCAAATTTCTTTTGGGTAATTGACAGTTACATTCCTTCTGTTTACTCAGCTCTAGTCATAACCATTGAAATACTAATTGATACTAGTAGTTTCATGGCTGTACTCAGTGAGTTTGTTTGCTGGTGGATATTGCGCGCATTCTGCAAACTTTACAGTTAATTTTTACAAACTTCCAGCGATGTTTGCTCAGGAGCACATGCCGTTTGGTAGCTGAATTGCTGCTTGGAATAACCCAGGCTTGTTTTTCTTTTTCTTTCTTATTATTAGGTTCGTTTGATTCATCGTTTTATATTCTGAAAATATCACCAAGTCTTTGCGCACTTCATCGTTCTACCTGTTTGATTGTGGGAGTCCAATTCTGATGCGTTTGCCTGTACCAATCACCACAATAATTCATTGCCTGTAGGTTGGGAGAAAAACAGCTCATTTTCCTATGCTTTGCTTCTCGTGGATCCTACGTCTCCACACATTTTTCTGCCCATCACAGTTTCTTTAATTTTCTTAGCTTGCTTTTGCTTCAAGGTCAATTCCTGCCGTTGAAGATGCAGTTTTGGATTTCTCCCTCTCTGATGTACCTTATGTTTGCACATTAATTTTGTTATAGTCCGTAAGGTGTAGCCGTGCAGAGATACACATTTCGTTACACGGTTTAGCGCCAGTACATGCAGAGGCTTTACTGGCACCAAGCGTAAGGTGTAGCCGTGCAGAGATATACATTTCGTTACACGGTTTAGCACCAGTACATGCAGAGGCTTTACTAGCACCAAGCGTAAGGTGTAGCCGCGCAGAGATATACATTTCGTTACACGGTTTAGAGCCAGTACATGCAGAGGCTTTACTAGCACCAAGCACTAGATAATGGATGGATTGGCACCCGTTTTTACTTGCCATGTGCCAGTCTTAAGTGAAACAATTCTGTTTTGCCAATGCTGTAGGATTTATGTTTTAGTTGCATATAGACCCTTGTCGCATATCAGTTGTGATTGATAATACTCCCTTTAGACTCTTGAATATCATGTGTTTAATCCATCACCCTTATGTAGCAATATTCTGTTTTTGGATGCAGAAATCAGCTATGCACTCTGTTTCTTTTGGCCGATTCTCAAATTGGTTAGGATGCAAAAGTCAGTTTGTTGCTTAATTTTACTACTGATTTGTGATTAATTAACCTCCTTTTAGGCATTATCATCTCATCAACTCATTCATTTTCATTCTGCGACTGGGCTTGCTGTTAGTTGGTAGTACAAGGGCTTCATGTCAACCTATAGCGTAATAGGCACACTCTTTTGTAAGTATTGTATGCTAAAGTTCTATTTTACAGGCTCTATTTTACACGTGTAAAATTGGGAAACCCTGCGAAGGAATACTTTGTCCAAATTGACACTGGCAGTGATATCTTGTGGGTTGCTTGCAGCCCTTGCACAGGTTGCCCAACATCAAGTGGGCTCAATGTGAGTCAATCATTATCCAATGTCTTATGTTTTTTGGAATATTTTTCTCCCTTGAGATGGGATTACTTGTTATCTAAGCTTCTTCTGATGGATTACTGATTTTTGGTGTGCTTTTCAGATCCAATTGGAATTCTTCAACCCTGATTCTTCGTCAACATCATCCAGGATACCATGCTCAGATGATCGGTGTACAGCTGCCCTCCAGACAGGGGAAGCACTCTGCCAACCCTCGGACTCCCCAAGCAGCCCATGCGGTTACACTTTCACGTATGGCGATGGAAGTGGCACGTCAGGATACTATGTGTCTGACACTATGTATTTCGACACTGTCATGGGGAATGAGCAGACTGCCAATTCTTCTGCTTCCGTCGTTTTCGGGTACAATTCCCTAGACTCCTATACCTTTTTGAATCCCCTATTAGATAATGAAAACTTACCATTTATAATTGATGATCATTTACTTAAGATACGTGATAACATTAGAAACATGGCTAGAGTTGTGCAACAACTGTGTCAGGTAAGAGCGTTGACATGATGTGGGCTCTTGTCTCCTTGATAATGTGAACCATCTGTTAACTTTGTTGATCTGGTTAGCTAAGGCCAGGCCTCGTGCGGTGGTGAAGTACTCTCCACTTGTGCCAAGAGGTCCTGGGTTCGATGCGGCCTCTCTGCATTGCACTGTGCAGGGGTAAGCTTGCCTCGTATAATCCTTCCCCAGACTCACCTGGTGTGGGAGCTTCTAGCACTGGGTCTGTCCTTTTCCTTGATCTAGTTAGCACGGTTGATGGATCTAATGACAACAAAATGCATGTCCTGCAACTAGCAGGATTCTAGTACCTACTGCAGGAATAGTTCTTTTCGTTGCTCTGATATCCAGAGAACAGTTATTACTAGGAAAAAAGTCAATTTCCATTATGGTCACCATGAATAAATGTTAAAATGGTTATACTGTCTTCATCGGGACAAAATATGTTGGCATATCACTAGTACCTGGACATCCTTTAATGTCGATTGATTAAAAGGCTATCCTCTAACATGTATCTAAACACGCCAAAGTCTCAGCCTCGGAATGGTTTTTCACTTTTTCTTAGTGATACGAGTTTACATTTTTGTGCTGATCTTAGTTTGATTAAACCGTGCGTTGCTATAAAGTAACTGTTTACGGTTACCATTTTGTGCAGTCGTCACCTTGATATTAAAACTTGCTGCCTAACAGGGTCAATAATATTTTCGTTGTTGTAACTATCTTTTTTTAATAGATGTAGCAACTCACAGTCAGGTGACCTGATGAAGACAGATAGGGCAGTTGATGGAATTTTTGGGTTTGGACAGCATGAGCTGTCTGTCATTTCACAACTGTACTCTCTTGGTGTATCCCCTAAAACATTCTCCCATTGCCTGAAAGGTTCAGATAATGGTGGTGGTATTCTTGTCCTTGGTGAAATCGTCGAACCAGGATTAGTATTTACTCCACTTGTTCCATCACAGTAAGTTCCTTTTCCTGAAATTATTGAGTGTGTAACTTCGGAATTCTGCATGTTCCCTTTTGTTTCAGTAGTTACCCGTGTTGTTGTAACTGGTAGGCATGGGTGGAAAGCAACAGTTTCCATCATTCGTTTTCTAGTTTTTGTTTCCTTTTGTAAGTACTTGTTAGGTGAATTTATTTGGACATCTTTAATTTTCCAACATTAAGTATGCCCCTGTGAGAGGCTAACTATATAGGTAGATTTTTTTCTTGTGAAGTATAACATTTCTAGTGGCAATAAATCATGAAACATTTTGATTCTAAGCTATTTTTGTATTTTTAATGAAATGTAGGCCTCATTATAACTTGATTCTGGAAAGCATTGCTGTTAGTGGTCAAAAGCTACCCATTGATACTTCCTTGTTTGCAACATCAAATACACAAGGAACAATTGTGGATTCAGGAACGACATTAGTATACCTTGTCGATGGTGCCTATGATCCATTTATTAGCGCGGTAAACTCCAAATTACACATTTCATCATTTATTTTATGGAACAACAAATATGTGACTAGTTTGCAGTACTTAAATATACCATCATTAGTTCTAATGATGGATGCCTGCAGATAGCTGCTGCAGTCTCTCCATCTGTACGCTCTGTTGTCAGCAAGGGGACACAATGTTTTATTACAAGCGGCAGGTTTTCTTCTTTCTCTTTCTAAGAAGAAAATTAGCAGCACATGTCATTCAGAATGTTGAATTACTCACAAATGTTCTTTTGCTTCTCTACTAGTGTTGATTCGTCATTTCCTACGGCAACACTGTATTTTAAAGGTGGCGCTGCAATGACAGTGAAGCCAGAGAACTATCTTCTGCAGCAGGGTACCAGTGTATGTCAAGTTGTCAACAAGCCTTTTGATGCCATCATTGCTAAATTTCTTTGCAATTGTGTGTCTAGATAACTGTTTATGGGCAGACTTGCCTCAGATGAAATAATGTCATATTATGCTTTGTAGGACAATACTGTATTGTGGTGCATTGGCTGGCAAAGAAGCCAGGGAATCACTATACTTGGAGGTTAGTCATGTTGACTGTATTAGCCATTATAAGTTGCGCATATAGCTGTTATACTTTAAGGCAGCTATTCTGTTATGGAGACCCGAATTAAGTTAAGTTGTTGACATAAATTTCAATAGTAGCACTAAATATGGACATAACTATGTGAGGTAGATCTATCCAGGCTTTAGGAAGTTGATCGTGCCTTGTGACTTCATGCTGTTTGATTTAACCCCTAATATTAAATCGGCATGAAAACTGAGTATTTACCTGGTGCAAACATTGACCGACTAGTAGTCCCTAAGTACTAGCTTCACAGCAGCTATTAACTATTTGACCCAGGAATGATGCAATGCCCATATTCCACTCCTGGTGTTTTCTTGCTAACTATTTGGCCCCTTTTGTTGCAGATCTTGTTTTGAAGGATAAGATATTCGTGTATGACTTGGGAAACATGCGCATGGGCTGGGCGGACTACGACTGTAAGCTCAAACCCCTCCTCACCAGTTTTTCTAGTTCGCGCCCAAGCTGATTGGCGTAGCTAACAATGTCTTCCTTTGCTTCTTTCAGGTTCGTTGTCGGTCAATGTCACCTCTTCGTCGGGGAAGAACCAGTACGTGAACACGGGGCAGTTCGACGTGAACGGGTCACCACGACACTACAGCGGCCTGGTGCCTACCGGTGTCGCCGTCGCCCTTGTGCATATGCTCATTTTTGGCGCCCTATTTAGTAGATAGCACACTGGCTGACTGACCTGACACTGTGATCCCACCACACCCATTCTTTACTTAGTGAACGGGGTCGATGCCGTTGTCGCTGCGCCCCTTCACTGTGATCCCACCACGAACTGTGATCCCACCACACCCATGGCACAAGCATTCTTGCTGTACATAAATTACAGGGAGAAAGATAAGAAGAAAAAAGTAAAAAAATGGTTTATCGTTCATGGTAGTGGCCTGCTCAGAGCGTGTTTCGACCTGATCACTTGAGAGGCGTTGTTCTATTTATTCATGTACCTGAATCGTGCTGCCGCTGCCTCCAAATCTGAAGGAAAACAGAGGAGGATATTATGGCCGCCATGGCGGACGACACATTGATCTAGGATATCATTGGTTTCATGAAGGGGGTGTGTTTTCCCCCGCAAAAAAAAAAGGAGGTGTGTTTGGTAGGCTGCATTTCCCCAGCGAGTCCCTAGGGAGCCAAGTTCTTGGACCGCACGGCTCTGGCAACAGATAGGGTCCGCAATTGTTGTGTTCTACTTACCTCCTTAGTCTCCTTCATCTAATCCCTTTTAATCTACATAATGATATCTTGATTTAAGATAAGCTCTATACAAAAAAGATGCACATCAAACGATCGGTTCCTAGTTTAATTGATTGTAAATCCTCAGTTTTGTGTTCATGTTTGGAGCTTTTTAAGATGAATTTCAGCAAATTCTTTGCACATGCTCGACCGTTTGAAAATTTCTTTGACCACTAGCTTCATCTTGTTTCACACGATTTTTATGTTATAAGTTTTCTGGTTCTACGCTCACACCTTCCTATTGTATTGTGTTAACACGTTCATGTGTGTCTGTTATATGAACGTGCTCAACATCTCTCGCCTATCCTCTTGACCGATTCCAAAAAAAAAAAACTATCCTCTTATCATCTCATCTCACACGGTGGATCATCTGATTTTTTTTACCACTAGCTTCATCTCTTTGTTCCACACAACTCTCATGTTGTAAGCTTTCTATTTCGACACTTGATGTCTACTACGCAACTTTATTTTTGTAGACTTTGTTGACCTCCAAGCATGGAATTTTACAGGACAATAGCAATTTTTTCTTAAGTGGATGTCTAATGTTTGTCAATCCGTGGAAGGTGTAGGACGAAGATGGTTCTCTCTCAAACAACCCTCCAATTAAATACATGTAGTCTCTTGTGTTCCTAACACACCCAATACAATTATCAGTTATATAGGTGCACTAATTCCACGAAGAGGTGATGATAGGTGTGTAATATAGATGGTAGAAATAGTCTTTTGTAATCTAAACAAATAAAAACATCAAGGTAGCATGTAACAAAAGCACGCAAAACGGTGTCACGATGCTTGGAAACAAGGCCTAGGGTGCATTACTTTCACTAGTGCAATCTCTCAACATCATTAACATAATTGAACTGCATGAAAATCCCTCAAAGTGCATATCAGAGAAAGTAGGTTGAAATTGTGTGGGTAGCAAAACCACCTCAAAGTTGTCTTTCCAATCAATCTTATGAACCACCCCCAAAGTGTGACAAATAGTCCTAGAGATTGTATTATGACGACACCACATGATACATATCGTTCAACCTTTATGTTACCTAGAGTACCCCAATATCACCATGGGTACCCGCAAGTTAATACTAGACATGCATCAAGTAATCTCAAATGCAAAGCATTCAATCCAACATAAAGGAACTTCAAAGGGCAAGACTTAATTCACCACAAAAAGAGATAAAGGGAGATAATACCATAAGATCCAACTATATTAATCAAGCTCATGATACATAAGATCGGAATACATAAAAAAACATAAGAGAGAGAGAGAGAGAGAGACCGAACACATGGCTATTGGTACATACACTCAACCCCAAGGATGAACTACTCACGCATCACTATGGAGGCAACAAGGTTGATGAAGAGGCCTCCCGTGGTGGCTTCCCCCTCTAGCTATGCAGCGGAAAAGGACTCTAGATAAGATCGCTTCGGAACAGAGGTTTGCGACAATGAAAAAATTGTTCTGAGTCTTGCTCTGAGGATTTCTGAATATTTGTGAATTTACAGGCCAAGAATTAGGGCAAACAAAGGCTCGAGGGGCCAACAAGCACCCAACGCGCCCTACCCCCCAGGGCGCGCCTCCTCGCTTTGAGGGGGGGGGCTGTGGGTCTTTTGGCTTCTCCCCGAAGCTTTTAGAGTCTCTTATGTTCTCGAAAAAAACATCAAAAAGTTTCATCATGTTTGGACCTCGGGAGGTATATATTTTCTGAAAAACGCAGAAAACGAGAACTGGCATTGGGCACTAAATTAATAGGTTAGTCTATAAAAATAATATAGAAGTGCATTAAAATCATATATAATTGATGTAAATATAGCATGAATACTTTATAAATTATAAATACGTTGGAGATGTATCAACGCTCATGGACAAAGTTCTTCAAGTGTTGTGGTGTGAGATAAGTTCACCACGTGGACATAGTCTTCACTTAGACCCCTACCACTGAAGTTGCCTTTCATCACTTGAAAGAAGCACTTGATGCAACTCTAGTGTTAATCCTTCCAGACTTTCAGAAACATTTTATTGTACAGACAGATGCTAGCAATGAAGGCATTGGAGTTGTGCTCATGCAGGACGACCATCCTCTCTCTTACATGAGCAAAGCTATAGGACCTAAGTCTCAGGCCCTCTCTACACATGAAAAGGAGTGTCTGGTTGTGTTACTTGCTGTAGAAAAATGGAAATCATAGCTACAACGAGCTCCTTTCACCATTTCCACCGATCACAAAAACTTGACACGTCTGCAAGACAAGAAGTTGAGTATCTCTACGCAACATAAAACATTTCTTAATCTGTTGGGTCTCCAATATAACACTGTCTATAGAAAAGGTTTGGCTAAGGCTGTAGTTGATGCTTTGTCAAGGTCCCCTGCACCTATGGAATTAGCTGATATTTCCTTTTGCACACACAAATGGCTATCAGTGGTGTCCGAAGCTTACCAATTGTTCCTTGTAGATAAAGATTTGTTGCAGGAACTGACACTGACAAGACCAAATGACGAAGGGTACTCTCTCCATCAAGGGGCCATCAGATATAAAGATAAAATTTGGCTTCATAACACTAAAGCACAGCAGGCCATTATGTTGTCTTTACATGCCAGTGGTATTGGAGCGCATTCAAGTTTTCAAGCCACTTACCAAAGAATTAAAGGTCTTTTTGCATGGCATGCAATGAACACATGACAACATGCATATGTGCAGAACTGTATTGTATGCAACATGCTAAGTCTAAACACATAAAAAGGCCAGGGCTACTTAGTCCAGTTATAGTGCCAAGGAGGCATGGAATTTGGTTAGCATGGACTTCATTAGAGGGTTGCCCAAGAGTAAGAACTTCGACACCAGACTAGTTGTTTTTGATAAGTTCAGTGCATATGGTCATTTTATACCACTTTCCCATCTTGTTGCCACTCTCCAAGTGGCTTAGTTATATATGGATAACATCTACAAACTGCATGGATTTCAATTGGTTCTGGTGACATACATAGATTCTATTTTCACCAGTACATTGTGACAAGAGCTATGCAAAAATGAATTCGAGCTTAGCAGATCATCCACAAATAGATGGCCAGACTCAAGAACTAAACCAATGCCCGGAAACATTTCTATCGTGTTTTGTTCATTCCACCCCCAATAAACGGGCTTATTGGCTATTCTAGGCCGAGTAATGGTATAATACAAGATACCATTCAACTTTAGGCACAACACCATTCAAGGTTCTGTATGGTTATCAACCCCGCCACTTGGGCATTGCTAGCCTACAATGTTCTTTGTCCTCTGACTTATCTGGTTGGTTAGCAAAATGAAATCTGATGCGGAGACTGATTCCGGAACACCTGCTGCGAGCTCAGCAGCGTATGAAATATCAGGAAGATAACCATCGTTCAGACGTAATTTTTGGTGGGAGATTAGGTGTTGGGGATATGGTTATTGGATATGACCCTCCCAGGAGGGGGCGGGTTATCCCAATGGCGGTTCATAAACCAAGCCCATGAATATGTCGAAGATGGCGGTTCATGTAGCAGGCTTGTTAAAGGGCCCAAATCCCAAAGGCGGCTTAAGGCCCGTAAGTGTAAACCGCCATGTATATGTGGCTTGTATTGTAAGGCATGTAAGATAAGTCATCGGGCCGGACATGTTTGTATGAGCCGGCCGGGACTCTGTAAGCCGCGGGGCGTCAACCCGTGTATATAAGGGGACGACCCGGCGGTGGCTTAGGGCAAGAAACAACAGATCGAAAGCCAGGCCAAGCGTATTCACTCCCTGGTAATCGAAACCCTAGCAATACCACCTCAAACTGGATTAGGCTTTTACCTTCACCGTAAGGGGCCAAACCAGTATAAACTCCTCGTGTCCTTTGTCCCGTTCTAACCCCTTTAACCTAACTACATCGCAATGGCTCCACAACTAAGTCCTTCCACTAGGACATCTGTTGTGATAATTCCACGACAGTTGGCGCCCACCGTGGGGCCTGCACATGGTGGTTTTGAGTTCTTGAAGGGCAGCTTTGAAGGGATCAAGGGATACGCCGTGGGCCGGATGACCAAGAGTCATCGCGGCAAGCTCTACATCAACGATGCAGGCTGGGACCCTGAGGCTGGCTCAATTGAGTACGGGTACCGCGTCCCCTTCGGTGGAATCCACGTCTTCATCGGCAAGATCGGCGAACTGGGCCCTGAGCCGGACATCTGCACCGACATCATCGAGACGGCTCAGCGTGCATGACCCGCCCAGGTTCAACCCGCCGTGAAGCGTGCCTTTGTTGGATTTATCCAAGGGGTTGAATTGGAGGCCTCTGTGTCTGGCGGTGAGGCGGCCATCTACTCTGATGGTGAATCGTCCATGGGCGAGACCGACTCAATGTATCAACTAGAAGATGGACGGCTTGGGGGCTGTTCCAATGGTGACAGTATTCTGGACCCACATGAACCGCCGAACAAGGTGGCGATCTTCATGGCTAGCACCCAGCCGGTTCTCGGTTCGACAGCCACCGCAGCTATGACTTCCAGCGCAGTGGCGGTGACGGCGGCGGGTGCTGGCGGATCAGCATGTCTGCCAGCTCAAGTTTTAACAGATCTGTTGGAGGCTTTGGAAACTCTAATGGAGGTGGAGGTAACTCCGGACAACTAGGAACAGCATAAGGTGGATGTGGCTAAGCTGCGTGATGAGATAGCGCAAGCCAAGGTAGAGCTGGCAGCGGAAAACGCTAGGATGACCGTAGAGCGGGCCGTTTTAAACGCCCAAGCACAGCGGATTCAAGTGGATTCATATCGGCTCACATTGAATCAGAATGCTTCAAACAAAGTCTTGAGGAGAAAACACCAGAGTCGTCTGCCCCTGGTTTATGAATCGAGAAACCTCTTCAGCACTCCTGGAGCGGGGGCGAGTAACCCGCCGATGATAAACCAGATGACTGAAGCGCCAGGGGGTGGAGCGTCGGTTCAGCAGGCTTCTTCAAACAGCGCTAGTGCAGCAGCAGGCTTATTCTTATAGTCGTGACCGGATTCATTCGACCCCCCATCCAAGCGGGAGCTACAGTAGGCACATTGACTCGCCAGCAGTTTCGAGTACTGAGCAGCGCCGTAACCAACCCCGTGGGCATGACCCAGTGTGTAATGGTGCCAAGGCACATAATTTGGTGGACTAAGGCAGAGCACGCCGGGAGGCCGAGCTGGCGGCTCAGCTGGCAGCTCATCAACACGCGCTGGTTTACCCGACAACTTCAGTGGAAGCAGGTGTGACTTCTAGAGCTTGGGGTGTGTCGTGTTTAACAGCGGCTCTGCGAAATGAGCGTTTGCCCAAGGACTTCAAGGGCCCTCGTAAGGTGCCTAATTACACAGCAGATCAGTCCCCTGAGGCTTGGGTAGAGAGCTATGAGATGGCTATGGAGATGCTGGATGTTAGTGAACTACATATGCTAAGTATTTCACCACGATGCTGGAAGGGACGGCTCGCACTTGGTTGAAAGGGTTTCCCGCCAACTCCATTGGGTCGTGGGCGGAGCTGAAGGTCCATTTTATCCAAAATTTCAAAGATACGTGCAAGCAGCCTATGTCGATCGTGGATTTAGTTTCTTGTGTTCAAGGTTAGGGCGAGTCAACAACTAGCTGGGTGCGCCGGGTCTCGACCATCATACATTCTTTAGATAATATCAACGTCGGCTCAGCGGTTTCAATGTTGGAGAAGAATTGCCGTTTCCTTCCACTCAAGCAGAAGCTTGGGTGGCTTAAACGTCATTGCAGTGACATGGGTGAGCTCATGGCGGCTCTTGTCAAGTATGTAGACTCTGATAGTACCAAGGACCCCGACTCCGAGGATGAACAATCAGGAAAGGGAAAGAAGAGTAGCGGTATGAGAGGACAGCAGCACAACCCGGCTAATCAGGGCGGTAACGGTAAGTGCAAAGCTGATGATTTTGTGGCTAACACTGGTGCACGGAATTATAACCAGCGTCGTAAGGGGGGACTGGCTCAAAGGACAAAATTTGACCTTGAAGCGATAATGAATCAGCCATGGCCGAAGCACGAGACAGAGGAGAAGCCATCTACCCATCTGTGGAAGGATTGCAGCATTATGAGACACTTCAGGGAGTCTTTCCAACACAACCAGGGTCCGAATGGCGGTTCAGGCTCCGACCCTCATGGTCTGGGTCATGGAGGCGGCGGCCCAAATTCCGAGTTTCATGGCCAAGGCAATTAAGGCGGTTACAACCAGCAAAATAATCAGGGGAATCAGTGATACGTCTCCAACGTATCTATAATTTTTGATTGTTCCATGCTATTATATTATCAACCTTGGATGTTTTATATGCATTTATATGCTATTTTATATGATTTTTGGGACTGACCTATTAATCCAGAGCCCAGTGCCAGTTTCCGTTTTCCCCTTGTTTCAGTGTTTCGCAGAAAAGGAATATCAAACAGAATGAAATCTCTGGAAAAGTTATTTTTGGAAAGAAAGCAATACAGGAGACTTGGAGTGCACGTCAGGGGATCAACTAGGAAGCCACGAGGCAGGGGGCGCGCCCACCCCCCTGGGCGCGCCCTCCACCCTCGTGGCCCCCTCGTGGCTCCCCTGATGTATTTCTTCCGCCTATATATATATCCATATACCCTAAAATCATCGGGGAGCATAATAGATCAGGAGTTCCGCCGCCAGAAGCCTCCGTAGCCACCAAAAACCAATCTAGACCCGTTCCGGCACCCTGCCGGAGGGGGGAATCCCTCTCCGGTGGCCATCTTCATCATCCCGGTGCTCTCCATGACGAGGAGGGAGTAGTTCTCCCTCGGGGCTGAGGGTATGTACCAGTAGCTATGTGTTTGATCTCCCTCTCTCTCTCGTGTTCTTGAGGTGGTACGATCTTGATGTATCGCGAGCTTTGCTATTATAGTTGGATCTTATGATGTTTCTCCCCCTCTACTCTCTTGTAATGGATTGAGTTTTCCCTTTGAAGTTATCTTATCGGATTGAGTCTTTAAGGATTTGAGAACACTTAATGTATGTCTTGCGTGGGATATCCGTGGTGACAATGGGGTATTCTATTAATCCACTTGATGTATGTTTGGGTGATCAACTTGAGGGTTCCGCCCATGAACCTATGCATAGGGGTTGGCACATGTTTTCGTCTTGACTCTTAGGTAGAAACTTTGGGGCACTCTTTGAGGTCCTATGTGTTGGTTGAATAGATGAATGTGAGATTGTGTGATGCATATCGTATAATCATACCCACGGATACTTGAGGTGACATTGGAGTATCTAGGTGACATTAGGGTTTTGGTTGATTTGTGTCTTAAGGTGTTATTCTAGTACGAACTCTAGGGCTGTTTGTGACACTTATAGGAATAGCCCAACGGATTGATTGGAAATAATAGCTTTGAGGTGGTTTCGTACCCTACCATAATCTCTTCGTTTGTTCTCCGCTATTAGTGACTTTGGAGTGACTCTTTGTTGCATGTTGAGGGATAGTTATGTGATCAGATTATGTTATTATTGTTGAGAGAACTTGCACTAGTGAAAGTATGAACCCTAGGCCTTGTTTCAACGCATTGCAATACCGTTTGTGCTCACTTTTATCATTAGTCACCTTGCTGTTTTTATATTTTCAGATTACAAAAACCATTATCTACTATCCATATACCACTTGTATCACCATCTCTTCGCCGAACTAGTGCACCTATACAATTTACCACTGTATTGGGTATGTTGGGGACACAAGAGACTCTTTGTTATTTGGTTGCAGGGTTGTTTGAGAGAGACCATCTTCATCCTATGTCTCCTACGGATTGATAAACCTTAGGTCATCCACTTGAGGGAAATTTGCTACTGTCCTACAAACCTCTGCACTTGGAGGCCCAACAACGTCTACAAGAAGAAGGTTGTGTAGTAGACATCAAGCTCTTTTCTGGCACCGTTGCCGGGGAGGTTAGTGCTTGAAGGTATATCTTTAGATCTTGCAATCGAATCTTTTAGTTTCTTTTTTTAGCACTAGTTTAGTTTATAAAAGAAAACTACAAAAAATGGAATCGAGTTTGCCTCATATGCTTCATCTTTTTAATATCTTTCGTGAGTATGATGGAAAGGAAAATCGTGCCAGAGTGTTAGAAGAAGAATGCATTAAAATGTTTGGCACTAAATCTTTGAATGATGAGCATGATTGCAATGTTGTTAGTATGAACTCTTTAAATATCCATGGTACTAATGATGATTGCACTAGTTATGATGAAAATGTCTCCTATAAACATGTCAATTTTTGTGGGGTGCATTGGGTTTGCAAGTACACACCAATTAGGGAAGATAGATTTTGCAAGAGGCATAAGTACTTAGAAACTAAATTGTTGCAAGAAAGGCTAGATGTTTGTGCTGAAAATTTAAATTTTCTTGGCTATACTTGTGAGCTTTGCAATGAACGTGGTCATTTAACCATCCGATGCAAATTGTTTCATGATCTAATCATTTCCAAAAATTGTGATGACTTGATTTCTCTTGCACATCATAATAAACTTAGTTTGCTTATGGGTTACGAAGAAATGAAACGTATAACTAACTATCTTCTAGTATTTGCCCGTGATAAACTTCTTGGCTTTGATCTAGAGGAAATTTATATGTATTGTGCGGTGAATTGTATTGGAAATCCTTATATTACCAACTACATAAAGAAAAGAAAACAAATAGAAGATGAAGAGAATACTAACGAAAGGGAAGATACTTCCCAATACCCTCCTATTATTTCTTATGATGAATCAGGTAACAAGGATGAGCCTCCTATTCAACCAATCTCGTTAATAAGGAGCTCCAAAAAGAGGATTGAGCCCACACATGATGTGGTGAAGAAGAAGAAAAGAAAAAGGAAGATAGGTAAAAAGATATCTCTCCCAAATAATGCTGCTCCTATTACTGTTGTGCCTCATGAAAATATAATTATGGAAGATAATGATACTTCTTATGATCTTGAGAATCTTTTTGACACTTGCTTGGAAGAATATGATAATTGCTATACTATTGGTGCTATCCATACTATTAATGATGAGAGTGATTATGCTTATGATATGAAAAGGCCCAAGCTTGGGGATGCTATGTTTGATGAAGATGATGTTTTTGAGAATATATTTGCTGCAATTAATGTTTGTCCCAAGCTTGGGGAAGCTATGTTTAATGAAGATGATATTTTTAGTCTCCCAAGTTTTGATATGCAAATTTATAATGATGATAGCATGCCTCCTACTTATGATGATTATATTGATGAAAGTGGGTTTGGAAGAGTGTCAACTTTAGGAAGTAATGATCCCACTATTTTGGAGGATGTTGAATCTTATTATGATAATTATGAAAGTGGATTTGTAGAGGTCATGACTTTATTTAGTGATGATTCCACTATCTTGGAAGAGGTTTCAATTGATTATGATGAGAACAAAGTTGCTACGTATGATGATTATTGTGATGACACGTATGCTATAAAAAGTAGTGATGATTATATTTATAAAACTTGTCATGATTATGATTACCCCTTTTATGAACATTACTCTTTTAATGTGGAAACAATTTATAGTATTCAAGTCTCTTATGATACTCCCACTATCCCGAATGAGAAGAATTCTGCTTATGAGGAGAGTAGTAAAATTTCTATGCTTGTAGATCATGAAAAGAATTCTCTATGTGATGGTTATATTGTTGAATTAATTCATGATGCTACTGAAAATTATTATGAGGGAGGAATATATACTTGTAGGAATTGCAATAATATCAAGTTTCCTCTCTCTGTGCTTAAAGTTTTAAAGTTATGCTTGTTTTACCTTCCTATGAAAGTTGATTCTTGTTCCCACAAGTTGTTTGCTCACAAAATCCCTATACATAGGAAGTGGGTTAGATTTAAATGTGCTAGTCATATTCTTCATGATGCTCTCTTTATGTTTCAATTCTTATCTTTTATGTGAGCATCATTGAAATCATCATGCCTAGCTAGGAGCGTTAAATGATAGCGCTTGTTGGGAGGCAACACAATTTTATTTTTGTCTCTTGCTTTTTGCTCCTGTTTAGTAATAAATAATTTATCTAGCCTCTGTTATGATTGATTTTTTATGTTTTAATTAGTGTTCGTGCCAAGTAGAACCGTTGGGAAGACTTGGGGAAAGTCTTGTTGATCTTGCTGTAAAAAACAGAAACTTTAGCGCTCACGAGAATTGCTGCCATTTTTTATTGGAGAGTTCTATTGAGTTAATTCTTTTTTAAATGATTAATAGACAAATTTCTCAGGTCCACCAATTTATTTGAGAATTTTATGAGTTCCAGAAGTATATGTTTGATACAGATTACTACAGACTGTTTTGTTTTTGACAGATTCTGTTTTCGATGTGTTGTTTGCTTATTTTGATGAATCTATGAGTAGTATCGGAGGGTATGAACCATAGATAAGTTGGAATACAGTAGATATTACATCAATATGAATTTATAATGAGTTCATAACATTACCTAAGTGGTGATTTATTTTCTTATACTAACGGAGCTTACGAGTTTTCTGTTAAGTTTTGTGTTGTGAAGTTTTCAAGTTTTGGGTAAAGTTTCGATGGACTATGGAATAAGGAGTGGCAAGAGCCTAAGCTTGGTGATGCCCAAGGCACCCCAAGGTAATATTCAAGTACAACCAAAAGCCTAAGCTTGGGGATGCCCTGGAAGGCATCCCCTCTTTCGTCTTCGTTCATCGGTAACTTTACTTGGAGCTATATTTTTATTTACCACATGATATGTGTTTTGCTTGGAGAGTCATTTTACTTTATTTAGTTTTGCTTGCTGCTTGAATAAAGTACCAATATCTAAAATTCTTAAATGTTAGAGAGTCTTCATATAGTTGCATAATTATTCGACTACTCATTGATCTTCACTTATATCTTTCGGAGTAGTTTGTTGTTGCTCTAGTGCTTCACTTATATCTTTTTAGAGCACGGTGGTGGTTTTATTTTATAGAAATTAATGAACTCTCATGCTTCACTTATATCATTTTGAGAGTCCTAAACAGCATGGTAATTTTCTTTGTTTATGAATTTAGTCCTAATATGATGGGCATCCAAGAGGGATATAATAAAAACTTTCATATAAAGTGCATTGAATACTATGAGAAGTTTGATACTTGATGATTGTTTTGAGATATGGAGATGGTAATATTAGAGTCATGCTAGTTGAGTAGTTGTGAATTTGAGAGATACTTGTGTTAAAGTTTGTGATTCTCGTAGCATGCACGTATGGTGAACCGTTATGTGATGAAGTCGGAGCATGATTTATTTATTGATTGTCCTCCTTATGAGTGGCGGTCGGGGATGAGCGATGGTCTTTTCCTACCAATCTATCCCCCTAGGAGCATGCGCGTAATACTTTGTTTCGATAACTAATAGATTTTTGCAATAAGTATGTGAGTTCTTTATGACTAATGTTGAGTCCATGGATTATATGCACTCTCACCCTTCCACCATTGCTAGCCTCTCTAGTACCTTGCAACTTTCGCCGGTACCATAAGCCACCATTCATAATTCTTTCATACATGTCACTCATGAGTCATTGCACATCCCGGTACACCGCCGAAGGCATTCATATAGAGTCATATCTTGTCCTAAGTATCGAGTTGTAATTCTTGAGTTGTAAGAAAATAAAAGTGTGATGATCATCATTATTAGAGCATTGTCCCAGTGAGGAAAGGATGATGGAGACTATGATTCCCCCACAAGTCGGGATGAGACTCCGGACGAAAAAAAGAGAGGCCAAATAAGCCCAAATAATAATAAAAAAGAGGCCATAAAAATAGAAGGCCCAAATAAAAAAATAAAAAATAAAATAAAAAAATAAAATAAAAAAATAAAAAAATGAGAGAAAAAGAGAGAAGGGACAATGCTACTATCCTTTTACCACACTTGTGCTTCAAAGTAGCACCATAATCTTCATGATAGAGAGTCTCCTATGTTGTTAATTTCATATACTAGTGGGAATTTTTCATTATAGAACTTGGCTTGTATATTCCAATGATGGGCTTCCTCAAAATACCCTAGGTCTTCGTGAGCAAGCAAGTTGGATGCACACCCACTTAGTTTCTTTTTGAGCTTTCATACACTTATAGCTCTAGTGCATCCGTTGCATGGCAATCCCTACTCACTCGCATTGATATCTATTGATGGGCATCTCCATAGCCTGTTGATACGCCTAGTTGATGTGAGACTATCTTCTCCTTTTTGTCTTCTACACAACCACCATTCTATTCCACCTATAGTGCTATGTACATGGATCACGCTCATGTATTGCATGAAGATTGAAAAGGTTTGAGAACATCAAAAGTATGAAACAATTGCTTGGCTTGTCATCGGGGTTGTGCATGATTTAAATATTTTGTGTGGTGAAGATAGAGCATAGCCAGACTATATGATTTTGTAGGGAAAGCTTTCTTTGGCCATGTTATTTTGAGAAGACATGATTACTTGGTTAGTATGCTTGAAGTATTATTATTTTTATGTTAATATTAAACTTTTGTCTTGAATCTTATGGATCTGAATATTCTTGCCACAATAAAGAGAACTACATGGATAAATATGTTAGGTAGCATTCCACATCAAAAATTCTGTTTTTATCATTTACCTACTCGAGGACGAGCAGGAATTAAGCTTGGGGATGTTGATACGTCTCCAATGTATCTATAATTTTTTATTGTTCCATGCTATTATATTATCAACCTTGGATGTTTTATATGAATTTATATGCTATTTTATATGATTTTTGGGACTAACCTATTAACCCAGAGCCCAGTGCCAGTTTCTGTTTTTCCCTTGTTTCAATGTTTCGCAGAAAAGGAATATCAAACGGAGTCCAAACGGAATGAAACCTTCGGAAAAGTTATTTTTGGAAAGAAAGCAATACAGGAGACTTGGAGTGCACGTCAGGGGATCAACGAGGAAGCCATGAGGCAGGGGGCGCGCCCACCCCCCTGGGCGCGCCCTCCACCCTCGTAGGCCCCTCGTGGCTCCCCTGATGTATTTTTTCTGCCTATATATATATCCATATACCCTAAAAACATCGGGGAGCACAATAGATCGGGAGTTCCGCCGCCAGAAGCCTTCGTAGCCACTGAAAACCAATCTAGACCCGTTCTGGCACCCTGCCGAAGGGGGGAATCCCTCTCCTGTGGCCATCTTCATCATCCCGTCGCTCTCCATGACAAGGAGGGGGTAGTTATCCCTCAGGGCTGAGGGTATGTACCAGTAGCTATGTGTTTGATCTCTCTCTCTCATGTTCTTGAGGTGGTACGATCTTGATGTAGCGTGAGCTTTGCTATTATAGTTGGATCTTATGATGTTTCTCCCTGTTGGGGATATTACTACTGGGCGTAAACCGGCCTATCTGGGTCGGGTTAACTTCGTCAGTAGTTAAGTATGTTAAAGCCCAAGAAGACAGAGGAGGGCTCAAGGCCCATGGTCGGTTCAAGGCCTGTAGCCGTAAGCCGACGTTAGTAGTTAACCTATATTATAAGTTAGGAATAAGTAGAGACCAAATCGTACACATCTATGAGCCAGTATTGGGACTCCGTAAGCCGACGGGAGTCACCCGTGTATATAAGGGGACGACCCGGCGGCGGTTCAAGGATAACAGACAACAACTCGAGACATAGGCGAAGCTTGTTGGCTCCCTAGTCATCGAAACCCCATCAATTCCATAACAACTAGACGTAGGCTCTTACCTTCATCGAAGGGGACGAACTAGTATAAACTCTCTTGCGTCCTTGTGTCTGCTTTAACCCCTTCAAGCTAACCCGTCGCGATGGCTCCACGATTAAGTCCTTTCTCTAGGACATCTGCCGTGACAAAACCACGACAGTTGGCGCCCACCGTGGGGCTGTCGCGCGATGGTTTCCGGTTCTTGGAGGGCCGCTTTGAAGGACTCGAGGGCTACGCTGTAGGCCGGATGACTAAGAGTCGTCGCGGTAAGCTCTACATCGATGACGCAGGCTGGGGCCCCGAGGCCGGCTCAATTGAATATGGGTATCGGGTCCCCTTTGGTAGCATTCACGTTTTCATTGGCAAGATCGGTGAACCGGGCCCTGAGCCGGACATCTGCACCGACCTCGTCGAGACGGCTCAGCGTGCGCGATCCGCCCGGGTTAAACCGGCCATGAAGCGTGCCTTCGTGGGAGTCATCCATGGAGGAAGTTATGAGGACGGATCGGAATTTCGCGGCGCGACCGTCGTTTGTTCCGGTGACGAATCTTCGACCGGAGAAACCGAATCTCTTTATCAGCTACAAGATGGCCGGATTGGGAGTTGTTCCGATGGCGATAGTATTCCGGACCCCTCTGATCTGCCCAACCGGGTTGGAATATTCATGGCCGGAACACAAGCAGCGCTTCATTCTTCGACAGCTGCGGCAACGGTCTCCGGCTCAGCAGCGGCGACGGCTGCCGGGGCAGGAGGCCCTGTGCGCCCGCCGGCTCAGGTTCTATCAGAACTATTTGATGTGTTGGCTGTGCTTATGGCGGAAGTTAATCCGCCGGATCAGGACGTTCACAACGCGGAGATTGCAAAGGTAAAGGAACAGATCACCCAGGCCAAGGCGGATCTGGCGGCTGAGGACACCAGGATGGCCGCAGAGCGGGCCGCTTTAGATGCACAGGCCTACAAGCTTATGTTGGACCAGAGCGCGTCGCATGAAGTCATGAGGAGGAAGCACCGATCCCGCTTACCTCCGGTTTTCGAGGCCAGAGACCTTTTCAACACTCCAGGACCAAGAGCCGGCAATCCGCTGGAGGGAAACCGAGCAGAAGCCCCTGGGATCGGTGCACCGGTTCAGCCTCGTCAGATGGACCCGCCTCGTCAAAACACCGTTGTACCTCAGGCTGCTTTAACACCTCCGGGTCACTACTCCAACCCAATGGACAATCTTGTTGCCGCTGCTGCACGGCTGGAGGCCATTCCAATTGAAGGTGACTCGCCGCAGGCAGTAGAGACGCGACGGGTCAAGGAACTTCTGAGGACAGCTTTGGCCCAATAGGAAGCGTACTCATACAGCCGCGACCGGATCCACTCGACCCCCCATCCAAGCCGGAGCTATAGCAGACACATGGATGAACCGGCAGTGTCGAGTAATGAACGACGTGGGGCACCCCGTGACAACAACCCGGCGGGTGGTGCTGATGACGCTCAGGGAGTGGTGGACCGGGCCCGCGCGCGCAGGGAGGCCGAGTTAGCCACACAGCATCAGGCTCGGCAGCTCACGCCGGTTCGTCCAACCACCTTGACTGAACCTGGTGTTACTTCTAGTTCTTTGGGGGTGCCTTGCCTTATCCCCGCTTTACGCAACGTGCGCCTGCCCAAGGATTTCAAAGGCCCACGCAAGGTACCAAATTACACGGCGGATCAACCTCCAGAGACATGGGTGGAGAGCTATGAGATGGCCATGGAGATGCTTGATGTGGATGACGCGGCGTGTGCGAAATACTTCACCATGATGCTCGAAGGAACGGCCCGTACTTGGTTAAAAAGCTTGCCGGCTAATTCTATCAGTTCATGGGCCCAATTACGAGCCCGGTTTATCAGCAATTTCAAAGATACCTGTAAACAGCCTATGTCGATAGTGGACTTAGCTGCATGCGTCCAGGAGGAAGGAGAATCAACGACTCATTGGGTGCGCCGGGTTTCACAAGTGTTGCACTCCTCAGACCGCATCAACGCTGACACCGCAGTATTAACCCTAGAAGGCAACTGCCGGTTTGGACCCCTGAAGCTGAAGTTGGGACGGATGAAGCGTCATTGCACCGACATGGGGACCCTCATGGCCGCTTTGGTGAAATATGCTGATTCTGATAGCACCAAGGATCCCGAATCTGATGATGACAAGACAGGGAAAGGGAAGAAGAACAGCAGCTCCAAAGGTCAGCAGCATCACTGGGCAGGCAATGGTGGAGGAGGCAAGCGTAAAGCGGATGGTAACATGGACTTTGTGGCTAATACCAACGCACAGGACAATGGCCAGCGACGCAAGGGTAGGCCGAAAAATCGTAATGGAGCGCCCAACCCTAACCCAAACCGCCTAAACTATCTGCTAAGCCAGCCCTGTCCAAGACATGGGACGAAGGAGGCGCCGGCAAACCACCTTTGGAAAGATTGCTTTATTATGCAGGAGTTCAAGAATTCTAATAATTTCCGGTATGATCACGAATCTGGCGGAGGCTCGGGATCCGGGCCGGGTTACGGAGGAGGAAGTTCCGGTTCAGGATTCAATGGTAATCCGGGCGGACATAATGGTCAAAATAGTCAGAACAACCAGGGTGGTTACAACCAACAGCAGCAACAGTCAGGTTACCAGAGCAACCCAAAGCAGTTGAGTAATGGGCAGTACCATGTCTTCACCACTAGCTTGGACAAGCGAGACCGGAAAGTTCAGAGGCGGGCGGTCAACTCTGTTGAACCGGCCATACCCCGTTATCTACGTTGGTCTGAACAGCCAATCATATGGAGCAGAGAAGATCACCCTCCCCAGGTCGATAATCCGGGTCAGTTGGCTTTGGTGGTGGCGCCTCAGGTGGGAGGTTACAAGTTCACCAAGGTGCTCATGGATGGAGGGAGCAGCATTAACATCCTGTACTATGAGACCTTCCGTCGTATGGGACTAACAGATAAGAATCTCAAACCGTCTAATACAGTATTCCACGGTGTAGTGCCTGGCAGATCAGCATATCCCGTTGGTAAGATAGCTCTGGAAGTGGCCTTTGGGGATGATCATGATTCCAGGTCGGAGATATTGACGTTTGAAGTGGTGAAAATCCAAAGTCCATATCATGCCCTGTTTGGGCGACCGGCCTACGCCAAGTTTATGGCTCGGCCCTGTTATGTGTATTTGCAGCTCAAGATGCCGGGTCACAAGGGGACAATAACGGTTCACGGAAGCCGCAAAATCGCTTTGGAATGCGAGGAAGGAGATGCGGCTTATGCAGAGTCGGTTTGTGCCACCGAGGAGTTGAAGTACTATAAAGACAATGTTGATCCGGCGGACATGACTCCGTTGAAGAAGCCAACTACGGAGCATGATCCGGCCCTGAAGTTCAAATCGGCAGCAGAAACTAAGCTTGTTGACTTCGTACCTGGTGATTCGTCCAAGCAGTTCAGCATCAGTGCCAACTTGGATCCGAAATAGGAAAGCGCGCTCATCGAGTTCATCCGTGAGAATCGGGACATTTTTGCATGGAAGCCCTCTAACATGCCAGGTGTACCGAGGCAACTCGCTGAGCACACACTTAATGTGGATCCTAAATATAAACCGGTGAAACAGTTCCTCCGCTGGTTTAACGAAGAAAGACGCAAGGCAATTGGAGAAGAGGTAGCCAGGCTCTTAGCAACTGGCTTTATTGTTGAAGTTTTTCACCCTGAGTGGCTTGCCAATCCGGTGCTGGTCGTCAAGAAAAATGGCACCTGGCGCATGTGTGTGGATTACACAGATCTTAATAAGGCTTGTCCAGCAGATCCTTTTGCTCTCCCCCGTATTGATCAAATTATTGATGCTACGGCGGGCTATGAGCGTTTAAGTTTTTGGATGCGTATTCTGGCTATCATCAGATCAAAATGGCAGTTAAGGACCAGGAGAAGACAACATTTATAACTCCCTTTGGAGCCTTCTGTTGTGTGTCTATGCCCTTCGGGCTCAAGAGTGCCCAAGCGACTTACCAACGGTGTGTACAAAATTGCCTTCACAAGTAGATTGGCCGTAATGTACATGCTTACGTGGATGATATCGTGGTTAAGTCCAGGGAGAAGGAGACTCTGATTGATGATTTGAAGGAAACCTTTGATAACCTGAGGACATACAAGATGATGCTTAATCCGGACAAGTGTGTCTTTGGTGTACCGGCGGGCAAGTTATTAGGCTTCTTGGTGTCCAATAGGGGAATTGAGGCTAATCCGGAGAAGATCACAGCCATCACCTCCCTCGCTAAACCGAAGTGTATCAATGATGTTCAGCGCCTGGCAGGCCGGATTGCTGCGTTAAGCCGGTTTATCAGTCGCCTCGGTGAGAAGGCAATCCCTTTGTATCAGATGTTGAAAAAGACGGATCAGTTTGTCTGGAGTTCTGCTGCTGATGAAGCATTTGAGGACTTAAAACGGCAATTGGCCAATCCGCCTGTGCTCGCTGCTCCCATTGACAAGGAGCCGTTGCTGCTATATGTTGCTGCTAATGCTCGGGCGGTCAGCGTGGCTATTGTGGTAGAGCGAAAGGAGGCAGGTAAGGAGCATCCGGTTCAACGTCCGGTCTATTATATCAGCGAGGTGCTCATTGAGTCCAAGCAAAGGTATCCGCATTGGCAGAAGCTGGTGTATGGAGTTTTTATGGCAAGCCGGAAGCTTAAACAATACTTCCAAGGGCATCCAATTACAGTGGTCAGTTCTGCTCCTTTGGGAGATATCATCCAGAACCGGGAAGCAACTGGCCGGATTGCAAAGTGGGCTATAGAGCTGGGGCCGTACGGTTTCAAGTATGTGCCTCAGACAGCGGTTAAGTCTCAAGCACTTGTTGATTTCATCAATGATTGGACGGAAATGCAAGCACGTGAAGAAAAGCCGGATCATACGTATTGGACCATCCATTTTGACGGATCCAGGCAATTGGAAGGCTCGGGGGCTGGAGTCGTGTTAACCTCCCCACGAGGTGATAAGTTTTGTTATGTTCTCCGCTTAATGTTCCCTTGTACTAACAATGCAGCTGAGTATGAAGCCTTGCTCCATGGTCTTCGGATTGCTAAGGAGATGAATCTAAGTCGAGTTAAGTGCTTCGGTGACTCAGACCTTGTGGCTCAGCAGGTGTCTGGCACTTGGGACTCCAAGGACCCACTCATGGCAGCATATCGTCATGAGGTGGATATTGTTGCAGGTTATTTTAGAGGCTATCAGGTGGACCACGTGGACCGGCGGAAAAATGAAGCAGCGGACGCTTTAAGCCAGCTGGGCTCTCAGTGCAAACCGGTCCCGCCCAATGTTTTTCTGGATGTGCTGCACAACCCGTCGGTGAAGATCCCTAGTGAAGAGGATTTGGCTATTCCTGATCCGGAGGCTCAATTGGTGGCAGCTCTTCATGTTATTCCAGATTGGACGCTTCCTTACCTGGCGTACAAGAACCGGGGTGAGTTGCCAGAGGATGAGATTATGGCCCGGCAGATAATCCGGCGATCCAAGTCCATGGCTATCATCAACGGATTGAGTTTTCCCTTTGAAGTTATCTTATCGGATTGAGTCTTTAAGGATTTGAGAACACTTAATGTATGTCTTGCGTGTGATATCCATGGTGACAATGGGGTATTCTATTGATGCACTTGATGTATGTTTTGGTGATCAACTTGCGGGTTCCGCCCATGAACCTATGCATAGGGGTTGGCACACGTTTTCGTCTTGACTCTCCGGTAGAAACTTTGGGGCACTCTTTGAGGTCCTATGTGTTGGTTGAATAGATGAATCTGAGATCGTGTGATGCATATCGTATAATCATACCCACGGATACTTGAGGTGAAATTGGAGTATCTAGGTGACATTAGGGTTTTGGTTGATTTGTGTCTTAAGGTGTTATTCTAGTACGAACTCTAGGTCTGTTTGTGACACTTATAGGAATAGCCCAATGGATTGATTGGAAAGAATAACTTTGAGGTGGTTTCGTACCCTACCATAATCTCTTCGTTTGTTCTCCACTATTAGTGACTTTGGAGTGACTCTTTATTGCATGTTGAGGGATAGTTATGTGATCCAATTATGTTATTATTGTTGAGAGAACTTGCACTAGTGAAAGTATGAACCCTAGGCCTTGTTTCAACGCATTGCAATACCATTTGTGCTCACTTTTATCATTAGTTACCTTGCTGTTTTTATATTTTCGGATTACAAAAACCATTATCTACTATCCATATACCACTTGTATCACCATCTCTTCGCTGAACTAGTGCACCTATACAATTTACCATTGTATTGGGTGTGTTGGGGACACAAGAGACTCTTTGTTATTTGGTTGCAGGGTTGTTTGAGAGAGACCATCTTCATCATACGCCTCCTACGGATTGATAAACCTTAGGTCATCCACTTGAGGGAAATTTGCTACTGTCCTACAAACCTCTACACTTGGAGGCCCAACAACGTTTACAAGAGGAAGGTTGTGTAGTAGACATCAATCAGCAGCAACAACAGTCTGGTTATCAAAGCAACCCGAAGTAGTTGAATAGTGGACAGTACCACGTCTTCACCACTAGCTTGTGTGAGCGGGATCGGAACCTTCATAAGAGGACAGTAAATGCTATCGAGCCAGTGGTGCCGCGTTACTTGCGGTGGTCGGAGCAGCCTATTGTGTGGAGTCGTGAGGATCACCTGCCCCGGGTTGACAATCCAGGTCACCTGGCTCTAGTGGTGGCGCCTCAGGTTGGGGGCTATAAATTTACTAAGGTGCTCATGGATGGAGGCAGCAGCATTAATATACTTTACTATGAAACATTTCGTCGCATGGGATTGACCGACAAAAATCTTAAGCCGCCAAACACCGTTTTTCATGGTGTGGTGACGAGCAAGTCGGCATATCCAGTGGGTAAGATATCTTTGGAGGTTGCTTTTGGAGATGAGCATGATTCTAGATCTGAGACACTGACTTTCGAGGTGGTTAAAATCAAGAGCCCTTATCATGCTCTGTTTGGGCGGCCGCCTTATGCTAAGTTCATGGCGAGGCCTTGTTATGTTTACTTGCAGCTTAAGATGCCAGGTTACAAGGGTACCATCATAGTGCATGGGAGTCACAAGGTGGCCTTGGAGTGTGAAGAGGGCAATGCTGCTTACGCTGAGTCTGTTTGTGCAACGGAGGAGCTGAAATTTTACAAGGATAATGTTGACCCGGCAGACATGACGTCTTTGAAAATCTAACCATGAAGTATGATCCTTTGCTAAAGTTTAAGTCGTTAGATGACACTAAAATGGTTGATTTTGTTCCTGGCGATTCATCTAAGCAGTTTAGCATCAGTGCTAATCTGGATCCGAAATAGGAAAGTGCGCTCATCGAGTTCATCCGTGAGAACCGGGACATCTTTGCATGGAAGCCTTCAGACATGCCAGGTGTACCGAGGGAACTCGCTGAGCACACTCTTAATATTGATCTGACGTTTAAGTTGGTCAAGCAATTTCTTCATCGTTTTAACGAGGAGAGGCGGAAGGCCATTGGTGAAGAAGTGGCCCGGCTCTTGGCGGCCGGGTTTATCATTGAAGTTTTTCATCCTGAGTGGTTAGCTAACCCAGTGTTTGTGCTTAAGAAGAACGTCACTTGGCGAATGTGTGTGGATTACACGGACTTAAACAAGGCTTGTCCGGCTGATCCATTTGCTCTCCCTCATATTGATCAAATCATTGATGCTACGGCGGGTTGTGAGCGTTTGAGTTTTTTGGATGCTTATTCTGGTTATCAATAGATCAATATGGTGGTTAAGGACCAGGAGAAGACAACTTTCATTACTCCATTTGGAGCCTTCTGCTATGTGTCTATGCCTTTCGAGCTCAAGAGTGCCTAGGCGACTTACTAGCGCTGTGTGCAAAATTGCCTTCACAATCAGATCGGGTGTAATGTTCATGCTTATGTAGATGACATTGTGGTGAAATCCAGGAAGAAGGAGACCGTGATTGATGATTTGAAGGAGACGTTAGACAATCTCTGGGTCTATAAAATGATGCTTAACCCGGCCAAGTGTGTTTTTGGTGTACCAGCGGGTAAGCTTTTGGGTTTTTGGTTTCAGACCGAGGTATCGAAGCTAACCCGGAGAAAATCAAGGCCATTACTTCCTTGGCTAAGCCAAAGTGTGTTAATGACGTCCAACGCTTGGCGGGTTGGATAGCGGCCTTGAGTCGGTTCATAAGCCGCCTAGGGGAAAAGGCTATCCCTCTGTACCAGATGATGAAGAAGACAGATAATTTCGTCTGCAGTGATGCTGCTGATGAGGCATTTGAGGTGCTTAAGAAGCAACTGGCTGAGCCACCGATTCTTGCTACCCCTATTGATAAGGAGCCTTTGCTATTATATGTGGCTGCCAATGGTCGGGCTGTTAGTGTGGCCATTGTGGTGGAAAGGAAAGAGGCGGGCAAGGAGTATATGGTTTAACAGTCGGTTTACTACATCAGTGAGGTGCTTATTGAGTCCAAGCAGAGGTATACGCATTGGCAGAAGCTTGTGTATGGGGTTTTCATGGCCAGTCGAAATCTCAAGCAATATTTTCTGGGTCATCCCATTACTGTGGTTAGCTCTGCTCCTTTGGGGGATATCATCCAAAATAGAGAAGCCACAGGTCGGGTAGCCAAGTGGGCCATTGAGCTTGGACCTCATGGTTTAAAAGTATATGCCTCGTACGGCCATCAAGTCACAAACACTCATGGATTTTATCAATGATTGGACAGAGTTGCAGACGCCTGAGCAAAAGTCGAATAACACATATTGGACTATTCACTTTGATGGATCCAGGCAGTTGGAAGGCTCGGGGGCTGGAGTTGTCTTGACTTCCCCATGAGGTGATAAATTCTCTTATGTTCTCCGGTTAATGTTCCCTTGTACTAACAATGCAGCTGAGTATGAGGCCTTGCTCCACGGTCTTCGGATGGCTAAGGAGATGAACTTAAGCCGGGTGAGGTGCTTCGGCGACTCAGATCTGGTAGCTCAGCAGGTTTCTGGCACTTGGGATTCTAAGGATCCATTGATGGCGGCTTATCGTTGAGAGGTTGATGCCATTGCGGGTCACTTCAAGGGTTACCAAGTTGGGCATATTGATCGCGGGAAGAATGAGGCGGCTAACACTTTAAGCCGATTAGGGTCTCAACGTAAGCCAGTGCCACCTAACACGTTCCTGGATATTCTGCTTAAGCCTTCGGTCAAATTACCTACAGAGGAGGATCTTGCTGTTCCTGACCCGGAAATACAATTGGTGGTGGCTTTTCATGCCATTCCTGATTGGACAGTTCCGTATTTGGCTTACATGACCCGGGGCGAGTTGCCTGAGGATGAAATTTTGGCCAGGTAGATAACCTGACGGTCTAAGTCAATGATGATTGTCAATGGGGAGTTACACCATTGCAGTATCACAGGGGCGTTTCAATGTTGCATCTCTACTGAAGAAGGCTGTGAGATTTTGCGAGAGGTTCGTGAAGGAGATTGTGGTCATCATGTCGGCTCTAAATCTCTCATAGTGAAGGCTTTTCGTCATGGGTTTTATTGGTTGATGGCTCATGCTGATGCTGAGGATTTGGTCAGCAAATGTGACGGTTGTCACAAGTTTTCACGACGAGCTCATGTTCTGGCTCAAGAGTTGAGGATGATTCCAATTACTTGGCCGTTTGCGACCTGGGGGCTTGATATGGTTGGGCCTTTCAAGAGGTCCAAAGATAAGAAGACCCACCTTTTGGTGGCAGTTGACAAGTTTACTAAGTGGGTTGAAGCAGAGCCGGTTAGTAAGTGTGACGCGGCAACGACGATTCAATTCATTAAGAAGGTGATCTTCCGTTTTGGCTTTCCTCGCAGCATTATAACGGATAATGGCACTAATCTATCTAAGGGTGCTATGAAAGAATTTTGTCAATGAGAGCATATTCGACTTGATGTTTCCTCCGTGGCTCACCCGCAGTCCAATGGTCAAGCGAAATGAGCTAATCAAGAGATTCTGCGAGGCACCAAGCCCCGGCTTATGGTTCCTTTGCAAAGAACGCTGGGTTGTTGGGTGGAGGAGTTACCTTTAGTGTTATGGAGTATTAATACAACCCCCAACAGATCTATGGGTTACACACCTTTCTTCATGGTTTATGGAGCAGAGGTGGTTCTCCTTAGCGACATCCGTTACGATTCACCCCGTGTGGCGGCTTATGTTGAGGCTGATAATGAAAGGGCACGTCAGGATGCACTTGACCTGTTGGATGAGGAGCGCGATCTTGTGGCGGCTCGTTCAACGATTTATCAACAAGACCTACGTCGTTATCACAGCCGTCGGGTCAAAACCAGAACCTTTCAAGAAGGCGACTTGGTGCTCCGGCTTATCCAGGATCAAACTGATATGGATAAACTATCACCGCCTTGGGAAGGACCTTTTGTGGTCAGCAAGAATCTGCATAATGGGTCATACTATTTTATCGACGTTCGAGACCACAAGGACTCACGCACATCGGAGGAGGAGACCCGTCGGCCGTGGAATATTGCTCATCTTCGGCCCTATTATACTTGAGCCATCGGCTCTCATGATGTATATATTATAAACAGTATAATAAAGCCGACATCCCTGATAATTCAGGGCCTCTGTCGTTTCAGTTCTTCGAAGCTGAGTCTTTATCATTGTCTTACATGTTCACTTAAGAGGCTTGACGCCCAAATTACAAGGACCAAAGAGAGTTGGATGCACAGCGCAGCTCAAACATAAGTCCCGACGAGCACAACTCATAAATATGTCACTTGGGGGCTTCCTGTTCAAAAAGCATCGGATTTTTTTTATTTTCATTGAAGAAGAACCTTTGGCTTGGCGGCCTGCAAAAGCATCGGATTTTTTTGATTTTCTTGTTTTTTGGCTTTTTATAATCTCTTTTCTCTTGCTATATGGTTTTTAAAAATTGGGCCAAGCTGCCCTATTTATGGCTCATATTTGAAGCATCTTCAGGTCTTTGCAACCCGCTAGGATGGCAGACTTTAAGTCGCCAGAGAATAATAGTCTTATGCTGAGTTATGGCTCTCAAAGCTCTAATTGCATGGAGCTGTTAAGCTAGCAGCTTACGTAAATACCACATCTATGATATTATTATATAAAAGTTGTGATCATCCTGACCCTAGTTATGGACTATTTGTCCCCAGCGGTTTAATTTGGGTATTGTGACCCGCCCGCAGTAAACCGCCAGAGCAATTTTGATTTACTTGTGTTCAGGGTCATGATAAAATCCCATCTGCACAAATTGATGTTAGCATAAGCGTAAAGTGATACACTCTTCAAATGGCGGATCAAACAATGTGGCACAAAGCAAAAACGTGCACGATGGCACGACAGATCAAAGTTTACCAGCCTATTACATGACTCAGTGAGCCAAAAAGATCAAGTGTTTCCCAAAGTTCAAATATTTTAAACCGCCTAGAGGATCACTCTTCTTGGTCTTGGCGACTTGAAGCTTCTGGATCATCCCTTTCTGGTTCTTCGTCCTCCTCCGCCGTCTGGAAGTTTGACGATGACCAATCAATGCCACGTAAGGCATGGAATTCAGCTTCATCATCAATATGATTCGACAGGTCAACTTCAGGGGCGAAAGTATGCTTACGAATTGGAGGAATCATATCCATCACTTTATAAGCCGGCGTGGATTTCTTTTGATTCTCTGCATCATAACCCGGTTGATACTTGGATAGATTGGTCTCATCAGCAATCAGAGTCGCCATATGACGAGTTTCTTTCACGTAGGCGACGAAGTCCTTCTGATCAAAGGCAGTACCATCTTCCTTCAAACTTGGATACCCAGTAGCTACCTCATCCGGGTCAAGCTCTGGTACCCATGCCTTAGCACGGCTCAAGGCCGTCACGGCACTGATACGTCTCCGTCATATCTATAATTTTTTATTGTTCCATGCCAATATTCTATAACTTTCATATACTTTTGGCAACTTTTTATACTATTTTTGGGACTAACATATTGATCCAGTGCCTAGTGCCAGTTCCTGTTTGTTGCATGTTTTTTGTTTTGCAGAATATCCATATCAAGCGGAGTCCAAACGGGATAAAAACTGGCGGAGATTTTTTTGGAATATATATGATTTTTGGGAAGAAAAATCCACACGAGATGGTGCCCGAGGGAGGCACGAGACAGGGGGGCGTGCCCCACCCCCTGGGTGCGCCCCGACCCTCGTGGGCACCCCGTAAGGCGGTTGATGCCCTTCTTTCGCTGCAAGAAAGCTAATATCCGGATAGAGACTGTGTTAAAATTTCAGCCCAATCGGAGTTACGGATCTCTGGGAATATAAGAAACGGTGAAAGGGTAGAATCTGAGAGGCAGAAACAGAGAGAGACAGAGAGACGGATCCAATCTCGGAGGGGCTCTCGCCCCTCCCATGCCATGGAGGCCAAGGACCAGAGGGGAAAACCTTCTCCCATCTAGGGAGGAGGTCAAGGAAGAAGAAGACGAAGGGGCCCCCTCTCCCCTTCTCTTCCAGTGGCGCCGGATCGCTGCCGCGGCCATCATCATCACCACAATCTTCACCAACAACTTCACCGCCATCATCACCAACTCTTCCCCCTCTATGCAGCGGTGTAACCTCTCTCTTACCCGTTGTAATCTCTACTTAAACATGGTGCTCAACGCTATATATTATTTTCCAATGATGTATGGCTATCCTGTGATGTTTGAGTAGATCCGTTTTGTCCTATGGGCTATTTGATGATCAAGATTGGTTTGAGTTGCATGTTTTATTATTGGTGCTATCCTATGATGCTCTCCATGTCGCGCAAGCGTGAGGGATTCCTGTTGTAGGGTTTGCAATATGTTCATGATTTGCTTATGGTGGGTGGCGTGAGTGACAGAAGCACAGACCCGAGTAAGTAGGTTGTTTGCGTATGGGATAAAGAGGACTTGATACTTTAATGCTATGGTTGGGTTTTACCTTAATGATATTTAGTAGTTGTGGATGCTTGCTAGAGTTCCAATCATAAGTGCATATGATCCAAGTAGAGAAAGTATGTTAGCTTATGCCTCTCCCTCAAATAAAATTGCAATAATGATTACCGGTCTAGTTATCGATTGCCTAGGGACAAATAACTTTCTCGTAACAACAAGCTCTTTACTAAACATAACTTAGTTGTGTCTTTATCTAAACAGCCCCTACTTTTTATTTACGCGCTCTTTATTATCTTGCAAACCTATCCAATAACACCTACAAAGTACTTCTAGTTTCATACTTGTTCTAGGTAAAGCGAATGTCAAGCGTGCGTAGAGTTGTATCGGTGGTCGATAGAACTTGAGGGAATATTTGTTCTGCCTTTAGCTCCTTGTTGGGTTCGACACTCTTACTTATCGAAAACTATTGCGATCCCCTATACTTGTGGGTTATCAAGACCTTTTTCTGGCGTCGTTGCCGGGGAGTTATAGCGTGGGCTGAATATTCTCGTGTGTGCTTGTTTGCTTTATCAGTAAGTAATTTTTATTTGCTGTTCTAAGTTGTTCTCTGTCTTTAGTTATGGATATGGAACACGAAATACCAAAAAAATTAGGTGTACTTGCTACTCATGGAGATGGGGAACTTCCTAAAACCCTCGATGCTGGTTATGTTGAAAATATTATGTACTACTTTGATAATCCTGAGAAAACCCTATTCAATTATGTAATGGGAGACACGTTGGGTCAACGTGAATACTTTAGGGATTATCGCTTGACTCAAAAAGGGAAACTATTATGGGATCAAATTCATATGTTGCATTGGTATGCTCGGGAACTATGTTTGAGATGTGATTATACTTGTTGCTCTAGGATGAAGGCTCCACAGCTTCCCTTTTCATGCAAATTTAATGATGATAAAACCTTAGCTTCTTATGCTAATGGTATATATGATTACTATGATATGTAACAAATAGAAGAATTCGTTGCTTTTATGGGTGCTTATGAAATTGAATCTTTGTTTAAAGAGTGTGAAAATCTTGATGATGCTGTTTACAGACCTGAAAATTTTGCTATACTTAAATATTGCTATGAAAATTATGAATTCAATTCCGATATTCATGATTTTATTGAGAGAGTCTCCGCTGTCCAAGAAGAGACTAATATTTTGCATGAGTCTATGGAAGAAGAAATTGATGAAACTGTGGGCTCATTGGATGAAAAAGATGACGAGGAGAGCGAAGAACAAAAGGAGGAAGAGTGGATTAGCTACCCGTACCCACCTTCTAATGAGAGTAACTCTTCAACTCATACATTGTTTAATTTCCCTTCGTGCTTACCGAAGGATGATTGTTATGATCCTGTTGATTCTTTTGAAATATCCCTTTTTGATGATGCTTGCTATGCTTGTGGCCAAGATGCCAATATGAATTATGCTTATGGAGATGAACTTGCTATAGTTCCTTATGTTAAATATGAAATTGTTGCTATTGCACCCACGCATGATAGTCCTATTATCTTTTTGAATTCTCCCGACTACACTATATTGGAGAAGTTTGCACTTATTAAGGATTATATTGATGGGTTGCCTTTTACCGTTGCACATGATGATTTTGATAGATATAATATGCATGTGCTTTCTGCTCCTACTTGCAATTATTATGAGATAGGAACTACATCTCCGCCTCTCTATGTTTCCAATATGATAAAATTGCAAGAAACTTCTTATGTTATGCATTGGCCTTTACTTTGTGTGCATGAATTGTTCTTTTATGACATGCCGATGCATAGGAACAGAGTTAGACTTCGTCATTACATGATATATGTTGCTTTGTGCTCACTACTAAATGCCAAATCATTGCTAATTCAAATTGGCTTTGATATACCTTGGGATCCGGGTGGATTCATTACTTGCGCACTATATGCCTAGCTTAATGGCTTTAAAGAAAGCGCTGCCAGGGAGACAACCTGGAAGTTTTAGAGAGTCATTTATTTCTGTTGTGTGCTTTTAATAGTTTAAAAACAAAAAAATAAAGAGGGGAACCCAAAACTTTTCAAAAAGAAAAGTGAAAGTGAGATAGACGAGCATTGTGAAAGTGGGGGACGTCCTTGAACTTTGCTCATGCCCATGGAAACTTTGTGAATCTTAATTACAGAAACTTTTCAACAAAAATAATTATACCCTTGTACAATTCCATTGTATTATAAAAATAACGTGCCAAGGTTTTCCTTTAGGATGCTTACTTTGCTTGTTGGTTCGTACGGTGCAGGACAGAAACTTTGGCTGTAGTGCGCGATTTTACATTTTTTACTGGAACGTCAAATGGTTCTGATTCTTTTTGCACTGTCTTTCTATACAAATTTTTATTTTTCCTAATTTTGGTAGAATTTTTGGAGTACCAGAGGTATGGTGAATGTTCAGATTATTACAGACTGTTCTGTTTTAGACAGATTCTATTTTTGATGCATAGTTTGCTTGTTTTGATGAAACTATCGATTTATATCAATGGATTAAGCCATGGAAAATTTATATTACAGCATCTACAATTCAAAAACAAAATATGAATTGGTTTGCAATAGTACTTAGAGTATTGATTTGCTTTATTATACTAACGGATCTTACCGAGTTTTCTGTTGAAGTTTTGTGTGGATGAAGTGTTCGATGATCGGGAAGGTCTCAATGTGAGAAGAAGGAAGAGAGGCAAGAGCTCAAGCTTGGGGATGCCTAAGGCACCCCAAGTAAATATTCAAGGAGACTCAAGCGTCTAAGCTTGGGGATGCCCCGTAAGGCATCCCCTCTTTCTTCAACAAGTATCGATATGTTTTCGGATTCGTTTCGTTCATGCGATATGTGCAATCTTGGAGCGTCTTTTGCATTTAGTTTTCATTTTTATTTTATGCACCATGATGGTATGAGATAGTCCTTGGTTTATTTATAGAATTCTCATTGCACTTCACTTATATCTTTTGAGTATGGCTTTATAGAATGCTTCATGTGCTTCACTTATATCATTTGAAGTTTTGATTGTCTGTTTCTCTTCACTTAGAAAACCGCCATTTGTAGAATGCTCTTTTGCTTCACTTATATTTGTTAGAGCATGGGCATATCTTTTGTAGAAAGAATTAAACTCTCTTGCTTCACTTATATCTATTTAGAGAGATGACAGGAATTGGTCATTCACATGGTTAGTCATAAAATCCTACATAAAACTTGTAGATCACTGAATATGATATGTTTGATTCCTTGCAATAGTTTTGCGATATAAAGATGGTGATATTAGAGTCATGCTAGTGGGTAGTTGTGGATTAGTAGAAATACTTGTGTTGAGGTTTGTGATTCCCGTAGCATGCACATATGATGAACCGTTATGTAATGAAGTCGGAGCATGATTTATTTATTGATTGTCTTCCTTATGAGTGGCGGTCGGGGACGAGCGATGGTCTTTTCCTACCAATATATCCCCCTAGGAGCATGCGCGTAGTACTTTGTTTCGACAGCTAATAGACTTTTGCAATAAGTATGTGAGTTCTTTATGACTAATGTTGAGTCCATGGATTATACGCACTCTCACCCTTCCATCATTGCTAGCCTCTCTAGTACCGCGCAACTTTCGCTGGTACCTTAAACCCACCATATACCTTCCTCAACACAGCCACCATACCTACCTATCATGGCATTCCCATAGCCATTCGGAGATATATTGCCATGCAACTTCCATCATCATCATATACATGACTTGAGCATTCATTGTCATATTGCTTTGCATGATCGTAAGATAGCTAGCATGATGTTTTCATGGCTTGTCCGTTTTTTGATGTCATTGCTACGCTAGATTATTGCACATCCCGGTACACCGCCGGAGGCATTCATATAGAGTCATATCTTTGTTCTAGTATCGAGGTGTAAGTAAATAAAAGTGTGATGATCATCATTATTAGAGCATTGCCCCAGTAAGGAAAGGATGATGGAGACTATGATTCCCCCACAAGTCGGGATGAGACTCCTGACAAAAAAATAAATAAAAATAAATAAAAGAAAGGCCAAAAAGAGAAGGCCCAAAAAAATAAAAAATGAGAGAAAAAGAGAGAAGGGGCAATGTTACTATCCTTTTACCACACTTGTGCTTCAGAGTAGCACCATGCTCTTCATATAGAGAGTCTCTTGAGTTATCACTTTCATATACTAGTGGGAATTTTCATTATAGAACTTGGCTTGTATATTTCGATGATGGGCTTCCTCAAACGCCCGAGGTCTTCACGAGCAAGCAAGTTGGATGCACACCCACTTAGTTTTCAGTCTGAGCTTTCATACACTTATAGCTCTTAGTGCATCCGTTGCATGGCAATCCCTACTCACTCACATTGATATCTATTGATGGGAATCTCCATAGCCCGTTGATACGCCTAGTTGATGTGAGACTATCTTCTCCTTTTTGTTTTCTCCACAACCACCATTCTATTCCACCTATAGTGTTATGTCCATGGCTCGCGCTCATGTATTGCATGAAAGCTGAAAAGGTTTGAGAAGGTCAAAAGTATGAAACAATTGCTTGGCTTGTCATCGGGGTTGTGCATGATGTGAATATTTTGTGTGGTGAAGATGGAGCATAGCCAAACTATATGATTTTGTAGGGATAACTTTCTTTGGCCATGTTATTTTGAAAAGACATGATTGCTTTATTAGTAGGCTTGAAGTATTATTGTTTTTATGTCAAATGATAGACTATTTCTTTGAATCACTCGTATCTTAGTATTCATGCCATGATTAGATATGTGATCAAGATTATGCTAGGTAGCATTCCACATCAAAACTTATCTTTTTTATCATTTACCTACTCGAGGACGAGCAGGAATTAATCTTGGGGATGCTGATACGTCTCTGTCGTATCTATAATTTTTGATTGTTCCATGCCAATTGTTAGTGTCAAAACCGGCGGATCTCGGGTAGGGGGTCCCGAACTATGCGTCTAGGCGGATGGTAACAGGAGGCCGGGGACACGAAGTTTTACCCAGGTTCGGGCCCTCTTGATGGAGGTAAAACCCTATGTCCTGCTTGATTTATTCTTGATGATATGGGTATTACAAGAGTTGATCTACCACGAGATCGGAGAGGCTAAACCCTAGAAGCTAGCCTATGGTATGATTGTCTGTTGTCCTACGGACTAAAACCCTCTGGTCGAGGGGCAGCATGTAGCGTGCGGAGGTGCATTAACAAGCAAGATCGCTGGAGCTCCATGGCCAAAGGGTTCCTTTCCAGAGGTGTCCGGATTATGGCAACGGGAGTGGTTTTACATCATAGCTCCCAGAAGTGGCAAGTGGGTGGCTGCCCCTGCTTTTCGCTCGGGCCCTCCACCACAACTGATGTCATGGATTAGCAGAGGGCTGAGCTGGGGTCCAGCCAAGGACGTGCCTATACTGCAGAGCCGCATTCAAGATCTCTTCGAAGGAGATTTCAGTCTGGTTATGGTGATGCAAGTTATGCTGGTTCATCGAGTCCAGCCTTGCAAACGTCGGCCCCTCCGCATGTGGGAGTTCAACCCAGAAGGACTACGCACTATTTAGAATTTCCTCGGCCTGACGCACGAGGAGATGTATAAATCATTCTTCGGACCCCAAATAGAGTGTCCGGATACTACCGAGGATGTGGGCCTGAGCAGCAACCGCACCGCCAACCAAGTAAGTAATCCTCTAGCCGAACACTCCGTCTTTCATTTATCATGACGTCATTCTAAGAAATCGCTCTTTTACCAGGACTGGCTAACAAAGGCGAAGATGATTCGGTGTTCGGCCCCCCTTCCTGAGGATTTGGACAATCCGGTACTGGAAAAGATGCTCGAGCTAGCACTTTGCCCGGAGCCCTCAAAGGAAGATAAAGGGGGAATAATGAGAGCGAAAGCGGGCCCCCATCGCTACCAATTCCAACCGAGGGAATGAGCGCCTCCGTAAGGAGGATAACCAAGGGAAAGAATCTGACCTTCTCTCGCTTCGGGGAAGGAAGAGGACTACCTCTGAAGATCCGGAAACCAAGGTTTCCAAACGGGAGAAGAAATCTCCACCAGAGGGTCCTGCCTTGGAGGGTGCTCTTGCCGCACAAAGTCCGCGCGGGGATCAGCCCTCTAATGAGTTGTAAGTAGTCAAAAAGTACTTTAATAGTGAAGATATACTACCTTACCTTTGAGGAAAATAACCGAAGCATTTATCTGGCAGTTCGGATCTCAACCCTTCTCAGCAAAGCTCCTCTTCGGGGGATCTTCTTCCAGAGATGATGGAGAGCGAAACGCCTCCCCCGGACTCCTCCGCTCAAGAAGCGGGTGACCTTGAAGTGTCGTCTCGGAGGGCCTCGGATCCGGTGAGGCCAGAAGATAATCCTATGGTCACCCGAAGTCCCTAGTATCCGACTCTTGAAGAGAGCAAACAGAAGAGTCCGACACCGTCTGGTATGCGGTCGGACGTACTGAGGGAGCTGTTGGAGCGAGCGGCCATCTCAGAAGAACACCGTATGTTGATGGGTACGGTGATGGAAAGAATTTCATCCGCCGAAAGCGGATTGCATGAGGCCTTTACGAGTCTACTGACGGGCTTTGAGGTACGTGAAATGATATACTTTTTGATAGTATCGCACATTTTTAGGTGTGCCCTGTGTAGATAGTAGCCCCTGAGACTCTGGTTGTCGTCGAGAACGACGATGAACAGAGAATCGTAGTCCCAGGTAATAACCAAACCGCCTTTATTTGCAAGTGGCTGGAGCTCCGGTGGCTGGCCGGACTCATGAGATTGCCAAACTAAAGCGACAACTGGATTCCGCGGATGCCGACATCGAGCTTGTTAATAAGCGGCTTGACGAGGCACAGGGTAAGTGATATTTTCTGGTGAATGTCACATAGTAAGAGCAGCGTAACGCCAGTATCTTTAATATGTTATGACTGCAGATGGAGCCGCCACCGTGGAGACCCTTCGGGCGGAACTTGCCCGAGCCAAGGAACAAGCAAGAATTAGTAATGCGGCCGCTTTATAGGCGGCCGAAGAGTTAAGAGCCGAAAAGGCTGCGCATTGCGAGAGCAAAGATAAAGTGGCCAAGATGGCTGTAAAGTTAAAAGACACTACCGACCATTGCCAGTTCCTTGAAGAAGAAAATTGGGCGAGGGTGATGGACCTCTAGAGGGCCACAATGGCGACCAAGGACACCCGCTCTGCCATGAGAGCGAAGAAGGAGGAACTGCGTGAAGTCGAGGATATTGCGGCTGGGAAGCCCTTTATGCTGCAGAGGAAGTTCGGAGATCCGCGGTATGCCCCTCTGGATCGGCTATGGACTTCGGCAGACACATATATGGACTTGGCGGCGAGCGCTGTCGATGCGGCCGAATACTTCCGAGATCAAACAGATCATGAAGTGGACAAGCTATTCTGGTCACAATTTAACGTTCTAGAGTGTCCGCTTCCATTGACTGATCAGCTAGTCGAATGGGCCGAACTCAATAGATTGTCCGGACTTGCCATGAGGTCCGTCATAGATCATTTGTGGCCAGAAAAGCCGAAGCCGAACAGCTATTTCAGCTTAGTGCAGCAGTTCCTTGGCGCGGTGCCGCGCATCAATGCGATGAAAAGGTCGGCGTGTATAGAAGGCTCGCGGATGGCCTTTGCCCGTGTCAAAGCATACTGGGCGGAGATGGATGCTGCTACTATTGCGGTGCAGGGCTCGGCCATAGGCCGAGTGGCTGCCAAGCACTATTTTGAAGAAGTTCTTGAGGGTGCTCGTTTGATAGAGGCCTAGTGCTCGAAGAATATTATGTTTGAGTGACATGTATTCCCATTGTAAAAACAATGTTTATGAAATTTATTAAGGTTGTATTTATACTTTTGCCTAAAAGTAATATGATGCCTCATGTGCGGCCGTTTATGTATACATGTGTATAACCTGAAAGATTGCAGTCGTCGGCTTCATCCCCCACGCATACAATGCGGGGGTGTTCATAGAAGACGTGTGTTCACACTTAATCCAACGTCTTGGTCCTAATAAGAAGGTGATGGAGCAGCAAACTAGGCAACCGGACTACAATGCTTTAACACTTTCACTTAGCCATAGGAGTTTGACAGTGGAGCTACTATATAGCCTCTGGTGGCTCCACACTCATCCGAATTCGGGGTGCATACATGCCTGGCCAGGAAACGCCCTTCGTTAAGGCAGAGGAATTCTATCATTCTGATAGGTCATCGAGTGGTTGACCAGTCTCACGCTATATCATGACAGTCAGTTTTCGGCTTTCTCTACTGAGGTGCTCGTCCGGATGAACCAGGGCACAATCGTAGTAGTTCTCCTGGTGCCGCCTTAGCCGATAGAGCGGAACATAAGGTAGCAAAATACAGGAGCCGGGAAAACCCAACATTTGACCAAAGACATGATTCGGAGCTGATGAATATAAGGCCAAACTCGCGACGCCGAACACTCCCTAAGGTATTCGGTCTTTATGGTATAAACCGGGCCGAAACAGTGCCCTTTGTAAGAAGCCCCTGGTGTCCAGGTACATGCATTATTCTGACGTGGCCACATGCCAAGACGTCAGCATCCTTCTCAATAGTACTGAGAATCTGAGGGATGTGTATCAACAAGAGACAGTAAGAAATGTTTACGCAGGGTCTTAATCTAAAAAGAATCCTTGGAATGGGTCCCTGCTGCACGTCTGCGCCTGTATCTCCGTTGTGTCGTATCCTGGACGGGTGTAGCACAATGGTCATCTGTAAAAGAGAGGAACTTAGGTGAAAAGTTGTCGTGCAAAAAGGTAGGTTATATTAAAGAAACCATGTACAATTCAAGATGAGCGAAAATTGCCACTTGTTTGCGCGCGTGGAGCCCCTTGTTTTTATGACACGGGTGTGGCCGTCAAACCTGTATGGATTACATATAGCTGCGCCGGACTCGTCTGATCATGTCCGTGGTCTTGACGACCTATCAATTGCTTTAGTTGGTGAGGCCGTTTTAGTGTGCGGCTGCCAAGGCAGTCGCACTCTCTTCGGCGCACAAGGATCGCTCAATATTTCCACTTACTGTAATGATGCCACGTGGAACAGGCATCTTAAGCGTGAGGGAAGCGTAATGCGGTATTGCGTTGAAGCGAGCGAAAGCTTCGCGTCCGAGTAGTGCTTGATAGCCACTTTGGAACGGAGCAATGTGGAAAGTTAAATTTTCACTACGAAAGTTATCGGGGAAGCCGAATATAACCTCTAGTAGCAGGGAGCTCGTGCAATGAGCCCTTGAGCCTGGCATTACTCCTCTAAAGGTAGTATTGCTGTGGCGAATTTTTGTTGGTTCTATCCCCATTTTGCGGACTGTGTCCTGATATATCAGGTTTAGGCTGCTGCCACCGTCCATCAGGACTCGTGTGAAGAGGTATCCGTTAATTGTTGGGTCTAATACCAAGGCAGCCCATCCTGCACGTTGGATACTTGCTGAGTAATCCCGATGGTCGAAAGTGATCGGTTGAGACGACCAGTGACAGGACTCCGCGGTGATAGGCCCTTTGGCATATTTCTCTGGGAGTGCCGCTTTGTTTCTCCCCTTGATCACGTGTAACATGTTTACTATTTTGACTTTCGATGGAAATTTCTTTTGTTCCCCAGTGTCTTGCTTGAGAGGCTCATCCTCTTCTTCGCTTGGTGTATCCTCCCCTTGTGTAAGGCGTTGAGCTTGCCGGACTGCTTGAAGACCCAACATTCTCTGTGGGTATGATTAGTAGGTTTACCAGGGGTGTTATGGATCTGACATATTTGGTCCAGAATTTTGTTTAGGCTGGACAGTTCATCTCTGCTGCCTTTAGAGGGCGGCTTTTGCTGACCTGGCCGAGAGCTTCTGAATCCGGCGTTTACCGCCGTGCTCTTCAGGTTGTCTTCTTTATTCTGGCGCTTGTTATTTTTGCTGCGTCGTGATTTCCCGTTTCCATCTCTAACTTCGGATGTACTTGGGTCGCTGGTGCTGCATCGGGCTAGCCAGCTGTCCTCGCTCGCGCAAAAGCAGGTCATGAGGCTTGTTAATGCTGCCATTGTTCTCGGCTTTTCTTGGCCGAGGTATCTTGCAAGCCATTCATCTCGGACGCTGTGTTTAAAAGCTGCCAAGGCTTCGGCGTCCGGACAATCGACTATTTGGTTCTTTTTAGTAAGAAACCTGTTCCAAAGCTTTCAGGCTGACTCTCTAGGCTGTTGAGTTATATGACTCAAATCGTCCGCGTCCAGAGGTTGGACATAAGTCCCTTGAAAATTTGCCCGAAAAGCGTCTTCGAGCTCTTCCCAGCTTCCAATGGAGCTTTTAGGGAGGCTTTTAATCCAGTGTCGAGCTGGCCCTTTGAGTTTGAGGGGTAAATACTTAATGGCGTGGAGATCATCTCCTCGAGCCATATGGATATGGAGGATATAGTCCTCAATCCAGACCCCAGGGTCTGTTGTTCCGTCGTATGCCTCTATGTTTACGGGTTTGAATCCCTCTGGAAATTCATGGTCCAGTACCTCGTCGGTGAAACATAGGGGGTGTGCGGCACCCCTGTATCTGGGTGTACCGTGTTGTTCGGATGTTTGTTGTGTTGCATCGTATGCTGGAGCGCGCTTGCGTGGTCCATAGATGGATCTGGTTGCGCCGTCCTTTTGATGCGAGCCTTCGCGTGGATCGCGTATTGGCTTATGTGCGGCATTGTTCGCCGCTCTATGTTGGCCGTGAGGTCGTCTATCCGACCAGATGGACGTTTTAATTTTTGGTTGCGGGGGATCTAAGGCCTCCTCATCGAATTCGGGTAGCAACTTCCACTTCGGGTAGCTCTTGGTGGGGCGATTACCGCCGTACTTCGCTGCTATGTTGAGTACTTTACTCCATCTGATTCTGAGTGTGTCTTGCGCAACCTTGAGCCTTTGCTTCTGCTTTTTTAGACTCCTCGCGGTGGCAACAAGCCTTTGACGGGCATTCTGTTGCTCTGGGTGTCTGACCAGTGTGATGTCGTCCGGACTATTATCTTTGACAGAGTCGGGTTGTTCGGTTTGATTCTCCATGTTGCCGTGGTCCGGCGATGGTTCACCCTGCTCTAACGCTGGGTCTATATGATCGTTGTTTCTGCCGAGGCGGGATTTGGAGTGGCGCTTACGCCACCACTTTGACTGCTTCTCAAGGGGACAACCCTTCGTTGCGTCCTTCCGTTCCTCGTCGTCCTTTTCTTTTGGTGTGTCCACCATGTGTACGTCATGTGATGAAGTGGGCGTCCAGTGCCCTGTGGGCAGTGGTTCCTGTTTGTCTCCTGCATCATCGTCCATACCGTCAATGTCTTCGGAGTCAAAGTTGAGCATGTCGGTTAAGTCATCGACAGTGGCTACTAAGTGGGTGGTGGGTGGGCGGCGAATTTATTCGTCATCCGCATCCCAATCCTACCGGACATAGTTCGGCCGGGACTCTCCTGACAAGGAGAGAGACTTTAATGAATTCAGTATGTCGCCGAAGGGCGAGTGCTGAAAGATATCTGCGGAGGTGAACTCCATGATTGGCGCCCAGTCGGATTTGATAGGCACGGGCGCAGGCGGTTCGGAGTCCGTGGCTGGGGAAGGATCCGACAGTTTGGCAACACGACTCTCGTGAAGGGTAAGCTCGATATTCGGCTCGATCGCCACTGAGGATATGGCCTCCGTGACGGGGTCTATCCACCCGTCCATGGATGGTGCAACTGGCTCCGAATTGAGGCTCGAAGCGGCTGCCGGTGCGATCTCCTGAATACGGTCCGATGGTAGAGCTAAATCGTACCCATCGTGACCGCGTGGCGCACAAGGCAGGGGCTCGAATCCGTCAAAGATCAAGTCTCCGCGGATATCGGCCGTGTAATTTAAGCTTCCAAACTTGACCTGATGGCCAGGGGCGTAGCTTTCGATCTGCTCCAGATGGCCAAGCGAGTTGGCCCGCAGTGCGAAGCCGCCAAACACAAATATCTGTCCGGGGAGAAAAGTCTCACCCTGGACTGCATCGCTATCGATGATCGTAGGAGCCATCAAGCCTAACAGCGATGACACAGAGGAACTCTCAATGAAAGCACCAATGTCAGTGTCAAAACCGGCGGATCTCGGGTAGGGGGTCCCGAAGAGTGCATCTAGGCGGATGGTAACAGGAGGCCGGGGACACAAAGTTTTACCCAGGTTCGGGCCCTCTTGATGAAGGTAAAACCCTACGTCCTACTTGATTTATTCTTGATGATATGGGTATTACAAGAGTTGATCTACCACGAGTCGGAGAGGCTAAATCCTAGAAGCTAGCCTATGGTATGATTGTATGTTGTCCTACGGACTAAAACCCTCTGGTTTATATAGACACCGGAAAGGGCTAGGGTTACACAAGGTCGGTTACAAAGGAGGAGATATACATATCCATATTGCCTAGCTTGCCTTCCACGCCAAGTAGAGTCCCATCCGGACACGAGACGAAGTCTTCAATCTTGTATCTTCATAGTCAAACAGTCCGGCCAAAGGATATAGTCCGGCTGTCCGGAGACCCCCTAATCCAGGACTCCCTCACCAATATTCTACAACTTTCATATACTTTTGGCAACTTTTTATACTATTTTTGGGACTAACATATTGATCCAGTGACAAGTGCCAGTTCCTGTTTGTTGCATGTTTTTTGTTTCACAGAATATCCATATCAAACGGAGTCCAAACGGGATAAAAATTGATGGAGATTTTTTTTGGAATATATATGATTTTTGGGAAGAAAAATCCACGCGAGACGGTGCCCGAGGGAGGCACGAGGAAGGGGGCGCGCCCCTGACCCTCGCGGCCACCGCGTAAGGCAGTTGATGCCCTTCTTTCGCCACAAGAAAGCTAATATCCGGATAGAGATCGTGTTAAAATTTCAGCCCAATCGGAGTTACGGATCTCCGGGAATATAAGAAATGGTGAAAGGGTAGAATCTGAGAGGCAGAAACAGAGAGAGACAGAGAGACAGATCCAATCTCGGAGGGGCTCTCGCCCCTACCATGCCATGGAGGCCAAGGAACAGAGGGGAAACCCTTCTCCCATCTAGAGAGGAGGTCAAGGAAGAAGAAGACGAAGGGCCCCCCTCTCTCCTTCTCTTCCGGTGGCACCGGAACGCTGTCGTGGCCATCATCATCACCGCAATCTTCACCAACAACTTCACCGCCATCATCACCAACTCCTCCCCCCTCTATGCAGCGGTGTAACCTCTCTATTACCCGCTATAATCTCTACTTAAACATGGTGCTCAACGCTATATATTATTTTCCAATGATGTATGGCTATCCTATGATGTTTGAGTAGATCCATTTTGTCCTATGGGCTATTTGATGATCAAGATTGGTTTGAGTTGCATGTTTTATTATTGGTGCTATCCTATGGTGCTCTCCGTGTCGCGCAAGCATGAGGGATTCCCGCTGTAGGGTTTGCAATATGTTCATGATTTGCTTATGGTGGGTGGAGTGAGTGACAGAAGCACAGACCCGAGTAAGTAGGTTGTTTGCGTATGGGATAAAGAGGACTTTATACTTTAATGCTATGGTTGGGTTTTACCTTAATGATCTTTAGTAGTTGCGGATGCTTGCTAGAGTTCCAATCATAAGTGCATATGATCCAAGTAGAGAAAGTATGTTAGCTTATGCCTCTCCCTCAAATAAAATTGCAATAATGATTACCGGTCTAGTTATCGATTGCCTAGGGACAAATAACTTTCTCGTAACAACAAGCTCTTTACTAAACCTAACTTAGTTGTGTATTTATCTAAACAACCCCTACTTTTTATTTACGCGCTCTTTATTATCTTGCAAACCTATCCAAAAACACCTACAAAGTACTTCTAGTTTCATACTTGTTCTAGGTAAAGCGAACGTCAAGCGTGCGTAGAGTTGTATCGGTGGTCGATAGAACTTGAGGGAATATTTGTTCTGCCTTTAGCTCCTCGTTGGGTTCGACACTCTTACTTATCCAAAATTGTTGCGATCCCCTATACTTGTGGGTTATCAGGCACCAGCTCTTGCACATGACTGTTTGATCTCTTGAATCCTTGCAGGCAGAATTGACAATTTTTTCAAGACATCGCTCAACAGATTGAGTCCTTTATTTGTCAGTGAAATTGTGGCTAGCGTGCGTTGAGCTCCAGTATATAGTTGTTCAACAAGCGTGTATACGGCTTTCAGCTTTACCAGTGTATCTTGACTAAGATTGTTGCTCCTTGGACCTACATAACAATTATGGAATCATCAGTGGCGGTTTATACATATCAAACGAAGAGATTCAAGTGGAATGCTGGTAAGGCGACTCACCAAAGATGGCAGAAACCATTTGGGATACACGGTGCTTTAAACCAGTAAGTTCTGTGGTCACCTCTTGAAGAGCCACTTCAGCTTTTTCAGCCCGTTGCGTCAAGGCAGTCTTTTCCTCGGCCTAGGCATTTCTTTCAACATGAAAACCGGTCTTAAGTTTTCTGTTTCCTCCAGACTAAACTTGAATTTTGAATCAGCCTTCCGGGTCTCAGACTCTTGAATCTCTAGCCGGGTCTTTGCATCAGCCAATTGTGATTGAAGTTCAGCGGTGGCCTCCTGTACAAACACAGAGTTACAAGCACATTTATATCTGGGTTACAGGAACATAAGTCCCAAGCCTTTTTCCAGCAACAACACTTGGCACTTGGGGGCTAATGCCTACGGAAGAGTTCTTTCTACAATGACTTATATGATTAAGACCAAAGCACTTTGCAAGCAACAGTACTTAGAACTTGGGGGCTAATGCATATTTGCTCATACTTCATTACTACTTTATGATGACCCGCCAGTGCCATGGACAACCACAGACGGCTCATGGGGGCTACATGAGTAAGTTCTGATCTTTAAACACTGATAAGTACCGGTTCATTCATGCTGACTAAACTGGCCCTTGGGGGCTACGGATGCAATGTTGATAATTAAAATCCGGTTTAAGTAAAAGATGGCTTTTTGAAGGATTTTTTTATCAAAGATGCTTTCTACTCATTGCTATTCTAAGTCTACAGCATATTCAATTCTATTATACACAGTAGACTTGGGGGCTGACAGGATATGCATAATGTATTTAAGCCGGAGTTCATACCTCATATTTTTTATGCATCTGCATCACCATATCGATTTCGAGATCATGGCTGGTGTGTACTTGGTTGAGGTAGCTAGAGAGTACTTCACTACTGCTCAATTGAGAATAGTGAGCAACGTCAAATCTCACTTTCTGCTTTTCAATAAACTCCTGTTTAGCGGAGTGTTTTTCCAAGATAGTTGGATTTCCCAATTCTGTAAAGCCAGTGCCAGTAATCATAACATCATCAGTATGTGTCTCCGATAGTTTAAGTGGGCTTGAGGATTCAGCATTCAAAGGACTGAGTACTGAATGGTCACCAGAAGGGTCAGGAATATCTGGTGGGCTTCATGGGCAGGTTCTTCTGGTTGTTTTTCGGAAACGTCTGATGCTGGGACTTGCTATTCCGGTTCAGGGACTTTAGGATCTTCAACCGGTTTTGTCACCTTTGCCTTCTTGTTAGGTTTTGCTTTTCCACTGCACAGTTCATGAGAGATCAGTACAAATATAAGAGCATAAGGAGATAGAAAACAAAAGAGATGTTACCCAGGGGCAGTCTTGAAATCCGGCAGCTGAATTTGAGATGAGTCGCCGGAAGAAGAGCGAGAAACCTCCTGATAGTTTGAATCGGAAGGAGTTAGTGGCTGATGAATGAGACCCGCTAGGGAGTAAAAAGAGTTAAGTTTGGAAAGACCTCATTTTGCCGTTTTTGTGGAGCTGGAGTATTTGGTAAGCCGGACGATAACTCTTCACCTCCGCTGTTCTGAGTTTGTCGCCGGCTCTTGTGCTGATGTTGCTTCAAAAGAAAGTGAGGATCCAAATGAGCTAAGGCGTGCGAAAATCTTACTTTCCGGGTTACCCGTCGAATTTTCTGTCTTGGCAAAGGCTTTGAGTCGGACGAAATAATAATTACCTCTTCTTCAGCTGCTTGGCTGGCCCCCATGTCATCCTGAGCATAATCAGTGTCAATAAGGTAATTGAAAATGAGCCAAGGGAGTCAAGGGCTACCTCCGACTCAGAGCTGTCATCCAGTTCAAACATGCTGGAGGCTCTTGATTTCTTCTTATTTTTCTTAGTCATTTTCTTGGCGGCTTTCTTGGCAGCCCTGGCCTTCTTGGCAGCTTCATGATCGTATTTCTTCTTCCAAAAATCAGAGTCGGTTTGTGAAAGGTCATCAAAGTTGAGTTAACAAAGCATTTCAATGATGAGGTAAAAGTAAGTAAATTGGAGACTCACATCTGGTGGCGGGTTAAGTTTGCAGAAAGGGTTCAGACCAACTTTGCTGTTGTAACGCCCCGAGACCGATGTGCCAGGTGTCTTCCAGTTATTCGCTGTTGTTGCCTTGTCATTCGCTTGCGTGTTGCATCTTGCCATGTCATCATGTGCATTACATCATCATGTTTTCAAAACTTGCATCCGTCCCGGCCTCCCCGTTCCTTCCGTTGTCCGTTCTGAGCCTAGACACACTTGCACGCGCCTCCGGCACCTCCGAAATATTATTTTATAAGTGGCCGAAAAATGTTCTTGGATTGGGATGAAAGTTGGCGTGCGGTGTTTTTTGTTGTTAGTAGGCCACCTGCCAAGTTTTATCGCATTCGGAGCTCGTTTGATAGCCCAATCGTTAAACATATAGCGGCATTATAGCCGGTCAAACGTCAGACGTTTTTGGTCTCTGGAAACCTGGCCAGGCTGCATTTTCGTCTCTCTCTTCTCAGCCCGAGACCTCTCCTATACAGCCCACTAACCCCATCTAGGCCCAACCAACCTCCCGTCTCAACCGGTGCGTCAGATCGCGATCGGAGGGCTCCGAGACGGCCTCAAACCCCCTAACCCTAAACCTGCCCTATATAAACCTCTCCCCTTGTCATTTTTGGGCACTTCCTAGACTCCACCTACCCTTAGTCTTCTCCACCTCGCAGCCGCTGCCACCACCTCAAAATCCATGCCCGGCCGCTCCCCCTCCACCACTTGGCGCCGCTGCCAGCGCCCCTGCAGCCAACCACGTCGTGCCACCTCATCCCTTAGCCGCCTCCTAGCCAGTCGGCGCAAGCCACGTGGCTTCCCCACACCCCAGCGCCGCCACGGCCCGCAGAAGCCCGCAGCCGGCCCGCCCCGGGCCGGGTCTGGGCCCGACCGCGCCCCAGGCCGCGAGAGCCCGAGTGCCCCGCGCCTCATCCCGCAGCATCCCTGAGCTCCCTCTACGCCCGACCTGCTGCCACCTCGCAGAACCCCGATGGCCACCGGGAGCTGCGCCGGCGAGCGCCACCGCTACATCAGGCGACCCCGCGCTCCCCTCTTCCTTTCTTCCCTGCTACCTGCTGTCCCTCCCTCTCACCTCTCGGCTTCCTCCTCGCAGGTGCGCCACCGCCATGGATAGGCGATGGAGCTCCGCGCCGCCCTGCCGATTGACCATGTTGCTGGCTGTATCTGGCGACCCCGCCCCGAATCCACCCATCCCCGTCATCCCTGACCTCTGCCTGCTTCGGCCGCCGTCCGTCCAAGTCTGGCGAGCTCCTGCCATGTCGGCCTTGCCTTTGCTTCGAGCGACAGAACAGTGCCACTCGCCAGCATGAGGCCCACCCGCACCAGATCCGCCAGCCCAAGCCGGCCTGCTGCACCGAATCCAGACGGCCCATCTTCTCCTCTCCTTCGACCCAGCCGCTCTCGCAGCCTGCAGCCAGCTCCATCGACTGGGTCGAGGCCCATGGTGAGCTCCCCAGTGCCCACCAGATTCGGCCTGCATCATTTTTTTCCGTTCTGGCGATTTTATCTTTTATCCAATAGGGAGACCCAATTTCTCCATACCTGTTTTTGCTGGCAGCGGAGGGCCTTTCGTGCCTTTTAAAAACCCAAGATGAATCATCGAGCCTCAATGGAATCCGAGTTGCTCCGTCGGCGCCACCGGTGAGCCACTTGCTTTTTGTAGATGATAGCCTGCTGTTTGTCAAAGCCAGTTCTTATGGAGCAAACCAGTTGTCTTCCTTGATGGAAAATTATTGTAATGCCTCTGGACAAAGGATCAATCTATCAAAATCCTCGGTGTTCTTTAGCAAGGGCTGCCCCTCCCTTCTCAAAACCGAGTTAAAGAATGCACTTAATATTACAAACGAGTCACTTTCAGATAGATATTTGGGAATGCCGACAGATGTGGGTAGTTGCAAGAATGGAGCTTTCAAGTTCTTAAAGGATAGAGTCTGGAATAAGGTTAAGGGATGGATGGAAAAACTCTTATCTGCAGGTGGCAAAGAGGTTTTGATAAAATCAGTGGCTCAGGCCGTCCCAGTTTACTCCATGTCATGCTTTAAACTGCCGCGTGGTCTCTGTGAGCATATTAACTCTCTGATCAGAAAGTTTTGGTGGGGGTGCAAAGAAGGGAAAAGGAAGCCAAATTGGGTCTCATGGAGCACAATGACCAGACCAAAATATTCTAGAGGTCTTGGATTTCGGGATATCGAGCTTTTTAACCTAGCTCTCCTAGCAAGACAAGCATGGAGAATCTTAACGGACCCAGACTCACTTAGCGCACGAGTTCTGAGGGCCAAATACCACCCAGGAGTTGATATCTTGAATGCAGAGATTGGGTTGGCTCCTTCTCAAATTTGGCGGGCTATAATCGAGGGTCGCGATATTCTTAAGCAGGGCATCATAAAACGCATTGGTGATGGACTCACGACACACATATGGGATCAGAACTGGATCCCGAGACCAGCAAATATGCGACCAATTGCTAGTCTGACTGCTAATCCACCTCAATGGGTTAGTGAACTTATCCTGCCTAGCGCAGAATGGGACCGAGCTGCAGTTTCACAGATCTTCTTGCCCACCGATGCACAAGCAATTATGTCGATACCTTTGTGTACGAGGCATATAGAGGGTTTTTGGTCATGGGTACATGAGAAGAATGGCGCATTCACAGTCCATTCGGCTTACCGTATGCTTGTTGAAACAAAGATGAGGAGAGAAGCCTGGCTTGAGGGGAGAGGCCACTCGTCAGATACTGCCAGAGAAACCAAGTCCTGGGAGAGATTGTGGAAAGTGGATGTACCATCAAAAGTTAAAATCTTCCTATGGCGGCTAGCACAACAGTCGGTCCCCACAGCTGATGTCCTTCACCATCGGAACATGTCAACCACTACGAGATGTGGTTTGTGCGCCTCTGAAGACTCATGGCAACACTCTTTGCTCCATTGCACAGTTGCTTGATGTGTATGGGCGTTGCAAGATCATGACTTGGTTGAAGCTATAAACAACACCCATGAGCCGGATGCAAGACGTTGGCTGTTCTCCCTTTTGGACACACTGTCTTCTGTTGAATTCACCCAAGTAGCAGTTACCATGTGGGCTCTCTGGTATGCTCGTCGGCAGGCACTCCATGAAAACATCTTCCAAAGTCCTCTGAGCATGCATAACTTCATCATGAGATACATCAGAGAGTTGGAGGACTGCAAACCGAAGAAGAGTGCTCCGCATTCAGCTCCAAATGTTGTACAACCAAGGCACAGGTGGATCTCTCCACCGCCGGGGTTCGTGAAGATAAGAGTTGATGGAGCGGTCTCGAGAGACAACCTGCATGGCTCGTTCAGCGCAATCTGCAGAGACTCCTATGGCCAGTTTTTGGGTGCATCAGCAATCAAAATACAGGGGGTCACGGAGCCCGCAACTCTCGAAGCACTGGCTTGCCGGGAGGCGCTAGCACTAGCTTCAGACTTGGCCCTGTCCGATTTCATTGTGGCTACTGACTGCCAGGGAGTAGCAGACGACATCAAGAATGGTACGGGAGGGACGTATGCTAGCATCGTCAAAGAGATTAGTGAAACGTCAAGAGACTTTCATCAATGTACCTTCATCTTCGAAGGTAGATCCACCAATATTGAGGCGCATAGTCTCGCCAAGCACGCTTTCGGTCTGGATCTTGGGCGCCATTTGTGGCTTATAAACCCACCAGACATTCATTGTATCCCTATGAACTTATTTGAATAATAAAGTGTGTTTAGACTCAAAAAAAATATTTTATCCACAGACTAACAGTTTTGCAGAAAACCCCCAAGCATCATGCATTTAATAACTCACAAACGGTGCATCATATTAAAACAAATTATATATGTAAAATGCTTAGAATTTTGTGTAGATTACTAATATCCAACTTTCATCCATGTTAAAAATGTTTAAAATGTTGTTTGATTAAATTTGCTTAAATGCCATGCTAAAGTGATTTAATTCATAACTAATTAACCGTAGCTCCGAATTTAATTAACTTTATATGTAAATGGGGTAGAAAAATGCATAGTTTCACATGGTGGCTTTGCTTTGCATGTTTAACAACTCTAAAATATGGTTTAGGGTAGAACAGTACCAACTCTAAAATTTGCACATGAGGATTTTCCGGAATTGTTGTTTGTTGTTTTCGGCCTCATTTAAATTTGCCTAAATAGTTAGTTTACTTATGATTCACCCCTTGCCATGCTAACTGTAATGACCTGTATTTTTCACATAGTAATTCTACCCTTAACTAGATAATTAAGTAGAATATATAAAGCAAATACATTTCAGATTTCTTCAACAAGCATAACCACTCAAATATATATTTATATTCACACACCTCAAACAGTACAGCTGTACAGTTGTATTACAAATCTTTGGAAACAAAAAATATATAGGGAGACCAGACTATGCTAAGCTATACAATAATGACACACCAAACTTAGACCGACACAAATATCTTTGGGTCAACTAGGACAGCAGGACACATTTGAAACACATTTGACCACCACCATGACGTGCATAATATGTATATCAGTAGTCAATTGACCAACAGTTGGTCTAGGCATGGGCTACAACTCCTAGCCAATAGAAAGGCTCCACAAAGGCAACACAGTAGAGAAGGAATGGGCAGTCATACCAGCCAAAGGAGATGGATTTCCGATATTAAGAGGGGAAAGAGCAAAGCAAGCCACTCCCAAGACTTCACACGTCTCCATTCTTCCCCAAATAGCCAAACCAGCAGCTTATCTTCCTCCCACTGTCTTCATCTCTCTACCTGCAACCAACAAAGATTCAAGAACAACAAGTGAGGATGGTGACCTGAGCAATCAGCAGTAGACCGAAGGGGGCAGACTGGAGCTAGAAGCTAGCCTAGAGGGTTGGAGTCTGAACGTAGGAGTAGCTGGAGTAGGGCCAGCAGAGAGGGCAAAGGAAGAAAGGTGAGTTGTTCTTGCCATCTTCTAGTTCTCACATATAGAAAGAAGTTTTGCACAGTTGCACACCCAATATTCCTCACTAGTTTTTCATAGGTGCCCACAAATCACAGCAGAAACACCTATCTCTGTTCTTGGAAGCAGAGGTATAAGAAAGAAATGGGATACAACCTCATCAAATAAGTAAAGCAAAATTGACCGGGTTATTGTACACCATTAGTACACCAACATCTTGCACAAGAGGAACTGATTCAGTACACACACATGCACATGACACTAAATTAATTTACTAAATCTGAGAACTTGAGCATAAAAAGAAAAGAATTAGGGAGGGCACAAGGGCATCACTAACCTGCACTTATGCTTGATCTGCTCCATGTCCATGCCTTTGAACTCTGATCTACAACACCCAGTGGCACCGCGGATGCCAACGGCGGTGGCTTCAATCAGAAGCAGATGAATCACAGCACAACAAGTAACAAACCTGCAAGTCAAATCTCAGAGGAGATTAGTGTGACGCCCCCGATTCAATCGTACACTAATCATACACGCAAACATGTACGATCAAGATCAGGGACTCACGGGAAGATATCACAACACAACTCTACAAATAAAATAAGTCATACAAGCATCATATTACAAGCCAGGGGCCTCGAGGGCTCGAATACAAGAGCTCAATCACAGACGAGTCAGCGGAAGCAACAATATCTGAGTACAGACAGAAGTTAAACAAGTTTGCCTTAAGAAGGCTAGCACAAACTGGGATACATATCAAAAGAGGCGCAGGCCTCCTGCCTGGGATCCTCCTAAACTACTCCTGGTCGCCGTCAGCGGCCTCCACGTAGTAGTAGGCACCTCCAGAGTAGTAGCAGTCGTCATCGACAGTGGCGTGTGGCTCCTGGATTCCAATGTTTGGTCGCAGCAATCGGGTATAGAAAGAGGGAAAAGGGGGAGGGAAGCAACCGTGAGTACTCATCCAAAGTACTCGCAACCAAGGAGCTACACTACATATGTATGCATTGGTATCAAATGGAAAAGGGGGTAACATATATGGACTGAACTGCAGAATGCCAGAATAAGAGGGGGATAGCTAGTCCTATTGAAGACTACGCTTCTGGTAACCTCCATCTTGCAGCAGAAGAAGATAGTAGAATGTAAGTTCACCAAGTAACATCGCATAGCATAATCCTAACTGATGATCCTCCCCTCGTTGCCCTGTTAGAGAGCGATCACCGGTTGTATCTGGCACTTGGAAGGGTGTGTTTTATTAAGTATCCAGTTCTAGTTGTCATAAGGTCAAGGTACAACTCCAAGTCGTCCTGTTACCGAAGATCACGGCTATTCGAATAGATTAACTTCCCTGCAGGGGTGCACCACATTTCCCAACACGCTCGATCCCCTTTGTCCGTACACACTTTTCTAGGTCATGCCCAGCCTCATAAGATCAACACGTCGCAGTCCCACCAAGGCAAAACAGAGAGGTCGGCATGCCAGTCTAAATCCTATGGCGCAGGGGTCTGGGCCCATCGCCCAGTGCACACCTGCACATTGCGTACGCGACCGGTGAGCAGACCTAGCCTCCCTTATACAAGAGCAGGCGTTCCAGTCCAACCCGGCGCGCGCCGCTCAGTCGTTGACGTCACGAAGGCTTCGGCTGATACCACGACGTTGAGTGCCCATAACTGTTCCCGCGTAGTTGGTTAGTGCATATAGGCCAGTAGCCAGACTTAGATCAAATACCCAGATATCGTTAAGCGTGTTGTTTTTAAGTAACCGCGAATGCCGACCAGGGCCAGGCCCACCTCTCACCTAGGTGGTCTCCGCCTGCCCTGTCGCTCCGCCTCAAAGTAACAGTCGGGGGCCGTCGGGAACCCAGGCCCACCACTACCTGGGTGGAACCACCTGCCCCTTCAACCCCCAACATCGGAATCACTTGCGGGTACTCAACGAGCCGACCCGACTTTAGTGACAACATGTATAGTATGTATGCATAGTATATACCCGTGATCAACACCCGACGTGATCACAGGACGATAGTATAGCATGGCAGACTGACAAGAATGTAGGGCCACTGATGATAATCTAGCTTCCTATACTAAGCATTTAGGATTGCAGGTAAGGTATCAACAGTTGTAGCAACAATGACAGACTATGCATCAGAATAGGATTAACGGAAAGAAGTAACATGCTACACTACTCTAATGCAAGCAGTAGAAAGAGAGTAGGCGATATCTGGTGATCAAGGGGGGCTTGCCTGGTTGCTCTAGCAAGAGAGATTGGTCGTCAACACCGTAGTCGTACTGGGTAGCAGCGGCGTCGGTCTCGGTGTCTAGCGAGAGAAGAGGGGGAAGAAACAATAAATATAATGCAAGCAAATGCATGACGATGCATGACATGACAAAGCCTGATGCTTGGTGTGGCCTAACGCGGTATGAGGTGATACCGGTGAAGGGGGGAAACATCCGAGAAAATATCCGCGATGTTTCACGTTTTCGGACAGATGAATCGGAGGGGGAAAGTTGCGTGTTCGCTATGCTAGGGATGCATGGCGGACGAACGGGCTGCGCATCCGGGTTCATCTCGTCGTTCTGAGCAACTTTCATGTACAAGGTTTTTCCATCCGAGCTACGGTTTATTTTATATTAATTTTAAAAGATTTAAATCATTTTTAGGATTTATTTAATTATTTAAATTCAACATTATCCAGAATAGTGCATGCTGATGTCAGCAGTCAACAGAGGCGTTGACTGGTCAACTAACGTGTGGGCCCAGTGAGACCCACCTGTCATAAACTGTTAGGTTGATTAGGGTTTATGTTAAACTAACTACTGTTTAACTAAACTAACAGGTTAATTAGATTAATTAAATAGGATGAATTAACTTAATTAATGAATGAATGAATTAATTATTTTAATTATTATTTATTATATATTTATTTAATTCTCTTTTTTTACTTTTTTTACGTTCTAGGGGTTGGGCCCACATGTCATTGGCCTGGGGCTGGCCTTAGCGGGTGCATGGGCAGGCGGTTACGGGAAGTTTGCGGCGCTGGAGGGCAGCGGGCATTGCCGGGCGACAGGCGCCAGCCCGCCCGACAGGAAGCTCGCCCAGACCAGCCGCGGGGCGGCGCTGGCGGGGCGCCGGCGGCCAAGGGCGCGACCGGTGCCGGGGACCGGACCGACGAGTGGGAGGCACGAGGCAGCAAGGGGCTTCGACGGCAGCCGAGCTGGTGACGACGAGCGCAGGGCACTTCTAGGAGGCGGGGAAGGGTGTCGTGTGTGGGCCAGGCAACGAAGGAGCTGCAGAGCGCGACCGACTCTAGGAGGAGGCGGTGCATGTGCGGCAGGGGCGCGAGGCGCAGGAGCAATGCGTGCGCAGGGTGACGGGCGGGCGCGGGTGCCGGCGCGCTCCGCCGGAGCGCGGGCGCACACAGGGGTGAGGGGGGGTGTGAACTCACGGCGGACATGCGTGGGGCTCGCAGCGGACGTCACCGGCAGTGTGCGGGCGCTCAAGGGAGACCCCACCGCGGGCGCGACGAACACGCGAGGTGGCGCGGGCCACACTGGGAGGAGTCAGGGACGGGTGCGTGCTCGCACGAGCGCGGGCATGCAGGGGACCGGGCGAGGGGAGGGGAAGCTCACGGGGTTAGTGTAGGGGGTGGCAGTGGGGGTCGAGGAGGAGGGCGGGGACGCGCAACGAGGCGGTGGAGACGCGAGGCGGAGGGCGATCCGAGCGGCGACGAGCGTCGACGGAGCGGCTCTGGGCGGCATCGGTGGAAGGGCCAGTTGGCGGTGGAGACGCGAGGCGGAGGGCGATTCGAGCGGCGACGGTGGTCGGCGACGAGCATCAACGGAGCGGCTCCGGGCGGCGTCGGTGGTAGGGCCGGTTGGCGGCGGCGGCGCAGGGCGGCGGCCTGTTGGCGGTCGCCGGTATCGGTGGGAGGCGGGGCACTCCAGGCGGCGGCGATGGGCGCCCGATCCCGATTGGATCGGGGGAGAGGGAGAGTGGGGCGCGAGTGGGGGGAGTGTGTGCGTGGGTTAGAGTCTGCGGGGGGTGAGGGGATATGGGAGCGCCGGCTGGGCCGGCCGGTAGCTGGGCCGGTGGCCTACTAGGCCGAAGCCCAATGAGGGGGAGGATTTTTACTCTCTTTTGTTTTTGTTTTGGTTTTCCCTTTTATTTATTTTTCCCTTACTGTTTTCATTTACTTGTGTAATAGTTTATAGTTTTAGAAAAAATGAAACCCACTCCTAAATTAGATTTGTAGAATTAATTGTTCGCATAACAAGTTTGGGACAAAAGTAAATCACCTTGTATTCTTTATTAATTGAAAAAACATTTAAGTTATTGTTTCAGTCGCTGTTTTATTTATTTTAGCGCATTCAAATAATTTTAAAAATGTTGGTTACTCCACCTTAATACTTAGGATTTATTTGGCTCACCCCTGTCGGTGTACAAAAAGAGGGGTACACTTTTTGTATCCCTATAACTGTGCACGGGCAATCTGAGCCACGGGCACCACCACACCAAGCAAGGCAAGGGAGGTGAGCCAGGGTAAGACCGAAGCTCAAGAGAACTAGAACAACGCCAAGGCCAAGACCACGAAGAGCAAAGGGGTGAAGCGGACTCCCCCGGCAAGATCCTTGCCGGGAGACAGTTCTAACAGCCCCGGCAAGACCCTTGTCGCGGCGACTCGTCCCGCGCCTACGGAGCAAACCACCCTTGAGTCCACTGCCCCCAAAGGGCAAGGATTCGGGAGACATCCCCATGGCGGTATGCAGATCTTTGTGAAGACATTCAAGATCAGATACACACTAAGGAGACGACAACCCTTGGCGGGATCCCAGCCAAGGAAGACCACAAGGCCCCCGGCAAGCGCCTTGCCGGGGATGACAGCAGGCGCCTCGGCAAGACCCTTGCCGGGGCCCCGGCAAGGCCCTTACCGAGGACACCCGCAGGGCCACCATCAGGCCCACGCCGACTAAACCTCCACCACCGCATGCATGCAGCTGCCGACCCAACCAGCTGGGCAGGCACCTGCGTGGCGGCATGCATATCTTTGTGAAGACCCACCACTGCACCACCTCAGCTGCCTGCCTACCTACGTGGCATCACAGGCGTCGCTGGCTAGGGCGCGTGTCGACACAAGAAGGAGCAGCAACAGACGAGACAGGTTTCTCCCCCGTCCCCGATAAAGCAAGGACACCTAAGCAAGACGCATTAAATGCGCCTTGTCATGTAATGCGAGGGATAACCTCGCATCACTGTACCCTTTCCACCTCCTGTGTGCCATTGTGGCAACCCCTTTTTCTATAAAAGGAGTCCCGAGGCGACCAGAGGAAGGATTCGGCTTTTTGGAGCTCCTCACGCCTCATAGCTAGCTCAAGAACACAGATATACAATCCACCAAAGCAAGAGTAGGGTTTTACGCATCCTCGTGGCCCGAACCTGGATAAACGAACCGTGTGCTATCTGTTTGATCCGCTCTTCTCACGACCCCGCGCCCCGCTAACCACAGTAGGGATTCTTGTGATCCCATAGGTGTCGTTCCCACCGACATCTCTGGCGCGCCAGGTAGGGGAAGCAGTTGTGAGAATCGGCTTTAGCAGTTAGTTCGGCACTTCTTCATCATCATGGCGCCCAAGAAGAAGACGACGATGGCGGTTGGCCAGTCGAAAGCCGGACAGCCCGTCCCGACACGGGCGAGCAGCGGACCGGTCGCAGAAAGGACCCGGGGCGCTCCTCGTGAACACCAACACCATCCCAGCAGCCGGAGTTTGGGAGGCGGCGATGTTTGTGCGCCTGGTAACGGGCCACAAGTCGCCAAATCCAAAGGCGGAGCCAAGCCCTTCGCGGTTGGAGCGGGGCCTTCCAGGGTCATCACCGCCCCGCCCGAAGGCAACGCAAGGGCCTCCAAGACTCCCACGCCGGCGCCAACAGTGCGCTCCTCCCAGGCAGCACGCGACGAACGGCGTAATCACGCCGAAGATCCCGGGCGTCGCCGCGGAAAGAGCCCCGAGCGCCACTCCCGGGACGTAGAAGACCTGCCCACTCGCTGAGGCGCTGGTGAAAACGGCATGCGACCGTGGGGTCGTGATAGAGCTCCTTTTGACATGGTCAGAAGTCGAAGCGCGTCGCGATCCGTGCAGGTTTCGCTGCCACCGACGCCAGTAGAGGCCCTGGCGCGCGCGCAGTTGCTCCTCGACTTTCCTCCCACTATGGGGAAACTCGACGAATGGAGAGCCACTATCCGAAGCCTTGTTGCGGTGGCCAACAAAGACGAACCAAGTCCGGTGGGGCCCCCGGGTCGACGCTCCGATGGAGTCCCGCGGACCAGTGGCAGAAAAGACGGCGGCGCCGTGACCACGGTGCATTCACCTCTTCCCCATCCGGTACCGCGGACGCCGGCTCGTCGCGACATCGCGGGGACGACATCTACATAGCATTGTCTGACCTGCAGACCCACTGTGACCAGCGCCAAGTTCTTCGGGAATGAGCCCATGAAGACGCTCGAACCACTATCGAGCACCGGCGTGGAGCGCGCCACCAGTCAGACAAGCGAGCAGGGCCTGCTGTGAATCACCCGGCCCCGGAGAGCCCTGGAGGCCTACCTTACGAGGTAGGCTATCCGGCTTTTACCCGTGAGCTGCGGCAGTTCCAGTGGCCCACTCATCGCACCTTCAAACCTGACGTTGGCGAAAAGTACAACGGCAAGACTCACCCGTCTGAGTTCCTCAACATCTACATCATCGCGATGCAAGCCGCCTGAGCCCGCGACGATAAGGTGCTTGCGAATTGCTTTCCATTGGCTCTTAAACCCAACGCCATGTCGTGGTTGATGCACTTGCCGGTAGACTCTATTTCCTCCTGGTCGGATTTGTGCCATGAGTTTGTGGGCGCCTTTACTGGAGGTCACCAAGCCCATGGCCAAGCAAGCGACCTGCATGTCATTCCCCAGAAGGGAGGCGAGAGTCTGCGCAAGTATATACAGAGGTTCAGCCGGGTATAGTACGATATCCCTGATGTTCACCCTGCCGCCATCATCAGCGCGTTCCATCAGAACGTGCGTAATCGCAAGATACGCGAAGAACTGGCAATGAACAAGGTGAAAGATGTGGTAGAACTTTATGTTCTTGCTGACAGATGTGCCCGAGCTGAAGAGGGAAGGAAGTACCCCGGCGAAGATGCCGGCGTGGAAACCGACTCCTTAGATGAGGATACTGCCGCCCCGGTGAAGAAAGGCCGGCACCGTAACAGGAAGCGCAAAGGTAAGGTTGTGCTTGTCGTCGAGGGATCTAACGACGCCGGCTCCGCCAAGAAAACCACGGTAGATGACCCTGGCAAGGAAATTGCCGGATGTGTCGCCTGTCGGGCCTTGGCGGCTGCCAAGAAGCCAAGAAACTCCGACAAGCAATACTTCAAGATCCATCGCACCAAAGGCCATGATCTCCAGAACTGCCGACATGTTGAGCTCCTTGCTGAGAAGCAGAGGGCTGAATATGAGAGGCCGGACAAGGAGAAAGGCCAGGACGGTGCTGAGGGGTCCGGCAAGAAGCGTAACGGCCAGGCGGGCCGTCGCAGCAAAGATAAACAGCAGGAGAGGCCCGCCCGGGGTCGTGACAAAAAGCCAGAAGATGATGATCACGAAGAGGACGATGAGTCTGGTGATCAAGAATTTCAGAAAGCTACAGAGGCCATGTGCGTCGATGGCAGCGCCTCGCTACATACCTCTCACCGCCAGCTTAAACAGTGGGCGCGTGAGATTACAGCAGCGGAATCGGCGTTTGATGCCCAAAGGCCGCTGAAGTGGTCCAGCACACCTATCATTCTTTACACTGAGGATCACCCTGATCGCACTACTACAGTCGGGTACTTGCCATTGTTGGTTTCACCAATAATACGCAACCTCAAGGTGACAAAGATGCTAGTCGATGGCGAGGCCGGTCTGAACTTAATCTCGCCTGCCGTGATCGAGAAATTGCAGATTCCTAATGAAGACCTCGAAGAGACGGGCACGTTTCAGGGGGTCAACCCGGGAAGAAGTCAACCAAAGGGAAAGGTCACGTTGCCCGTGACTTTTGGGAGTGATCTAAACTACAGGACAGAAAGGATTGTGTTCGACGTTGCCAAGATCCCCTTGCCTTACAACGGGATCCTTGGCCGCCCAGCGCTGGCCAAGTTCATGGCAGCGTCACATTACGCCTACAACACCCTGAAGATGCCGGGGCCTGTGACGATCATCACCGTCCCATCAGACAAGAAGGATGCGCTAATTTGCACTGACCAACTCTATCAACAAGCAGTTGCAGCAGCCGCCACTGCTAAGGCGCTTGCTCCTGCCGCTGGAGCCCCGGGAAGGCAAAAGAAGAAGATCGGTGAGACCTCAGGCACCCACTCCGGCAAGCGCACCTCTTCGGAGTTTAGCGCTCCCGTCGAGGACGTGCCAGAGAGCTCCGCCGACAGAAACAAGAAGTCCAGGGCCACACCGCCAAAAACCAAGAAGGTTTCTGTCAAGGAGGACGGCACGGGAGGAGCTTTTACCATAAGCTCCACCCTTGACGACAAATAGGAATACGCGTTCGTCACCTTCCTGTGGGCGAATGTCGATGTGTTTGCATGGCAAGCATCCGACATCCCCGGTGTTCCCAGGGAGGTGATTGAGCACCACCTTGCTGTCTGTCCTCATGTGCGGCCCGTCAAGCAGAGGGTCAGAAAGCAAGCTTTGGAACGACAAGAGTTCATCACAGAGGAGATCCGGAAACTGGAAGCAGCGGGTTTGGTAAGAGGAGTGCTCCATCCAACGTGGTTGGCCAATCCGGTGGTAGTGCGCAAGGCAAATGGAAAGTGGAGGCTGTGTATTGATTACACAAATATTAATAAGGCTTGTCCCAAAGACCCCTTCCCGTTGCCGCGCATCGACCAGATTGTTGACTCCACAGCTGGGTGTGATCTGTTGTCATTCCTCGATGCCTACTCCGGCTACCACCAGATCTTCATGACAAGGGAAGATGAAGAGAAAACGGCATTCATCACCCCATGTGGTACGTATTGCTTTATACGGATGCCTTTCGGGTTGAAGAGTGCTGGTTCAACGTTTGCAAGGGCGGTCCAGATTGGTTTTGAACCCCAGCTCCATAGAAATATGGAAGCTTATATGGATGATATAGTGGTCAAAACCAAGAACAGAGCAACCCTCATATCAGATTTACAAGAAACATTTGCAAACCTACGCAAGATCAATCTCAAGCTGAACCCTGAGAAGTGCGTCTTCGGCGTCCCGTCTGGCAAGCTTCTCGGGTTCTTTGTGTCACAGCATGGGATAGAGGCCAATCCGGACAAGATCAAAGCTATAGAGCAGATTGAAGCGCCCAAGCGAGTCAAGAATGTGCGTCGGCTTGCTGGTTGCATTGCCGCCATGAGCAGGTTCATTTCCAAGTCCGCCGAGTGCGCCCTTCCCTTTTTCAAGATTTTGAAAAAGGCGGGCCCGATGGAGTGGACGCCAGAAGCCGAAGCAGCATTGCAAGATTTGAAGAGGTACCTCTCCTCCGCGCCAATACTAGTTGCGCCTAGGCCACAGGAACCGTTGCTGCTGTACCTGGCGGCAACGAACCAGGTGGTCAGCGCCGCACTAGTGGCGTAGAGAGAAATTGATGATGAGGTAATAGCAGCGACGGAGCCCGATACCACCGATGCCGAGATGACGCAGCCAATTGAAGTGCCGCCAAAGAAGAAAATGATGCAGCACCCGGTCTACTTTGTTAGTTCCCTCCTGCAGGGGGCTAGATCGAGGTACTCCGGTGTGCAGAAACTGCTCTTCGGCCTTCTTATGGCCTCGAGGAAGCTGCGTCACTACTTCCAGGCGCACGAAATCACTGTCGTCACTCACCTCCCTCTGCAACAGATATTGCACAATCCAGACGCAATGGGAAGGATCGTAGAGTGGGCACTGGAACTGTCCAGCTTTGGCCTCAAGTTTGAGAGTACCTCGACGATTCAAAGTCGAGTCCTGGCAGAGTTCGTTGCAGAATGGACCGCGACGCCTGACGAAGAAACCCAAGAGACTGCTTTCCCCGGCAAGGAGGCAAGTTGCGACTGGATCATGTACTTTGATGGAGCTTTATTCTTACAGGGCGCCGGGGCTGGCGTACTGTTTGTCGCGCCCATCAGAGAGCACCTCAAGTACGTGATCCAGATGCACTTCCCCAGGGAGGTGTGAACAAACAATACGGCTGAGTACGAAGGGCTGCTTGCCGGTCTTAGGATCACGGCGGACCTCGGAATCAAGAAACTCATCGTCAGAGGCGACTCGCAACTTGTCGTCAAGCAAGTCAACAAGGATTACCAGAGCCCGTTGATGAAGGCCTACATCGATGAAGTAAGAAAGCTGGAAGAGCGTTTTGACGGTATACAGGCAGAATACGTTCCCTGAGCGGAGAATGATATCGCCGATTACCTGTCAAAACATGCTGCCCTCAAGCTACCTGTGGAACTAGGTACCTTTGTGCTTTGGCTAACTCAGCCATCCGTTGATCCATCAACAGAGCAGAACAAGAGGATAAAATCAGGGCCCGGCAAGTACTTTCCCGCCGAGCTCCCCGAAGCCGCCGGCAAGGATGTTGTCGGAGACACTGAGCCCGCCACGGGACGGCTAGCTCCGACAGAGCATCAAGCTCTTGCCATGGAGACAGCCGCTCCGATAGCGGAGGAAATGCCTTTAGTCCTCGCCGTCGAGCCCCAGGCTCCAACATGGGCACAGCATACCGTCCGATTCCTCCAAACAGGGGAACTTCCTGAGGAGCAGGAAGAAGCGGAAAAAGTAGCCCGTTGCTCTACTATGTACCAGTTCGTCGATGACGTCCTGTACAGAAAGAGGACGAACGGCGTGAAATTGAAGTGTATCCCTCGAGAGGAAGGACTGGGGATGTTGGTTGAGATACATGGAGGCATATGTGGATCCCACATCGGGTCAAGGGCCCTTGCCGGCAAAGCGTTTCGGCAAGGCTTCTTCTGGCCCACCGCCCTCCAGGATGCGACGACACTAGTCACCAGGTGTGAAGCGTGTCAGTTCCATTCAAAGAAGCTTCATCAGCCAGCTCAAGCCCTTCAAACCATTCCTCTCTCCTGGCCTTTCTCGGTCTGGGGGCTCGACATACTGGGCCCTTTCCCCCGCGTTGTCGGGGGCTTTGAGTACTTGTATGTTGCAATCGACAAGTTCACAAAGTGGCCAGAAGTGGAAGCAGTGAGGAAGGTCACAGCACAATCAGCCGTCAAGTTCTTCAAAGGACTGGTGTGCCGTTTTGGTGTACCCAATAGGGTTATCACCGACAATGGCACGCAGTTCACAAACCACACCTTCATGCAATATATTCAAGACCTCGGCAGCAAGGTCTGTTTCGCTTCCGTTGCTCACCAATGAAGCAATGGTCAAGCTGAGAGGGCAAATGCTGAAGTGCTGCGAGGCCTGAGGACAAAGACCTTTGACAGACTGCACAAGAGTGGAAGGCGCTGGATTGATGAATTGCCGACGGTTCTTTGGTCAATCAGAACGACACCAAATCAAGCCACCGGCCAAACACCCTTTGCCCTGGTATACGGGGCAGAAGCAGTTCTCCCCACAGAACTCATATACGGGTCACCTCGAGTACTCGCTTATGACGAGCTTGAGCAAGAGCAATTGCGGCAAGATGACGCAATGCTCCTTGAGGAAGATCGTCTTCGGGCGGCTGTGAGAGCAGCGCGCTACCAGCAAGCCTTGCGCCGCTACCATAGCCGCAAGGTTCATGCCCAAAGCTTTGAGGAAGGCGACCTTGTTCTTCGGCGCGTTCAATCGGCCAAGAATTCCAACAAGTTGACGCCAAAGTGGGAAGGCCCTTATCAAGTAATACGAGTCACCAGGCCCGGTGCAGTCCACCTGGAGACCGAAGATGCCATTCCGGTGAGTAACTCCTGGAACATTGAGCATCTTCGCAAGTTTTACCCGTGAGGCGCGGCTTGCCGGGCCCCCGGCAAGCCACCTTTTGTACGAGCCTTGCCGATGACGCATGTAACCCTCTGTACAAAGGCAGGCGCAGACCCTGAGCATAAATAAATGAAGCGCTGGCGCCCTAAGTTATAGCATGCATGCTAGGTCGAGTCTCGTCCTTGGTTAGGGTTGATAGTGCTTAGCGGCGACTAACCCCTAGCTTAGAGGTTGAGTGTGCGTCTCTTTGTCTTTCTTTTGTCTTCTTTGGTTCAAAGGACACACAGATATCCGTGCCGAACCACTTGGGGAGGAAAAAAAGAGGAACAGACCAGCATCTAGCCCCCGGCAAGCCAGTATTGCCCGGGGCTGCAAGAGCAAAGAGTCACCCACGGCGAACCAGGGTTGCCGGGGACTGCAGCTTCAGATAAGTTCTTCATCCCTTATCATGCATTCCATTATGGACTGTGGTATGTGAAACCTCGTTTTCCCCTAAGCTACCGTGCTGCCATAACTCTAGGCCCTAGGGCTCGTTCCTGGGGCCAAGTTTGGTCGTAGTCGCGGCAGCGAAAGGATGAAACAAGGAGCGTGAACCCGCCTCATCCCTACCTCCGCCAAAGGCATGAGGAAGGTCGAGCGAAGTGGGGAGACGGCAAGGCCTGTTGCCGGGCAAGGAAATGTTTATCTTGAAGATATCAAGGATTTACTCCTTGTCGTGGGTTCCACCCGCAAACAAATGACCCGGCAAGCATCCCTTTTTCATTAAAAAAACATTCCACTCAGGTACAGTCCATAGGGAATGAAAAACATGAATGATGGGATTACAAGTTTTCAATTCAACAAAGGACCGAAGGCTTACAAACTAAAAAGATATAAGGTGCCAGTAATCCCTTTCTTGTCCCTCTCCTCAGGAGGCAGGTCAAGGAGGCGAAAAGGACAAAAGGAGCGCCTAGGCGAGCTACGGGTGGCAGAAGACACCAAGAGAACATCTTGGTGGCCGTCCAAAGGCTGGATGGTGATGGCGGCGCCGGAAGCAGAGCTCGAAGACGAGGCGGCAGGACGTCAGCACGCGTCAAAGACATCGGTGCCCGCGTACTCCGACTTGACGGCCTTGCCGCCTGCCCTCTTCCTCTTCCGCAACCTCCCAACGCCAGCCTCCCAAGGAGACGACCCCAAGAAGTTCAGGGAGCCGGCGACACGGATGATGGGGTCACCGGTGCCGCACGGAGCGGCACCCGACACCTAGTCGGACCCGTCATCCTACCACCTACTACCCTCGTCATCGTTGCCGCTGTCCTCCTCGTCACTCCTGCCTGAGAAGGAGTCTTCACTATCAGAAGAGCTCTCCACGCAACACCTTGCACAGGTCCCAAAGCACCCGAAGACCTTGACGGAGAGAAGGCCACCCTCCATCAGCTTAAAATGGAGAGTGAGCCCCTCCGTCAAGCGGTGGATATGAGCAAACATCTTCCATCGCCGATGAAGATACATCACATGAGGGGCGGGGAAGTCGACACGGACCCGCGTGCCACTGATCCCACAGACCCTCATGTGCAGCCACAACGATTCCGGCGGATCCAGCTCCATTTCCCGCGCAAATGGAGTCGGGAGACGAAGGCGACGGCGCGGCGGCCGGCGCAGCCTGACGAAGAACTCACAAGGGTCATCCCCAACATGGCCCTCCATTGGAGGAGGAGCTGTTGGCGGAGGCAAGGCCGGTGCGCCGCCCCGTCCTCTTCTTCCCCCAGCGCCCCGGCCTCGCCCCCTCCCCCTTCCCCTCGCGGCTGGCTCTGCCACCGCAGGCGCAGGAGAAGGAGGGACGCGTTGTCGAGCGGCGACCCTCGCCGCCACTGTTGAAGGACCGGGATTCCCTCTCTCCATGACGGATGAAAGGGAGGAGCAGAAGCTGAAGGAAGAAGAAGATGAAAGAATGTGGGACACCATCCCCCCCTCCCGCTCTTTATAAAGGATTGGGGTTGGGGATCGGCCGCCCCGCTCGGACAATCAAGATACGGAAGGCGCAGGGAGCCAGGACCGACCCGCCGCCCCAACCAGCAACGGCCCGGTTTCCCGCATCCACCGTTTGCCACCCCAGGTGCATGGGAGACACGTCGCGGATGTGCAGAACCGAGGGGATGGGTGAGACGACCACTCCCCACCCCGTGATCGTGGGGAGTGGACGCCTTGAAGATCGCGCCTCAGCCCCATTCAGTAAATGGGCCGCGCCTCCACGCCTACCTCCATTATGGGGAAGGCGCGAACCGCCCCTTTACTATGATGTGACGCATGCCTGCGAGAACCAACCCCACGCATGCCGCCCACATCACATGCGCCTCCCCACGCCGCGCCACGCACGGGAGTCATGGTAAGCGCAGCGCGCGAAGAACCTTACCGCGGTAAAAACCGCCCCGCCTGCCCGCTCATCGTTTTTGGGCCTAGCCCAACAACGCGTTGCGCTTATGTGTGGCCCAGGCCTGGGGGCTCCTGTCGGTGTACAAAAAGAGGGGTACACTTTTTGTACCCCTATAACTGTGCACGGGCAGTTTGTGCCACGGGCACCACCACACCAAGCAAGGCAAGGGAGGTGAGCCAGGGTAAGACCGAAGCTCAAGAGAACTAGAACAACGCCAAGGCCAAGACCACGAAGAGCAAAGGGGACGAAGCGGACTCCCCTGGCAAAATCCTTCCCGGGAGATAGTTCTAACAGCCCCGGCAAGACCCTTGCCGCGGCGACTTGTCCCGCGCCTACGGAGCAAACCACCCTTGAGTCCACTGCCCCCAAAGGGCAAGGATTCGGGAGACATCTCCGTGGCGGCATGCAGATATTTGTGAAGACATTCAAGATCAGATACACACTAAGGAGACGACAATCCTTGGCGGGATCCCAGCCGAGGAAGACCACAAGGCCCCCGGCAAGCGCCTTGCCGAGGATGACAGCAGGCGCCTCGGCAAGACCCTTGCCGGGGCCCCGGCAAGGCCCTTACCGAGGACACCCGCAGGGCCACCATCAATCCCAGACCGACTAAACCTCCACCACCGCATGCATGCAGCTGCCGACCCAACCAGCTGGGCAGGCACCTGCGTGGCGGCATGCATATCTTCGTGAAGACCCACCACTGCACCACCTCAGCTGCCTGCCTACCTACGTGGCATCGCAGGCGTCGCTGGCCAGGGCGCGCGTCGACACAAGAAGGAGCGGCGACGGACGAGACAGGTTTCTCCCACGTCCCCGATAAAGCAAGGACACCTAAGCAAGACGCATTAAATGCGCCTTGTCATGTAATGCGAGGGATAACCTCGCATCACTATACCCTTTCCACCTCCTGTGTGCCACTGTGGCAACCCCTTTTTCTATAAAAGGAGGCCCGAGGTGACCAGAGGAAGGATTCGGCTTTTTGGAGCTCCTCGCGCCCATAGCTAGCTCAAGAACATAGATATACAATCCACCAAAGCAGGAGTAGGGTTTTACGCATCCTCGCGGACCGAACCTGAATAAACGAACCGCGTGCTATCTGTTTGATCCGCTCTTCTCACGACCCCGCGCCCCGCTAACCACAGTAGGGATTCTTGTGATCCCATAGGTGTCGTTCCCACCGACAACCCCGAACATTTTAGTTTTAAATTTTGAAAAACTTTTATTGTTTGCCTTTAATTCAATTTTGAATTTGAATCGGTTTTGAACTAACCTGAGATTAACTACAGTGACAGAGGTGATGTGGCATCATTAGAAGGGAATTACTGTAATCTAATTATCCGGGTGTCACAATTCTCCTCCACTACAAGAAATCTCGTCCCAAGATTTAAGAGGCGGAAGGGGGGAAGGTTCTGGTTATGAAATTCTAGCGAGTGTTCTCGGTCTTAGTTGCTCTTCTCGAAGAGGTAGATCCACTACGTTTGATGTCTTCGTTTCTCTGCTTCAGGTCATCATGATGAAGTCGACATCCTTTCTTCGAGAACTCCATCGTACTTATGAAAGAATAAAGGGTAGGTATTCCAGGAGAACGGACCTTACAAGGTTGGCTATCTGGCAGATAACATCGGGGAAGGTGGGGAAAGTAACTCTCGAATTGAGACTTAGAAAATATCGAGAGCAAACCAAGGAGGTACCGTGGGAAGTTTCGAGCGGGCAGGCAATCGTACGATGCCTAGCACAGGGCGTGGAAGGGGTTCAGAACAACAAATAAGTATTGTGGCTGAAACCAGAATAGATCCCTAGGAAGGTGATTCGTGAATCTCATACGAAGCCAAGCGTAAGGGATACCTTTGAAGCAGGGATGTACAGGAGAGTCAGGTTTCAATCCTGTGGAACTGTGGGTTATGGGCCCACCATGTGGGTTAAAAGTAGGAAGGGCGGTGACGTCTTGCATGATCATGTAATCAAGGCATGTCAGAGGATAGCATGTCAGTTATATCGGCAACAACATCGGTACCAAGGGCGAGGAACGAAGAGAACCATTTTCTTGCTCGTTGAACGAGGCGGACCAGTAGGCAAAATTCTCGTCCATCGGTGGTTACCGAAATGTCATCAACAAAAGTAATAGGGTCTTTCTGACAGAGTGGTACAACGAGGTGTTTACATAAGCAGGGATATATTACTGCTTATATAATATAGATCACAAGAAGGTTTAAACAAACCATGGAAATGTAATTATGATTATCAGATTTAAACAGAACAATGGAAAGGAAAATGTGTTTAAACACATATTTCAAGGGTATATCCTTCCCAAGGACAAGCAGAGCATGATATCCATGACCGGATATAATGTAGAAAACTCTTTAGGTAAGGTGAGATAAATTTCATGATATTAACCATTCAATGTTGTTTGGGTAATTGAGCAGGAAACATTTAGCATTGGGCTTCAAATGTTGTTGAAAATCGGAGTACCACAGACAAGCTTCGAGATATCATTGACATGGTCATTGGGTAAAGATCAGACTTTGAATACACAAGGAATCCATCGAAAACAACTCATAGAATAAGTCTTACAAATTACTCATGGAAGAATGACTAACCTTGCTAGAAAGGAAACTATAACGATAGGCCCTCCGGGCAGGTGTGTTTGGATGACATCACCTTATCGGGTTAAAGACCAATGTTATAACTCTTGGAAATATGTTCCAACCATCATACCTGACCGAGATTCAGGTCCGATTGGTGTCAAGATACTTCAGACTCAAGATGCCTGAGAAAGAAAAGGTGCAACGCAATTGACGAGATGACATTGTAAGATTTTTGGGAAATGAACTATGGAAGCAAGTCCCGAATCATGAGTTCATCATTAACCCAAGGAGAGGATGAGGGGGTGGTGGATGGACTCAGTGTCAATCCATCGAGATTTTCAAGAGATGGATCTCCCCAATCATGTGAACAAGGAGATAACATTTGTCAAATCAAAATGATATAAAGATGTATGCTCGAGGAAAACATACACGGTTAAACATTGGTTCAAAGCAATAGGGTTGCTAGAAGTTTTGAATTCACACATCATAGTTCATTTGTCGGTATTCCGGTTAGGAACAACATGAGGACCAAGAAGGAATGGTGATGGTGATAAGTATTACTTGTATCAAGAATTCTCAAGAGGTGGTGAAATTCTCACGACATTCTTGACATAAAAGATGGTAATACTCCAAGGTAAAGAAGAATAATTGCTGGAAACATGAACAAGTTTGTGTTGGAGGGGAAGCAATAATGTTGTTGGTGATAACACAATTCATCGAGGGGCAAGGATGGTACTTGTCATCATGAATTCGATTAATATTCTGGAAGGAGTCAAAATGTTGATGATGATCATGATAAATTTTGTCGAGAGGCTCCACGAAGATGTAATCGATCGGCAATGACGTCAAGTCAAAGGAATGATGAAGTGAAAGGTTAATGGATCCAAGGGTACGACACAAACTCCAAACCAAGCTTGATGTCCAAAGCGAAATGATATGATGACGAAGATCGACATAAGCTTAGCTCATCGTCGAAAGTTGTGCTCCAGGATTAAGAACCAGGTAGCACCGATAAAATCAGCACAATAATGATATAGCCGATTAGGCTAGGAATGACTTGAAGGATTATTAAACTCGTAGGCAGTGAATATTATTTAGGAGTTATTGAATCGAAGTGTGGAATCGATTCACTTATCGGTGTTCTCGAGTGACTAATAGCTCAGAACCCGGGGGAAATCCGAAATTGATGAGAAGCAATACTAGATGAAGACTCATAGGAAGCAACACAGTTCTTTGATATTCTCGAGATACTGGAGGGTATACTCAAAGGTAGAGCAAAATAGAGGTTGGATAGATGTATTGGCCTGCAGAAGGCAAGTACTTCAACTTGTCCAGGAAATGGGATCAAGGAAGAATAATATGGTCGGAACCATAGCTGCAGGGGATCCAATTTAAGGACACCGAAAGAATTACCCAAATGATTTAACTATTTTGCAAGAAGCTCCCATGATAAGTTCCACATCGGGTCCATGGGCATGAACACAAGTTCAAGGTCGACTCCCACTTCTTCAATGTATAACCTTCCATTCACCTCTCACCTTTTGAAAATGTCATTAGTTGTTGAAAGTTTTACCTGGTGCAATACTAGATAAGTATGACCCATGAAATCTTTCGGGTTCACATAGATTAAGGAAGGCATAGGTTCAACCCATCGGGGCATCATAGAAACATATACCACAAACTTCATGAGTAAATAATACAAGCTCAGGAGCAGAGCATGGTTGAAAAAATCAGGGGATACAATTTACCAAAGGTATTATGTATCCGAAGAAAATCTCACAATGTTTAATGAATATGAAGGACGGTGTCGAACAAAATCCAACAAAGGATCTGGTGGTCCTCAAGGGATCTGATGTGAGCATCGGTACTCAACCAGAGGAAGAAGGAATGCAAGGAGATCAGTTTATAGAAACAACTGACTAACTCAAAGTTCAAATGCAAAGGAATTATCAATTCCAAGACAAGGGATCAGAAGCAATGCTCTGATTAGGGATGGATAAGTTGAATAGACTTAGGGGTACAATCAATGGCAAAATTTGATTGGTCGAGATCCAGCTCATGTTTAAAATGACGTCTGAGTCAGAAGGATAAATTCCAGGGAACAACTGATGATTGTGTGCATTCACACACATGTTGAATCAAAAGTATCAGAATGACAATCACAAAGGTTTTTAAAGTAAATTGCTAGACTAATGGAATTAACCGGAATGCAAGTATGCAAGAATTCCAAGAATAACAGGCTGTTGAGGATTTTCGAAAGATCAAATAGTATTTCGAAGTCTTTTGCGGAACACAAGAACAACCGGGAGTGAGTGGATACTCGATAATTCCGAGGAATTATCCATAGGGGAATTTCTGCGGCAAGGAACTGCAAGGCAATGGTACAAGGGATTCTTAAACGTCGGAGAGCAATTCAATGCATCTTGTAACAACAAGAGAATCTCAAAGTAATTGTATGAACAAGAAGTGTATGTCGTTATCCATATAGATATATCGGTAGTAGGGAATTGAAAAGACAGAGGTCACAAGGGTCTCAGGAATGATCGAAGAGTATCTTCAAAATCTTCTGGTGCAGTGGGCGATCATCTGTGATAAGGGGCTCTCCAGGAGAAGTAGTTACGAGAACCTAGAGTCAGATTTAGTAAAATCATTTAACCCGAATAGAAGAGATATCAGAGTCCCAGAGTATAAACGATGAGTAAAAGATCCTAATACCACCCAAATGGCGACGTGGGCCCGTAAGACACACAACCATGTTAGTAAAAAGTTTTGTAATGTCTAGACTCGACTTCGCCAAGGAGTGTGGAAGGGGGATTCCTACAGGCAGTCGACTCTGATACCAACTTGTGACGCCCTCGATTCAATCATACACTAATCATACACGCAAACGTGTACGATCAAGATCAGGGACTCACGGGAAGATATCACAACACAACTCTACAAATAAAATAAGTCATACAAGCATCATATTACAAGCCATGGGCCTCGAGGGCTCAAATACAAGAGCTCGATCATAGACGAGTCAGCGGAAGCAACAATATCTGAGTATAGACATAAGTTAAACAGGTTTGCCTTAAGAAGGCTAGCACAAACTGGGATACATATCGAAAGAGGCGCAAGCCTCCTGCCTTGGATCCTCCTAAACTACTCATGGTCGCCGTCAGCGGCCTCCATGTAGTAGTAGGCACCTCCAGAGTAGTAGCAGCCGTCATCGACAGTGGCGTTTGGCTCCTGGACTCCAACATCTGGTCGCAACAATCGGGTATAGAAAGAGGGAAAAGGGGGAGGAAAGCAACCGTGAGTACTCATCCAAAGTACTCGCAACCAAGGAGCTACACTACATATGTATGCATTGGTATCAAATGGAAAAGGGGGTAACATATGTGGACTGAACTGCAGAATGCCAGAATAAGAGGGGGATAGCTAGTCCTATCGAAGACTACGCTTCTGGTAACCTCCATCTTGCAGCAGAAGAAGAGAGTAGAAGGTCAGTTCACCAAGTAACAGCACATAGCATAATCCTAACCAATCATCCTCCCCTCGTCGCCCTGTTAGAGAGTGATCACCAGTTGTATCTGATACTTGGAAGGGTGTGTTTTATTAAGTATCCAGTTCTAGTTGTCATAAGGTCAAGGTACAACTCCAAGTCGTCCTGTTACCGAAGATCACGGCTATTCGAATAGATTAACTTCCCTGCAGGGGTGCACCACCTTTCCCAACACGCTCGATCCCCTTTGTCCGGACACACTTTGTTGGGTCACGCCCGGCCTCAAAAGATCAACACGTCGCAGCCCCACCTAGGCACAACAGAGAGGTCACACGCTAGTCTAAATCCTATGGCGCAGGGGTCTGGGCCCATCGCCCATTGCACACCTGCATGTTGCGTACGCGACCGGTGAGCAGACCTAGCCTCCCTTATACAAGAGCAGGCATTCTAGTCCAACCCGGCGCGTGCCGCTCAGTCGCTAACGTCACGAAGGCTTCGGCTGATACCACGACGTCGAGTGCCCATAACTGTTCCCGCATAGTTGGTTAGTGCGTATAGGCCAGTAGCCAGACTCAGATCAAATACCCAGATCTTGTTAAGCGTGTTATTTTGAAGTAACCGCGAATGCCGACCAGGGCCAGGCCTGATAACCCACAAGTATAGGGGATCGCAACAGCTTTCGAGGGTAGAGTATTCAACCCAAATTTATTGATTCGACACAAGGGGAGCCAAAGAATATTCTCAAGTATTAGCAGCTGAGTTGTCAATTCAACCACACCTGGAAACTTAGTATCTGCATAAAAGTGTTTAGTAGCACAGTAATATGATAGTGGTGGTAGCGGCAACAAAAGTAAAGACAGCAAAAGTAATATTTTTGGTATTTTGTAGTGATTGTAACAGTAGCAGCGGGAAAGTAAATAAGCGAGAACCAGTATATGGAAAACTCGTAGGCATCGGATCAGTGATGGATAATTATGCCATATGCGGTTCATCATGTAACAGTCATAACATAGGGTGACACAGAACTAGCTTCAATTCATCAATGTAATGTAGGCATGTATTCCGTATATAGTCATACGTGCTTATGGAAAAGAACTTGCATGACATCTTTTGTCCTACCCTCCCGTGCCAGCGGGGTCCTATTGGAAACTAAGGGATATTAAGGCCTCCATTTAATAGAGAACCGGAGCAAAGCATTAGCACATAGTGAATACATGAACTCCTCAAACTATGGTCATCACTAGGAGTGGTGTCACTTCGGGGTTGCCGGATCATAACACATAGTAGGTGACTATAGACTTGCAAGATAGGATCAAGAACTCACATATATTCATGAAAACATAATAGGTTCAGATCTGAAATCATGGCACTCGGGCCCTAGTGACAAGCATTAAGCATAGCAAAGTCATAGCAACATCGATCTCAGAACATAGTGGATACTAGGGATCAAACCCTAACAAAACTAACTCGATTACATGATAAATCTCATCCAACCCATCACCGTCCAGCAAGCCTATGATGGAATTACTCACGCACGGCGGTGAGCATCATGAAATTGGTGATGGAGGATGGTTGATGATGACGACGGCGACGAATCCCCCTCTCCGGAGCCCCGAACGGACTCCAGATCAGCCCTCCCGAGAGGTTTTAGGGCTTGGCGGCGGCTCCGTATCGTAAAACGCGATGATTTCTTCTCTCTGATTTTTTTCTCTCCGAAAGCAAATATATAGAGTTGGAGTTGTCGTCAGAGGGCATCCAGGGGGCCCACGAGGTAGGGGGCAGCCTAGGGGGGCGCCCCCCACCCTCGTGAGAAGGGTGTGGGCCCCTTGGTCTTCATCTTTGGCGAGGATTTTTTATTATTTTTTCTAAGATGTTCCGTGGAGTTTCAGGTCATTCCGAGAATATTTGTTTTCTGCACATAAAACAACACCATGGCAATTCTGCTGAAAACAGTGTCGGTCTGGATTAGTTCCATTCAAATCATACAAGTTAGAGTCCAAAACAAGGGCAAAAGTGTTTGGAAAAGTAGATACGACGGAGATGTATCAAGGTCCACCTCTCACCTAGGTGGTCTCCGCCTGCCCTGTCGCTCCGCCTCAAAGTAACAGTCGGGGGCCGTCGGGAACCCAGGCCCACCACTACCTGGGTGGAACCACCTGCCCCTTCAACCCCCAACATCGGAATCACTTGCGGGTACTCAACGAGCCAACCCGACTTTAGTCACAACATGTATAGTATGTATGCATAGTATATACCCGTGATCAACACCCGGCGTGATCACGGCCCGATAGTATAGCATGGCGGACTGACAAGAATGTAGGGCCACTGATGATAATCTAGCTTCCTATACTAAGCATTTAGGATTGCAGGTAAGGTATCAATAGTTGTAGCAACAATGACAGGCTATGCATTAGAATAGGATTAACGGAAAGCAGTAACATGCTACACTACTCTAATGCAAGCAGTAGAAAGAGAGTAGACGATATCTGGTGATCAAGGAAGGGCTTGCCTTGTTGCTCTGGCAAGAGAGAGGGGTCGTCAACACCGTAGTCGTACTGGGTAGCAGCAGCGTTGGTCTCGGTGTCTAGCGAGAGAAGAGGGGGAAGAAACAATAAATATAATGCAAACAAATGCATGACGATGCATGACATGACAAAGCGTGATGCTAGGTGTGCCCTAACGCGGTATGAGGTGATACCGGTGAAGGGGGGAAACATCCGGGAAAATATCCCCGGTGTTTCGCGTTTTCGGACAGATGAATCGGAGGGGGAAAGTTGCGTGTTCACTATGCTAGGGATGCGTGGCGGACAAACGGGCTGCGCATCCGGGTTCGTCTCGTCGTTCTGAGCAACTTTCATGTACAAAGTTTTTCCATCCGAGCTACGGTTTATTTTATATTAATTTTAAAAGATTTAAATCATTTTTAGAATTTATTTAATTATTTAAATTCAACATTATCGAGAACAGTGCACGCTGACGTCAACAGTCAACAGAGGCGTTGACTGGTCAACTAATGTGTGGGCCCAGTGGGACCCACCTGTCATACACTGTTAGGTTGATTAGGGTTTAGGTTAAACTAACTACTGTTTAATTAAACTAACAGGTTAATTAGATTAATTAACTTAATTAATTATTTTAATTATTATCTACTTATTTATCTTTTTTAACTTTTTTATACATTCTAGGGGCTGGGCCCACATGTCATTGGCATGGGGTTGGCCTTAGCGGGTGCACAGGCAGGCGGTTACGGGGCGTTTGCGGCGCTGGCGGGCAGCGGGCGTTGCCGGGCGACAGGCGCCAGCCCGCCCGAC